>NC_140910.1:31761450-31876450 GCF_045865225.1 Trachurus japonicus
AGACAGAGGACAGACACAGAGACGATGACGATCAATCAACACGATCAGTTTGATAAAACTACTGATAACACATCAGAGGGGTTATTGATTATTGATTATTGGTTATTGATGATCCTCCAACAGACGTGTGAGTCGACCTGTGAGAAATGTGATGTGTAGCTGTGAGAAGAAGAAGCTCTGCCCCCAAAACATCACACCACCACAACATGAACTGGGAGAGATGTGTGTGTGTGTGTGTGTGTGTGTGTGTGAACCTCCAGCTTCATTATCACAGCAGTGTCACTCTCTCACTGAGGTGACATCATCATCACTGACAGATGACATCACCAAGGGCGTAGCCTCATCACCGAGACAACGGGTCATCTCAACTGGTTCAATATAATATAATATATTATTATATGTTAGTTTGCAGCCCTATGTGCAATATAATACAATAACATAACATAAAATACATCTTCTGCCTCTGTAGAACATGTTGACTTAAATTCTTTTCATCTGATCTCACAGACCAACTCTTTGCCTCACCTATATTATATTATATTATATTACATTACATTATATTATATTATATTATATTATATTACATATTAAGTGAAAATGAAGCCGAAATAGTAATTCACAGAGAAATCACAGTGTCTGACAAAATAATCACAATGTGATGTTTTTGGCCAATTGTGCAATCCTATGATATATTATAAAACGTAAAGGTGAAATCCGGCGATCTGATTGGTTGTTAGCCGTGGTATAATGAGCATATACCACGGCTACTATTCTAAAGCCTTATCACAGCGTAGGCTATCACTCCGCCTCAGGCACGTATGACTGGTATGAATGGAAGTTGTTGTCATGTATCCATGGCAACGGACTGTTGCAGTCCGTAGCAAAAGACAGTCAATGTTTTTACGATGTTAAAAAATGGACTAAAGTAGTTGAATTCACATGTTTAAGGTGAACTTTCACCTCCAGAGGGTTAACAACGGTAGAGGGGACTGAGCAGTGACAGAGGAAAAGACGACATGCAGAGCTACTAGGAGCTAACGTCTGGAGAGGTGGGAACAGGTTTTTATTGGATAATATGTATTTCTGGTTGAATAAAACTACATGAAATTGATTGTGTATCCCTCTTTCATATTGTCATTATTGGTAACTGTTTTATAAAAGCAATATATCACGACAGTCAGGCCGAACAACGGCCCTTAGCCGTGGTATAATGAGCATATACCACGGACTGGAGTGATATATTGCTTAAATATAATATAATGTAATACAATATAATCTGACATAACATAACATAATATAATATAAATCTCTTTCTGCCTCAACCTGTTAATTTAAATCTTTCCATCTACTCTCAGTGTGTACAGGTGTGACCGGTCTGTTGTCGTCAGTGTCAACAGAACCTGTGAGGAACTGACGGTCGGCTACAGACACACACACACACACACACAGACACACACACACTCACACTCACACACACAGACACAGACACACACACACACACACACACACACACAGACACAGACAGGAAGTTCACTCTGTTTGAGCTGCGACACGTTCACTGTCACGTTAAAACAGAACAAGTGCTTCATTCTGCTCTCGGCCAATCAGAGGAGAGCCTCTCTGCAGGGGGGCGTGTCCTCCCACAGAGGGACAGAGTCACTCAGCTGTTACATAACCGCGCAGTGTGTGTGTGTGTGTGTGTGTGTGTGACAACAAAGAGCCCTTTATTCTCACACACACATACACAGTCTCACAACAAACTGCAGCTTCAAACTAACTTTATGTTTTCATCCTGTTTCTAAAAGCAGGTTCAACAAATATTGAGTTGAACCTGAACTCTGGGTCGACTCATCCTGAGTTCATCAATGGAACAGATAAAACACGATATCACCATGGCAACAACAAGTGAAAAACACCTCGACCCTCCTCCTTCACCTCAGTGGAGTCAGACATGTTGATGAATGTAGAGCGAATGTAGAGTAGAATGTAGAAATTAATCTCACAATAATCGATTATTAAATTAATCGTCAACTATTTGTATAATCTAATAATCAGTTTTAATAGTTTTTTAAAAGAAGAAAAGTCCAAAAAAGTCAAAATTCTCTGATTTTAGCTTCTTAAATGTGAATATTTCTGGTTTCTTTGCTCCTTTATGAAAATAAACTGAGTCTCTCTTTGGTTTGTGGGCAAAACAAGACATTTGAGGACGATGTCGTCTGGTGGTTAGAGAAACACTGACTGATGTTTTTCACAATTTTTGACCAAAAAATGAATCGATTAATGGTTTAAATAATCAACAGATTAATTAATAATGAAAATAATCGTTAGTTGCAGCCCTGAATGAATGATAACGAAGAATATGAGCACATATTTATAAATAGCCGAGTGTCTTGTGTTGACTTGGGACGTGTTTACAAGTGTTTAATTATTGATGGACCTTTGATGAACTCCTGGAAACACATACACAGCGTGCACAGGTTGCCTTGGTAACACGTTTCGCATCACTGACGTTACGGGGGGAAAAAAAGATTGAAAACAAAACAAAGAAATCAGCTGTGAACTGAGCGCACGTCCGCCATGTGAAGGCTGAGAATCTTCACGTATTGTAAATGTAGTTGTACCACATAATTAGTTTTCTTTATATGTGTTTAGTTGTTTCTGTTTTCTTTTCTTTTCCTTTCTCATTTTACTCTATAAGGACCAAAAATTGTAATTGTTTTTTTTTTTAAGCATTTTTTTTTATAAATTATTGTGATGTTTATATTCCTCTTGTCTCATTCTGTCTCTCCTTTTACACTGTTTCTATTTTGCTGCTGCACAAATGTAAATTTCCTCATTGCGGGACAAATACAGGGTTTATACAGGAATCTTGAAGTTAATTTTAATAACTTTTTAAGACTTTTTCAAGACCTTCTCAATATTTTTCAATACCTCACCACCACTTCAAGCTGTTACCATTTATATCAGTGACACTTTTAACTTAAGAGTTTTAGTTTGTGATAAAGACTATAGACCACTATGATACAACAGAATTCAAAATAGGCTAGAATAATAAATCAAAGGCAAAGTTTATAAAAAAAAAAAAAACATTGCTCCACTCTCAAAAAACAAAAACAACCATCTTCTTTATGTCCCGGTTCATCTTTGTTTTTTAATAAAATGAATAAATTCACACACTTTTACAATGTTTTTAGGACTCAAACTCTTGGACAGCTGATTCAGAAAAAATACCTTCAAAATTTAAGACTTTATAAAGTAGTGAAAAGACTTTTTAATACTTTTTAACTCATTGAGTGCCGCGCTCCTTTCCAAAGTTTTAGTCAAGTGTACCGGCAAATTAGACCATATTTGACATTTTATTTTAGAGCCATAGTGTATTCTATATTATTGCCACCAACACATACTGTAGCTCATTTGAAAGGTTTAACTTTATCCTTCAAATGGCCACAAACCGTTTGTTTCTACGTGCCTCCGTTCCTGAGAAAAGTCAAGCTAAACATGGCTGGGTTTCACCAAAATCCCTCCTTTTTTTCTAGAAAAGGAGATAGAGCATCTTTTATGAAAGGTGCTCTGTTTGTGCCTGTCGCTCTTCAGACACTCGCATTTCTGGATCAAAGGGCTCGTATAAGATAAATATACACAACAATTGTTGTTCTATTCACAAAACCACCATCGGGGGCGGGGGGGCGCCACTAAACAGCAATAACACAGACGCACCGTGCCGTGTCACAGCCTCTCGCCGCGGAACGTGAGGCTCTGCCGGCCACAGCGGCTCGCGAACACCGGTCCCGCCGGTGGTCGCGGTCCGTCTGTGGTACGGGTCGGTGGTGCTGGTCTGCTTTGGTCCAGAGACCATCAGATTTTACCGCGGGAGGACTTTGGGGAGGACACGGTGTTGCTCCAGATGAAGACCGGGCGGGACAGTGGGCTGAGAGCTTCCTGGTTCAGCTCCCAGCTGCTGCAGCCTCGCGGGTGAGAGCGGAGCAGCAGCGGAGCAGCTGCTGCATCTACATGCAGAACTCCGTTTGCAGAAGCTGAGTTATGATAAAAACTTCCAGATCATGAGCTGTCATGTGACTTTGATCGTCATCTATTTCAGTTCTCCTCGTCGTAGAGTCCCCAAATTTACATATAATGTGTATTAAAGTGTCTATTTTCATAATTTAAAAAAAAAGCAAAAAACGAAAAATTTCGTTTTTGGCACTCAACGCATGGGAACGAAAAACGAGAAATTACGTGGTTGGCACTCAATGAGTTAAGGGTCTTAATTTTCCCAAAATTGATTTATCACCTTTTAATACTATTCAAGACCCCGCGGATACCCTGAAATAAAGGAATCTTAACTTAATGTTTATGGCCTGTATCATCTTTGTCTCTCTGGCTGCCAATAAAAGTTTAAATGAAAATTAAAAAAGAAAAGAAAAGATTATTGATTATTGACGGAAACAGACAAACCCTGATCAGTGAAGTTAAAACATCTGATCAGAGTCTAACCATCCTGACGAGCGACTGAGCTTCAGGACCGACTGGTTCTTCCACAGCAGCGGGACACACCTGCTGAGTGTCGGCCGAGGCTGCAGGTAAAGGTCACAGAGTCTGTTGTTGCCACGGTAACAACTCTAACCGAGTTGAGTCAAGCTGAACTGAACTGAACCGGCGCCGTAGAAAACTAAAAAACCCAAACCCCTTTTGGCTATAATTGGGTGCATTTACATTTTATCTTTTTAAAATGTTCATTAATGTACACTGTCCCTCTCGAACAAAAATAAAGGAAAAAGAAAAGAAAGAAAAGAAAAAAGTTTTCACACTGGACCTGGAGGGAACTCACCTGAAGGGCAGGTAGACGGCGTTGGAGCCGGACGTCAGAGCTCTGTAGGCTTCCTCCGGGGTTTTCTTCAGGTAGATAACCTGACAACACACACACACACACACACACACACACAGTCAGAACCTGCGTCATTATGGCAAGCGAATTTAACATTTAAAAGCTAAGTTTGACTATCTCGAATTAACATTGTAGATATCAACAACGTCTTTCTGACTAGTCGTAATTATACATTTTGAATAGTTGGATTTTTGATTCAAGATATCTGTAATTCAGTTTTGCCTCTAGTCAAAACTTCATTTCAGATATCTGAAAAGAGACATGTAGATATCTGTAATTGAGGTGAATTAAAGATATCTTGAACTGGAATTATGACTAGTCAGAATCAAATTGTAGATATCTCAAACTGGAATTCGTACTAGTCGTAATTCAGTTACAGATATCTGTAATTCACATAGTGAATATCTGCAACTGAATTATAGATATCTGTAATGACAAACCCCATACACATGAATGGTTAAAGTGACGTCATTTGTCCTAGGAAGAACTTAGTTGCAGATATCTGAAATGTTCTTTTTGACTCTGCAAAACTGAATTACAGATATCTACAACACATATCCAGTCTGGCTTTTAAATGTTAAAATGGCTTGTTGCCATAGCGTCATCTCCGTTGTTCATTTTCATTCATTCATTCATTTCATCATTGTTCATTTCTGTTCAAACAGCGGTGAAAGACACGTGTTCTTCACTCGGTGCAGGGAGGAGGGAGAGCAGCGTGACCAACATGAGATAAGATAGATAGATAGATAGATAGATAGATAGATAGATAGATAGATAGATAGATAGATAGATAGATAGATAGATAGATAGATAGATAGATAGATAGATAGATAGATAGATAGATAGATAGATAGATAGACTATACTTTATTGTCCCCCTGGGGGGTAATTTGGCTTGGGTACATTTCTAATAAAGTATCTATCTATCTATCTATCTATCTATCTATCTATCTATCTATCTATCTATCTATCTATCTATCTATCTATCTATCTATTCATTCTCTACCCCTCTCTATTTCTTTCTTTTTTTCAAACCCCCTGTCTCCTTTTTCTCTCTTTTTCTTCTTTCTTTCTTCTACTCCTTCATTTATATTTTACGTAAGTTCTTTCTATCTTTCCCTCTCTATCCATCCATCCATCCATCCATCTACCTCCTTCTATCTATCACCCCCCTCTTTTTCTTCTTTCTTTCTTTCTTTCTTTCTTTCTTTCTTTCTTTCTTTCTTTCTTTCTTTCTTTCTGTCTTTTTCCTTCTTTCTTTCTTTCAACCCCATTTCTTTCTTTCTTTCTACCGCTCTCTGTATATCTCTCTCTTTCCATGTGTCCACCCCAATTTCTTTCCTTCTTTCTTACTACCCCTCTGTCTCTTTCATTCATTCTCTATTCTCTTTTTCTTCTATCTTTCTTTCTGTTTTTCTTACTTTTTTTTTGTGTGCAGTGTATTGCTTTGTCGTGTTTTTGTTTTGTTTTGTATCTATACTTTTATATTTGTCTATTGTACTTGTTTTTATAAGACCAAAATAAATAAACAAACACACTAAACTATGTAATTTAAAAAAAAAAATAAACAGGACCCAGGAAGTAGCTAAAGGACTAAATAAACTCTCTTCTTCCTGCTCCTTTTCAAACATGCAGATTGTTGTATTGACCATTCATTCATCTCTCAGGACACGATGTCTCCATGGTAACAAGCTTCTGAACACACATCACACACTGATCACAGAGGCGGTGACCTCGCTTCACCCTGGACATGTGACTGGACCTGACTGCTGTAACCTGATTGGCTGATCGGGAACAGGAACAGGAAGTGCGGTACTCACGGCGTATCCTCCGATCAGCACGGCGGCGTTGGACCTCTTCCTCTGGTCGAAGCTGCTGTAGTGGACGATCCGCTTCCTGGTCAGCGTGAAAGACTGAAGAGGAGGAGAAGGAGAGGAGGGAGAAGGAGAAGAAGGTGAGCTGTGATTGGACGACGGCTCTGTTAAAGGGATAGTTCACCCAAAATTTACTTTTTAAGACTTTTTTAAAGCCACTTGAAATTAAATTTAAGACCGACTTCATAATAAACACAAATGCAGAAAAATGAAGAAAAACACCACATCAATTACATACTGTCGGGTTAGGGACAATTTTACCCACTTTCCTATGTGATCCAAGGTAAAGTGACTGCTACATGAACATTGGATTGTGTCTCTTTCCAGCTGTCCTTTCAAAATAAATGCATAAAAAGTCCAGAAAAAAAAACAAAACACTGACTCGGGAGCTGGAGGCGGTGAGAGATTTAGCGTTGACGGCCGCCACTAACTTCTCTATGCCAGAATGTTACCAATTATTTTGAGATTTGAGACTAATTACAACCATAAAATACCACTTACCATGTGTTAACATTTTTAAGACTTTTGAAAAATTTATTTAAGACATTTTAATGCCAATTAAGGCCTTGTTTTTAGATTAATGAATTCAATGCCTTTTAAGACTTTTTAAGGATCCATAAGAACCCTGTTCTTTATTATTGTTATCCTCACATGATACATTACACAGTTGGTATTGATTTCTTGGGAAACCAAGAAATTCCTTTAGCCTCCGTAGCGTAGCTCTGAGCAGCTCACGGCTCTGCTCCGCCGTTCTAAAAACAGCTTGCACCGACAATTAAAGGTAACGAACCTACTGCTATGACTATAGGGATTATGGCAATGGGCCAATTTGCCAAAATGTTGAACTATCCCTTTAAGGATCCCCTGAGAGAAGGCACGGAGGACTCTGAAACTCCTCCCGGCCCTTAGTCCACATGAGGGCGAGTAGATAATGAGTGACATTTGAATTTTGGGTGAACTATCCCTTTAATCAAAGCAGCAGCAGCAGCACAGAGGTCACATGACGGCCAGAACATCTCGCGTCCTGCTGCTGATTCTCACACTGACCTGAGACCAGCTTCACTCCTTATATTGATCATTAAAACTGTCGTCAATAATAACAATAATATTATCGTTACCAAGGAGACGATGTTATGTTATGTTAATCTAAACAAATAAAGCGTGTGAGTTGAGTTGTGTCTCAGGTTTGTCCGCCCGGTCGGTCAGGTGAATAAAGGTGAAGACAGACAGACAAACCAACTGTCAACTGAACTGAACTGAAAGGAATGCCGTCACCGTGGCAACGCAGGACACAAAAACACAACACACGGTGTGATTTATGACACGGCCACGTAGTAGTGTAAATTCCCAGCAGCACCTGAAGGCAGCAGCAGCAGCAGCAGGATGATGCCAGGTGCCTTCACCTGCTTCAATCTGATGTTGCGCAACAACTCTGCGTATCTATCTGCCCTGTTGCATTCTGGGGATTCCTGGCGAGGGCGCGTCGTCGAGTCGGCAGGTGAAACTTACCTTGAGCTTCTTGTTGAGTTTGCAGCAGTATCGGTACAACATGGCCAGGTTCAGAGGCCCGAAGTCTGCGTAGAAACTGACACACAGAGACAAATCAAATCAAATAATCAATCAGTCTATCACCAAATCCGACGAGCTTTCACTTCCTGTTTGTTCACTAATCGGTTCAAGTTTCACCAAAATAAAAGCACAAGTAGAAAAACTTAAACCCAAAAATCCGTTAGAGGCTTTATCACTTCTGGTTCCCTCAAACCTCAAATTAGGTCTGTGGTTAAAGGGATAGTTCAACATTTTTGGCAAATTGGCCCATTGCCATAATCCCTATAGTCATAGCAGTAGGTTCGTTACCTTTAATTGTCGGTGCAAGCTATTTTTAGAACGGCGGAGCAGAGCAGTTTCCCATCGTCAAACTCACAATCCAACAACTCCACAACGCTCTGGTGGACAAGTTGTGACCTGCACATTCACCACGCTATGAGATAATAACACAGCGTTACCAGACAGAGTTGTTGTAGAGGGAAATGCAGAGACTGCTTGATGAAAAACTGTCCCTGAAGGCAACACGCATCAGTGGTTTTGCATGAATTTCCCTCTAAAACAACTCTGTGTGGTAACGTTGTGTTATTATCTCATAGCGTGGTGAATGTGCAGCTCACAACTTGTCCACCGGAGCGTTGTGGAGTTGTTAGATTGTGTATTTGATGAGGGAAACGTCTCTGCTCCGCCGTTCTATATGTAAGTACGTATATACACCCCAGAGCATGATGGGAGCTGAGGGTTTAAAAACAACTGATAAAAGTCTGACAGTCCATCAGCCGATCACAGCGGTGCCGCCACCGTCACACGATGGACTCACTTCTCGTACAGGAACTCCTCGTCGGTGCAGAAGTAGTGCGTGTTGGCCGTGCTCTTGGGTTTACTGCGCAGCGTGGCGAAGTACAGGCGGTCTGATGGAGACAGAGGGAGAGAGGGAGAGACAAAGATCAATTATCAATAATCAAAGAAAACATCTTTGACGATCAATATGGTACAATACGATACCAAACCATACGGTATAATACAATATGGTAAGATACAATACACAGGAATCTTGAAGTTAATTTCAATACCTTTTTAAGACTTTTTCAAGACCATCTCAACATTTTTTAATACCTCACCGCCGCTTCAAGCTGTAACCATTTACATCAGTGACACTTTTAACTGAACAGTTTTAGTTTTTGTGATAAAGACTATAGATCACTATGATACAACAGAATTTAAAAAAGGCTGGGATAATAAATCAAAGGCAAAGTTTATCAAAAAAAACATTGCTCAACTCTCAAAAAAACAAAAACAACAATCTTCTTTTCTTTTTCATGAACCGGTTCATCTTTGTTTTTTAATAAAACAAATAAATTCACACACTTTTACAATGTTTTTTAGGACTCAAACTCTTGGACAGCTAATTCAGAAAAAATACCTTCAATATTTAAGACTTTATAAAGTCGTGAAAAGATTTTTTAATACTTTTTAAGGGTCTTAATTTTCCCAAAATTGATTTATCACCTTTTAATACTTTTCAAGACCCCGCGGATACCCTGATACAATACGATACCATATGAATATGATTAAAAAAGCCTGATGTCTGTAGGTACTAAAGAGTTTCTATATTTCTCCATCCTGCAGCCACCACTTATTTTATTATTCTTGGTCCGTCAAGGTGTTATTATGAAGTGGATGATCTGAGCTGTTCAAAACGACCTCCAACATCTCCAGTGTTCATCTCCCCATCACCTCCCCCAGCGAGTCCATCAGGGAAACATGTCTGAAGTCTCCTGATGTCATTAAAAGTGCCTCAGGATGTTTAGTAGTCGACAAAATACAACAAAAATGAGGCAACGGTTGAGTAAAATCTCAAAACTCCAAGACTTTGCTGCGACCAGTTGAAGCGTATGCTCTAGAAAATTAAAAACAAACAGAAAAAAAGACTAAAAATGTCCTCATCTGTAGAATTTGAATTTATAAAACTGTCACTCAGCCATTTATTTGAGGGCCTTTTGCATAACTACTGGTCTTTGTGTCCAAAACAGTCCCTGTTTAAAGGGTTTTCTTGGAAGTTTTTCCTCAGTTGATGTGAGGGTCTAGTGTTGTTATGATGCTGTGTAAAGTAAAAGTCATTTGAAACAAACTGTTAAAATGGGATATAAACATAAAATGGCCTTGCCTAGAATAAATATAAAAGCAAATCCAACATTCATATGAAAAAAGTTGTGGTGACAATAAAGTTTTTAAATCAGCTCCTAATTAAACTCTGATCTTTTCACTTCAATGTTTTTTAATCTTGAATAATAAACTCTTTATCTCAAATAAAACTTTTGTTTGGCCTTATTTATAACTACTGGTCTTTGTGTCCAAAAAAAGAATAAAAAGTCAATATATCAATGTATTTTCTTGGGAGTTTTTCCTCAGGTGATGTGAGGGTCTAATGTTGTTATAGTGCTGTGTAAAGTCATTGGACTATACAAATAAAATGGCCTTGCCTAGAATGAATATAAAAGCAAATCCAACATTCATAAGAAGTTAAATTTCAGTAATGTGTGGTGACAATAAAGTTTTTAAATCAGCTTCTTATTAAACTCTGATCTGTTCACTTTAATGTTTTTTTTAATCTTGAATAATAAACTCTTTATCTCAAATAAACCTTGTTTTTAATTGAACTCCTTCACTTCCTTTTATTTATCTTGTCAAACTCTCTTATACCTTTGATGAACTCTCTTCTGACTCAGTGCTTTTTCTCAGTTTTACTCAGTTTCAACTTTATTCAACTTTAACTGAACTTGTCCCAGTTTGTGTTTCTTGTTTTGTTTTGTTTTGTTTTTACCTCTGATGAGCTCCGCCGCCCCCGCGGGCTCCTGCTCCGGGTCCTGGTCCTCACTCATCCTGAACAGGGCCGAGAGGACCGGGGAGTGGCGGACTGCCTCCCCGGCCATGGAGCCCCTCCGCCCGGCCACGCCCCCTCCCCCTACCCCCTCTCTCCTCCTCCTCTTCCTCCTCCTCCTCCTTCTTCCACAGCCTCAGAAACTTCACCAACTGCTAACAGCTAGCGGCTAGCAGCAGTTAGCAGCCGAGCACGGACTGGTTTTCTTTTTTTTAAAAGTTTAAAACTTTTCTCCTCAGTTTCCCATCAGTCCCTGCGGCTGTTCTCCTCCCGCCGCGGAGGAACCGTCTCTACTCCACCGGCCCCGGTCGCTGTTTCCTTTTCCGTTGTTGTTTTTATCCGGTAAATCCTCCCGGGTTAGCATGTTAGCATGTTAGCCTGTTAGCTCAGCGACGCTCCGCCGGAGAGTCTGAAACTCTGATTGACCGAATCCTCTCTCTAAGACACGTTACCATAACAACGGAAGCCACTCCCCCCCTCAGCGACCACAGCCAATCAGCGGCCGCAGCGGCCCCGTGCTGCCTTCGCGGTCAGCAGAGGAAAATTGGACAGATGAGACTTTCAGGAGTTTCTTCCTGATTCTTCAGGTTTATTCACTGTTTTCTTTTTCTTTTATGTTATAGTCGTTTTAATGTTTGGTTGTTTAAAAAAAAATCTCAACATATAAACACAGTTTTTATTTATTTACTTATTTTTCTATTTTTGTATGTCCTGATTTTTCTGTGATGAAGATCAGAATCAGAAAAGTTTTTATTGCCAAGAGCACAAGGAATTTGATGTGGCGTCAGGTGCAAACACAAAAGGTACAAAAAAAAAGTAAAAAGTAGTGATAAAATAAAATAGAATAAGATAAAATAGAATAAATTAAAAAATATTCTAGTGCAAAAAATCTGTATATACCATATATAATACAACTGATGAAGATGAAGATGATGAGGAAAAATTTACTAAATTTCTTTTGCACGACGCAGACCGGCTGAATCTGGACTCCAGGGGCCCAGTTGTTCAAAGGTAATCTGATCAGATTTTGGATAATGGGTTGGATCAAACATTGTTCAAAACAAAAACCAGATTCTGAGATCAGAACAGATCAGATCACGTGATCCAGTTTTAGTTTTAATCTGGATCAAACCCTCAGTAGTTTGGTGGATTCGGGAACAAAATGTTCATTTAAATTGAATTAAAAACTGGTCTAACAAACAACATTTATAATGTAGTATATGTAACAGCCAGACTTGATCACTTCTGGCTGTTTAAAAGACATTTAAGGAACAAAACACAGCACAGAAAACAACACAACCATCCCATAATTCAGATCAATCCCCTCTGGGTGACCTCATGCTGCTGCTCTACCTGTTGTTTACAGACCTGTCAGCCTTCAGTCTGGTACACAGTCACATTTAAAACGATTTGGTGATCTAGAAAAGTCTGCATCAGCATCAGACTGATCCGATCCAACTGTGATAAAAGTAAAGATGGATTATTGATTATTGATAATGGACCAGTCTGGTCCTGTCCCTGGGTGAGGGATCCCTCCTCTGTTGCTCACCCTGAGGTTTCTCCAATTTTTCCCTGTTAAAAGGGTTTTCTATGGAGTTTTTCCTCAGTGGATGTTTAGTTTAGTTTTATTATGGATCCCCATTAGTCCTCACCTTGGTAAGGACTATTCTTCCTGGGGTCCAGACACTCATATATGTGAGGGTCTAAGGACAGAGGATGTTGTTATGACGCCATGTAAAGACCTTTGAGACAAACTGTTTGGAAAATAGGCTACGGGCTATACAAATAAAATTGCCTTGCCTTGATAATTGATCCTGGATGGAAAAACAAGGGATTTCACACAATCTTGATCATTTTAATCCAGATTAAACCTTTTAAACAACTGGGCCCTGCTGGTGATCTGTGTTTGGGAGCAGCCAGGTGGAGTGGTCTCACCTGATTGGCCGATTCCAGCTCTGCAGACTCAGCACCAGACTGCAGCAGCTTCGTCCAGAAGCTTTAGATCAGAGGTGTCAAACTCATTTTAGTTCAGGGGCCAAATTAAGTGCAATTTGATCTCAAGTGGGCCAGAATAATAGCACAATATCCTATAAATAATAATAACTCTAAACTTCTCTCTTTGTTTTAGTGCAAAGAAGCGCATTATTAAGATGTTTACATTAAGGAACTATCCTATTACAAAACATATTATGACCAACCTGAAATTTCTTGAGATAAATACATGCAATTTCAACAACATAATGCCCCTTCTGTCTTCTATGTAATTTTTACATCTGGTAAATTCATCCCGCGGGCCGGATTGGACCCTCTGGTGGGCCGATTTTGGCCCCCGGGCCACATGCCAACATTAAGGGCATGCTCTTTTTTGTGTGAGTATGTGTGGGCGTGTGTGCGTGCGTGTGTGCCTTGTGTATTTGTTTCTTCTGTTTTTTTTAATATATGTATATATTTCTTTTCTTTTTTTACCAAAACTGTAGGCACTTTACCTCTGGCACTTTAAAATCCAGCACTTTTTGTAAGCAAAAATAGCACTTTATAACAGATGCACTTTAATGGATCTTAACAGCTACATCCTTGATCCCGAACCTATTATTACACACTGCTCTTTCCACTACAGCTACGGTATAAATCTGTAATGTGATTTGTGATATAGTATTGTGGTATTGTGATATGGTACTCGTACCATACTAAATGTTATTAATGTTGTTATTAATGTACAATTGTCGTTATGTGTGCCGCGGGACTACAGATGGAAATTAGCCCAGAGCTAAATCTGGTGTATTTACATTTTTTATAATGTTCATTAATATGCAAAGTCCCGTCACAAATAAACAATAAATGAAATGTTTGACACCCCTGCTTTAGATGCTGACCCCAGACTCACCTGCAACCAGAGAGATCCACACACGGTTTGGTCCTGGTCCTGGTCCTGGTCCTAATCCTGGCCCTGGTCCTAATCCTGGCCCTGGTCCTGGCCTTGGACCCAGACCTAGTCCCACCCCTGGTCCTGGTCCTGGTTGGAGGATGCGAGGGCCGTCCTGGTGCGTCCTGGTCCGGGCGTCTGCCATGCTGCAGGGCAGACAGACAGACGGCAGCAGACTGAGAGGACCGGGCCAGTCTGGCTGTTGGACCCGGACCGGAGCCTCGGAGGTGTCAGGTGACCCGGGTCTCGGGTTTCTGCCGGTTCCAGAGGGGACGGAGGTGTGAGTTTACAGCCGCCTCGGGTTTCAACACACATTCAGCTCCGTGTGACGACGACTTCCTGCTGTACACACTGTACATCCACTGCACACTGACCTGCTGCAGGTGAGACAACCAGGTCACAGGGACAACAACACACACACACACACACACACTGATGATGATGACGTCATGGAAACAAGACAAAGGGACACACACACACACACACATGCAGGAAGTCCAGGTTCTGGTCCAGTCCACCTGTCTTCATCCTGCAGAACTACACTACCCAGAATGCAACACTGACTCCAGACAAACAAACCAATACAGGTCAGGTGAAACGATGAGTTATGGTGCCTTCAGGTGCTGTGGTACAGATGGTATTTTCCACTTGTGATTTACCAGTGCGTTGTGTTCATGTGCTTTTGTTGTTGTACAGAGAAAATAAAGATGGTGGACACACAGATTCAGACTTGTTACTTGATATATACACGTGCGGCATCTACGTGTAGCCTATATATCTATGAATAATAAAATATTAAATCATAATAAATAAAATAAATATTAATATTCATGGAGATTTAGCACTGGCTATTTGGCTATAGCTTTTTTAAAGCGTTTTTTACTGTATATGCACGCATACATAGAGTGAATAGCTGCTAACTGTTTTCTAAAGGCTTGCTCGCTGCCATGTTGAAAAGGTCAAAGGTTATTCTCATCTCGGCAGCTCGGGCATCAAAAAATTCTACGAGTTGCCCAGTGGAAAATACCACATGAGAGGGTGTTCATGTGCACTTTTCACGTCGTCTTTTGGTATTTACCATAATTACCATAGCACATGAAAGCACCATTAAACCTGAGACTTTAAGAAATCCAGGATAAGTGTGAAAGCCAGGTTTGAATCCTGGATTAGTCGGCTACACGTCTGTTAATCCAGGACGACTGAGCGCCGGGATTCAGATCTCAGCTCAGTCGTCCACCACCGGATTCTCTGGGACGGTTTTATTTATCTCAGATTTATTTTGCATAAGCCAAATTAAATCCTCCCAGTTTAACCAGACCCATTATGTCTACCCATTATCTTTATTCTATTCTTTTATATAGTATAGTATGTGTATTTTGAGTATATGCATATTTCCTTTTTGCATAGTATATGCGTATCTTTTGCACTAGTCTATTTTAATTCATTCTTTTTTATTTTATATTATTTAAATTCTTAATTCTCTGAATTCTTATTTTATTCTATTTTTTGTACTTTTATGTTTGCACTTGACACCAAGACACTCGTGCTGTAAACTGACCTTTACTGCTCTTGGCAATAAAACAGTTCTGATTCTGATTCTGATGTCATTTTATGGAATTTATATCTATTTTATATATTTGTATCATATATTTATATTCATATTAGTTGCCACGGGTGAATAATATTGCAAAAAAAATCTAAATTCAGAAGAATCAAACAAAAAATAAACGCTGCAGTCTTCAGGGTCAGAGTCAAAGAAGTGAGTTGTCATAAAATAAAACACACCTTGTACACTCAGCTAATGTAAGTGTGAAAAAGAAATATAAATATTTATTAGGAATACTGAGTCTAGCTGCTAGAAAAGCAATTACAAAGAAATGGCTCAAGCCAGACGTCCCATCTATAGATGAATGGTATGATATAATTTACAATGTGTATCTAATGGAAAGAATCGCTTTTTCACTGAGGCTCCAGCATCTAAATTCAATGACATCGGATTGGAAGCAATGGAAAATGTACATTTCCCTGAAACGCCCTTCTTTTGTTTAAGTTTCTTTTCTATATCAAGTTGTACTTGATTGGTTAATTACTTTGCTGTAATATTGTGACAGAAAACACCCCATGTTCATGTTGTGTTACTTTATAAAATGCTTTGTAAAAGGAAAAACAATAAATAAATTGTTATCAGACACCCTAAAAAAATTTAAAAAAATAAAAACACACACTTTCTAACAATGAAAGTTTAATAACGAGTCACTGAGTCGCATGTTAATGATCCGACAGATGAGGAGGAGAAAAGACTGAGAAGTTTTATTATTGTCTGAACTCTGAACTGAGTGGTGATGTAGTTGTTGAGTTTGAACACAAGGTGGAGCAGCAGCACAGACAGAAAACACACCGGTAACAAAGATACAAGACTTCAAGTTTAATCTGGATCAAAATGATCCGGATTTTGTTTTCCCATCCAGGATCAATAATCAATAATCCATCTTTACTTTTTATCCCAGTTGTTCAAAGCTCAGTTGGATTGGATCAGTCTGATCCAGATACAAACTTTTCTAGATCTCCAAATCCAGATCATGGGTGTTTTAAAATGTTTTAAATGTATTTTAAAATGGGCTGTTTGTGTTGTTTTCTGTGCTGTTTTTTGTTTCTTCAATGACTTTTAATAAACACTTGTGACCCTTTAAGTGACAGTGTGAATGTTGTGGTTTTTAACTTTATCTACGTATGTATTTGTACGTGTGTTCAATAATGGCTGTTGTAACAAAGTAATTCCCTGTGAAGGATTAAATTAACTACTCACTAACTAAACATCCAGACCTCATCTGGTCTGGATGTTTAAACAAATAAGAAAAGCAAATAGCTTCAAATTTCATTTAATCATCCAATCGTTGGGGAAAAGTCCCTCATTTGTGGAATAATCAAAAGCTAACTTCTTCACTATACTGGTTTAAAATTCAGCTGCAAATTATAAATGTGTATATATATATTACATTATTAATGTTGTGCCCATTTGAATATAAATCGCATTTAGTTCCTGAATCCACTAAACTGCTGGGATCGGAATGATCCTGATGTTCCAGATCAAAGTTTGGGAAAGCTTTTATTTTTAAAAATCAAGCCAGAGAGCTTAATTTGAGATATTTTATATCATTTATTAAACATCATTTTTTACTAACAAAGATATTGCCAAAAACCAAGAAAAATAGTGCAGAGAGAAAAAGATGGGAAATCCTCGCAATAACAAAAACTTGGGATGAAGATTCAATATAGTTTATTGTTTTGTATGTTTTTGTTTTTGGGATTGTTGTTGTTTCTTTTTATGGTGGCTGTAGAGTGAATTATTTAATCTTTTATTTATTGAGTTATGACATGAATTTATGGTGCGTGTAAAATATGTAGTATGCACTTACTGATTATATGTTTGGATTATTTTACGCTGTTAAATGTAGGTTCCTTTTGTTTGTTTTGTTTCTGTTTGTATTTTGTCCTCCCTGTGTTTTATGGTGTTGATGGGTTTCTATGTTGCTGCCACCTGATTGTGTATTTTTTCTTTTCTTAGAATGGAAAAAAAAGAAATTAATGAGAAAGAAAGAAAGAAAGAAAGAAAGAAAAAAGAAAGAAATTAATGAGAAAGAAAGAAAGAAAGAAAGAAAAAAGAAAGAAATTAATGAGAAAGAAAGAAAGAAAAAAGAAATTAATGAGAAAGAAAGAACGAATGAAAGAAAGAAAGAAAGAAAGAAAAAAGAAAGAAATTAATGAGAAAGAAAGAAAGAAAAAAGAAATTAATGAGAAAGAAAGAACGAATGAAAGAAAGAAAGAAAAAAGAAAGAAATTAATGAGAAAGAAAGAAAGAAAGAAAGAAAGAAAAAAGAAATTAATGAGAAAGAAAGAAAGAAAAAAGAAATTAATGAGAAAGAACGAAAGAAAGAAAGAAAGAAAGAAAAAAGAAAGAAATTAATGAGAAAGAAAGAAAGAAATTAATGAGAAAGAAAGAAAGAAATTAATGAGAAAGAAAGAAAGAAATTAATGAGAAAGAAAGAAAGAAAGAAAAAAGAAATTAATGAGAAAGAAAGAAAGAAAGAAAAAAGAAATTAATGAGAAAGAAAGAAAGAAAGAAAGAAAAAAGAAAGAAATTAATGAGAAAGAAAGAAAGAAATTAATGAGAAAGAAAGAAAGAAAGAAAGAAAGAAAAGAAAGAAAAAAAAAGAAATTAATGAGAAAGAAAGAAAGAAAGAAAGAAATTAATGAGAAAGAAAGAAAAAGTTTTCCTGATCTGACTAAAAAGTTCTGAACGACACATTTTCAAGACTTTCTCGAGGGGTTGTGGGTTAAGACGGCAGCTGCAGATGCTTTGTGCTGCCACTACAGTCAGAGTGAGAGAGAGCAGATGGTCTTTAAACTGCGACACAGTGATGCTGCCTTCACTGCATCTGGGAAAAATGGGCGTTAGTGGTTTGTGGTTTTGTTTGGCCACTCTGTGATTTCCCATCCACGTCCCTGCCAGTGAACGCAGCACAGGGAGTTGTTTTCATAAGTATTAGGTTTGTTTTTGTTTGATCTTGTTGATTTCACACAGTTATATTCCACACACACACACACACACACACAAAAAAACCAGTCGTGAACTCATGAGCATTGGAAAGACTTTTATTTATTTATTACAGTATTTAAGGAAACACCCTGAGAGACAGAAGCTAAGAGGGTCGGCCATGACGGGAGCAGCTACTGAGTCCAGTACACAGACTGTGAGTGAGTGTTGGTGTGTGTGTGTGTGTGTGTGTGTGTGTGTGTGTGTGTGTGTGGCTACAGGTTGAGGTTGGTGGCTCCTGATCCTTGACATTCGATGATGTAGTTGACGTTACTGCTCAGCTCGTCCTCGCACTTTGTTATTGAGAATTTAGCCTGAAAAAAACAGAAAAAAAAAGAAAAAAAGTGTGAATCAAGTGTGAAAAACGCCCGAGAGGTCAGTGAACACATCACACTGTCCTGATGGAGGGATGAGTGGATGGATTAGTAAATGGATGAATGAATAGATAGATGGATGGATGGATGAGTAGATGGATGAATGGATGGATGGATGGATGGATGGCAGATAAGTGGAGGTGTAGATGGATGTATAGATGGATGAATGAATGAGTAGATGGATGGATGGATGGATGAGTAGGTGAGTGGATGGATGAGTAGATGGATGGATTAGTAAATGGATGGAGGAACGGTTGGATGGATGATGAGTAGATGGATGAATGGATGGATGAGTGGATGGATGAAAGGATGGATGGATGGATGGATGATGCATGGATGGATGGATGAGTAGATGGATGGATGAATGGATGGATGAGTGGATGGATGGATGAGTAGATGGATGGATGGATGGATGGATGGACGATGAGTGGATGATGGATGGATGATGAGTGGATGATGAATGGATGGATGAGTGGATGGATGGATGAGTAGATGGATGGATGAGTAGATGGATGGATGGATGGATGAGTGGATGGATGGATGGATGAGTGGATGGATGGATGAGTAGATGGATGGATGGATGGATGGATGGACGATGAGTGGATGATGGATGGATGATGAGTGGATGATGAATGGATGGATGAGTGGATGGATGGATGAGTAGATGGATGGATGAGTAGATGGATGGATGGATGGATGAGTAGATGAGTGGATGGATGGATGGATGATGGATTGATGAGTGGATGGATGAGTAGATGGATGGATGGACGGATGATGGATGGATGGATGAGTGGATGGATAAGTGGATGGATTAGTAAATGGATGGATGAATAGATGGATGGATGGATGAGTAGATGGATGAATGGATGAATGATGAATGAATGAATGGATGGATGAGTAGATGGATGAATGGATGGATTAGTAAATGGATGGATGAATGGATGAGTGGATGGATGAATGGATGGATAGATGAGTGGATGAGACGATGAATGGATGAGTGGATGGATGGATGAATGGATGGATGAGTGGATGTATGGACGGATGGATGGATGTGACGATGGATGGATGAGTAGATGGATAGATGGGTGGATGGAAGAATTCGTGGATGGATGAATGGATGGATGACAGATAAGTGGAGGTGTAGATGGATGTATAGATGGATGAATGAATGAGTAGATGGATGGATGGATGAGTAGATGGATAGATGAATGGATGGATGGATGAGTGGGTGAGTGGATGAGTAGATGGATGAGTAGATGGATGAGTAGATAGATGGATGATGGATGAGTGGATGGATGAGTAGATGGATGGATGAGTGGATGATAGATGGATGGATGAGTGAATGAGTGGATGGATTAATAGATGAGTAGATGGATGGATGAATGATGGATGAGTAGATGAATGAATGAATGAATGAATGAATGAATGGATGAAGCAGTGAGCGTTGTCTGACCTGAGTGAGCTGCTCTGCGATGTGAATGGCCGTCTGCGTGTGCAGCGTCACGGCCCCTGTTCGAATCCGAGACGTTCCCTTCGCCAGCGCCATGAAGATGATGAGCTGAGGGAGGGAACAGGAAGTCAGAGAGTGATGTCAGAGTGTGATGTCACGATGACATCACGGTGATGTCACGGTGACATCACGGTGACGTCACGGTGACATCACGGTGACGTCACGATGACATCACGGTGATGTCACGGTGACATCACGGTGACGTCACGGTGACATCACGGTAACGTCAGCAGTGGCTCGTGGTCTCACCTGGTCCTGCAGGAACTCGTCCACGCAGCCGTTGTGTCGGATGTTTCTCAGCAACATCTCAGCAGCTTCTATTCCAATTTTGTCTGCATACACACCTGTAACACACACACACACACACACACACACACACACACACACACACACACACACACACACACACACACACACACACACACACACACACACACACACACACACACACACACACACACACACACACACACACACACACACACACACACACACACACAGGTGAGTGCACGTGTACACACACACACACACACACACACACACAGGTGAGTGCACGTGTACACACACACACACACACACACACACACTATGGCAAGAGGATTTAACATTTAAAAGCTAAGTTAGACTATACGGAATTAACATTGTAGATATCAACAACGTCTTTCTGACTGGTCGTAACTACATTTTGAATAGTTGGATTTTTGATTCAAGATATCTGTAATTCAGTTTTGCCTCTAGTCAAAAAGAACATTTGATTTCAGATTCTCTTTTGCCATTCATGTGTATGAGGTTTGTCATTACAGATATCTACAATTCAGTTGCAGATATCCACTATGTGAATTACAGATATCTGAAACTGAATTACGACTAGTACTAATTCCAGTTACAGATATCTACAACTTCATTTCGCCTACAGTCAAAACTTAATTACAGATATCTGAAAAGGGACATGTAGATATCTTTAATTGAGGTGAATTAAAGATATCTTGAACTGGAATTATGACTAGTCAGAATCAAATTGTAGATATCTCAAACTGGAATTAGTACTAGTCATAATTCAGTTACAGATATCTGTAATTCACATAGCGGATATCTGCAACTGAATTATAGATATCTGTAATGACAAACCCCATACACATGAATGGTTAAAGTGACGTCATTTGTCCTATAGGAAGAACTTAGTTGAGGATATCTGAAATATTCTTTTCGACGAGGCAAAACTGAATTACAGATATCTGCAACTCATATCCAGTCTGGCTTTTAAATGTTAAAATGGCTTGACATACATTCTTCCTATAGGACAAATGACTTCTCTTTAACCATTCATGTGTATGGGGTTTGTCATTACAGATATCTATAATTAATTTGCAGATATCCGCTATGTGAATTACAGATATCTGTAACTGAATTATGACTAGTACTAATTCCAGTTTGAGATATCTACAACGTCATTTTGACTAGTCAAAACTTCATTTCAGATATCTGAAAAGGGACATGTAGATATCTTTAATTGAGGTGAATTAAAGATATCTAGAACTGGAATTATGACTAGTCAGAATCAAACTGTAGATATCTCAAACTGGTATTAGTACTAGGCATAATTCAGTTACAGATATCTGTAATTCACATAGCGGATATCTGAAACTGAATTGTAGATATCTGTAATGACAAACCCCCATACACATGAATGGTTAAAGTGACGTCATTTGTCCTAGGAAGAAGGTAGTTGCAGATATCTGAAATATTCTTTTCGACGAGGCAAAACTGAATTACAGATATCTGCAACTCATATTCAGTCTGGCTTTTAAATGTTAAAATGGCTTGACATACATTCTTCCTATAGGACAAATGACGTCACTTTAACCATTCATGTGTATGGGGTTTGTCATTACAGATATCTATAATTCAGTTGCAGATATCCACTATGTGAATTACAGATATCTGTAACTGAATTATGACTAGTACTAATTCCAGTTTGAGATATCTACAACGTCATTTTGACTAGTCAAAACTTAATTACAGATATCTGAACAGGGACATGTAGATATCTGTAATTGAGGTGAATTAAAGATATCTTGAACTGGAATTATGACTAGTCAGAATCAAACTGTAGATATCTCAAACTGGTATTAGTACTAGGCATAATTCAGTTACAGATATCCGTAATTCACATAGTGGATATCTGCAACTGAATTATAGATATCTGTAATGACAAACCCCCATACACATGAATGGTTAAAGTGACGTCATTTGTCCTAGGAAGAACGTAGTTGTGGATATCTGAAATATTCTTTTTAACGAGGCAAAACTGAATTACAGATATCTTGAATGAAAACTATTCACTATTCAAAATGTATAATTACGACGAGTCAGAAAGACGTTGTTGATATCTACAATGTTAATTCCGGATAGTCAAACTTAGCTTGCCACACACACACAGACACACAACAGTTCTTCAGATCAGTGTGACATCATTCCCGTGGCGTCCTCACCTTTCTTCCCCAGAGCTGAACCGGCGAACAGACAACCTGTCGACGACTCAGCGATGATTCTGAAACACAGAAGAATTGGTTTTGTTTTGTTTTTGTTTTAGCGACTGTGCTGCAATGAAACTTGTAATTTCCCGCTCCGTGTCCTTGCCAGCAAACGCAGCGTAGCCCCGCCCCGCCCCCAGTGACATCATCGTCACTCACATGATGCCGTTGCCGCTGCCGTACGCCTTCTCCTTCTCCTGCAGCGCCTGGATGTTGATGTACAGCTCTTTGATTTCCTTCCTGATGGTTCTGACGGCGGCGGCGGACATGTCCTTCGCCAACTACACACACACACACACACACACACACACACAGTTACAGTCAATAACAAGGCCGGTGTGTCGCTGTTTAAAGGGACATTGTGTAGGAATTCCTCCCATCTAGCCTTGCGGTTGTATAGACCGAATCACCTTGTTGTTTACATTCTACTTCCGGGTAGAAAACCAGCACGTAACTTGAATGAGATCAATAGTAACGAACGAGAGTTTAGCTATATATCATATTTTTCACGCCCTATCACCGTTTAGACAAATCTGAAATGATTGAAGAAACATTACTATTTCTGTGTGTGTGTTTTGTGTTGCTATGTGTTGTATTTATTCAGTTTGGGGGAATCACAGTGTCTAGAAAGCATCAGTGGCTCAGCTGACAGGGACAGCTAACGGTAGCTAAGCTAACGGTAGCTAAGCTAACAGCGGTAGCTAAGCTAACAGCAGGACGTCAGCTGTTAAAACCCTCCCGTTGTGGGACACGACATGAAACTACTCCAGTTAGCTCAGTCATGTTGGAACTCAGATATCCGCTGGAGAAAATATTTTTTCATGGAGCGTTTATTGAGTCACTGAGTTATTAAAGTTAAACAGGTAGCTAACCGTTAGCCCGGCTAATCTATGATAACCATGACTAATTACAAAAATGTGCACACATAAATAGTAATGTTTGTCCAATCATTGGTTTTATAGACTTTACAAACATCAGATTAGTCTAAACGGTGATATAGTGACGTGAAAAAGTAGATATAAATAGCGAAACTCTCGTCCGTCACTATTGTTCTCATGCTGGTTTTCTACCCGGAAGTAGTTGTAAACAGCAAGGCGATTCATCCTATATCACAAGCAACTCAATCGTATTTTTCATGCTGCATTCACCTGAAATTGGGCAGACAGCAGACGGACGACAGACTTTTGAACAAAATAATCGATTTTCGTGAATGGATGGATAACAGGAGAAGTTACACAATGTCCCTTTAAGTACGCAGTGAGTGATGTCTGTCGCTATGGTAACTGTACTTTGTAAGGCAGGACGCCGGCGACGAACGCTCGGCCGTGGATCTTGGTGATGTTTCCTCTCTCCGTCATGACGACCGGCTGCAGCTCCTTCACCGGGTTCACCGTCACCATGACCTCACCGCCGCCTTTAGGGTAGTAACCCCTGACACACACACACACACATACACACACAAGTTACATGTACGATTCGATTTGGGAGGTGGCGTGCATCCTGACGGCTGAGAATATCACCGTTTCCTCTAATATTAAATATGAAAATCACAGGACGTGTCTGTTCATCGGTCCTAAAAAGTGTGTTTCTCTTCTATAAAACACATTCTACACGTCTTTCCACATCCGAGTTTCCTTCTCTCTAGGTGGGTTAATTACATGGACAGTTTTAAACTGTTTCAAATAGGTTTGGTAAACCTATTGTAAATACTTAAAGGGACAACGAGGAGTTTTCGAAAGCAAAGTGTTTTCACAATACACAGTGAAATTCTTTGACCGGCGCAAGACAGACTCATGTTTTCATTCATCAAGAATTAAAGTCAGAGGTTGGAAGACGATCACATACCGTCGTAGTTCCCACCATAAACGGTGATTCGGCGGCGTTATTCTCATGACTCATCCGCAAAACCGAAAGTAAGGAAACTAATAATAATAAAATAACGATAGAGACAAAACGATATATTTATCGAAAATGGAGCCATTAACAAGTGTGGGTAGCGTAGATTCATCCACATTATGGTGAAACATTCTTATAACCAAATAGAAACTCCTCGTTGTCCCTTTAATATAAACACCTCAAACCGTCTCAATTGACCCTTCGCGTAAGCCCCGCCCCCTTGGTTACTGTTGCTACGGCGGGCAAGCTTTCACTCCCAGCCATGCTCCTGGCAGTATTTGGTATCGATTTCAAAGGAAATATCAGCAGATAAACTGTTCTGAGATAATAGAGAGAAGAAGTCACAAAGATCATTCATAGTTTTCAGTGACGTGACTCGCGCAGGAGGATAAAACATCTGTTCAACGACACGACTGGACAATGTACAGAGCAGCAGTAAGGACCGGTCATTTTACCGTCTATCAACCCACCAAGACTTACGTCATCTCACTGGTCATGAAACGTTGTCAAACTCTAAGTTTTTGGGCGATTGTGAACCACATACAGCTTTCACTGCTGTTTTGTTTTCTCCCACCGCTGTATCAGTCAGTGAAAGCAGTCCCTGCCTGGAGGATCCCTGGCCTAAAAGCCCAGGTAAACGCCCTAAAAGTACAGCTGTCATTTCGGAGGTGAACATATGGTTTTCCCCATATTTACACTTGCTCAAGTCAAGAAAAAAAGTCCGCTCGTATCTGAACATCTCTATATTGCTGCTGCCGCCACCGCCGCCGTAGTAGCAGCAGCAACAGCAACATCCTTCTCTACAAACAAATATTTTTCGTCCTAGTCTCAAAATGTGTCCACAAAAGCAAACGTAATGACTCACTGCGGAAAGCTTGCCAGGCCTATAGTTACGGTTGCTAACGTAGGATTGGACAATAGCCGTTTGTGGGAGGAGTTGGCGAAGGGTCAATTGCCCCAAACCGGTTTGAAGGAGGAAGTTTAAACCTTCTCTAAAGCGTTCTGTCTGTCATGTAAACCTTGCAACAGGTTGATTTCTGGCTGCGTTCGTTCTGCTCATTCTCAGGACTTGACGTATTCACGCACACACGAGCCGTGCCTGGCTGCCACTCAAGTGAAAATGTGGAGCAATAAATCCACACGACACACTACTGGACATATAAAAGATCAACATATTGCAAACGCACCCCCGACTCCAAAAGGCTCTCTCCTCTTCTCCTGCTGCTGGATTCTAACAGTAGGCAAATGTCACGCTGCTGTTTAATAAAAGAGAACTATTATAACAGCAAAGACTGCGCTCAACAAACCATGTGTTTCCATGTTTGTTTGGTTTTTGCCACAGCTGTAGCACTTCCGTAATCAATATTATTGTAACCATAGTAACGCAATCACTCACAGCTGCGCACACGTTCGAAACATTTGTTTTGAACTCCTCTTTCCTTTCAAACGGGGGTTTGTCATGTGGACCAGTACTAACGCCGGCTGGTTTGAAATGTGCAGGAATTTCCCACAATATGAGCTCTAGATTTGAAGGAATTGGTTAAATTATGCGGGATAATTTACCCACAATCCCACAGGGAATCACACACGCACACACACACACACACACACACAGTGAACTGACCTCATTTTAACGTCACAGTCAAAGTGAACGCCGAACCGCTCCACGATGGGTTTAAAGACCTGAAGAAAAGAAACACATTCACTCATCAATTAGACTGATCACTGATCAATGAACCTGTGTGTGTGTGTGTGTGTGTGTGTGTGTGTGTGTGTGTGTGTGTGTGTGTGTGTGTGTGTGTGTGTGTGTGTGTGTGTGTGTGTGTGTGTGTGTGTGTGTACCTTGACAGTGTAGTCGATCTGAGGCGCCATCTCAGCGTTGGTTCCTCCCTTCAGACAGAGCTGTGACGAGGCGTCGGCGAACACGGCGCAGGGCAGCGCCGCCTGCAGCAGCAGACACACACTCCTACACACACACACACACACACACACACGATTAGGGATGTCACAATTATACATTTTCTTGGTACGATTATTGTCAGAGAAATTATCACGGTACTAAGAGTATCACGAGCCAACATCAGAAAACTGCAACTTATACAAAATAAAGCAGCACGTGTTGCACTTATGTGTGGAATAAGTCAAATGCATGATGCCAGTCTTGGTTGGCTGGATGTCAAGCACAGATTGTCATATTTGTTGATGGTTTTTCTTAGAAATATAACAACTAAAATGCCATACATTTTGTATAGAAAATTATCTTTTAGTTCAAACATACATAATTATTCAACTCGACATGCTGCTGGAGGTTATTTTATTTTACCCAGGGCACTCTCTCAAGGTACAGTATTATATAGAGCTATGAAGGAGTTGAATGCCCTTTACTTCTGAATTATGTTATACAACAAAGAAACATGGTTAGTTTTAAAATGAAACTAAGAGATTATTATTTTGATCGCAATTTTGACCATTAGTAGCCTATATTTGTAAATTGGGTCCTGGTATCCTTGTTGTGTAGTGATTCAATGTAGGAGCGGGTAACATATGTTAAGTGTTTGTCTTGGATGTTTTGTTTTGTTTTGTATGTGTATGTATTGAGTATGTGTTTTCTGTATGTATTTTTGTTTTATGTATTAATGTGTTGTGTGTTAATGGTTTGTATTTGTCATTTATTATGATGAAAAGACCCCAGGAAGAATAGCTGCTGCTGCTGCTGCTGCTGCTGCGTGGCAAAAGCTAATGGGGATCTAAATAAACTTAACTAAACAAAAAACGATTATTCTGCATTAATTAATTTCACAACACTATGAATGTGTAAAATGCTCAAATATAGTTAAAATATAATTACATTACTCATTGTTTACACAAAACATTTACAGTATCTATTAATATATGACCAATTATTAACCCCGCAGGGGAAATGTTTGAAATATTCAGGTCATAAATCGTCATCTATACCAAATGTTTACATTTATTTTAATGTTTTATTTGGTTTTGTTTTGTTTTTTTATAACAAATGACACTCAAACATCTAAATTCACACTAGGGATGTCATGATTATAGATTTTCTTGGTACGATTATTGTCATAGAACTAATCACGGTGTTACGATTATCACGATTATTATGCATTAATACATTTCACAACACTATGAATGTGTACAATCAAATATAGTAAAAATATAATGACATTACTAATCTCTTAATATAGGACCAGTTATTGATCCCCCGGGGGAAGTGTTTGAAATATTTAAGTCATTATCATTACAATAAGTCAAGTTTATTTTAATCATTTTTTTTTACAATACAAATGACACGCTAACATTTAAATCCTACCTGTTCAATGTTACATCAGTTAAATGAACCAGTATCTGAGCATTTACCTTTATTTTTGCGTCGATATGGTTCAGACACAATCTTTTTTGTAAAGTGACGGTGTTCAGGAATCTTTACGGTTAATGAACTCACCCCGCCGTCTGCGTGTCGGCCGTGTGGTTTCCAGACTGGATCTTCCCGGGACTCAGACTGATGTCGGTGGAGCCGATGGCGGCGCCCTGCAGACCGCCGGAGCACAGGTCTGAGACCAGCTGCAGGCCGCTCAGGTGCTGCGGTCTGAACACACACACACACACACACACAGACACAGAGAGAGAGACAGACACACACTATTTAAAAACAGAAACAAACGAGGCCTAAACCCACTGTTGTTGTTGCTGTGTCATTGACTCATTCACACATAATTACCAGTTTCCTCTGTTCTCATTAAAGCTCTGAGGTTTATAATATTAATATTTATATTTAATGTGACAGTGTTTTTAAATAATAATAATAATAATAAATCAAGTTGAAGTGTTCATGTCTCATGGTTTCTCAGCAGCAGCGTGACGACAAAGGGGGAAAAAAAGCAGCAGATTGAGTTGGTTGTCATCTCCAACCTCACCGCTAGATGGGAGTAATTCTACACAATGTCCCTTTAATTATAGTGCCAGAGGAAAAAAAGCAAAATCATGGTTGTGAGATGTTGGGAGGACAGGGAGTCTAATGTTTTTCCTGTGTTTTAACTCTCAGACGGCTCCTTAGACACGTCGAGGGGTTAAAATATCTTTTTTAGATGATCTATGGACGACAGTGACGTCCGTCGTCATCGGTGTTGTAAAATAAACGCTGAGAGAGTTTTCTATGTTCCCTGCAGATGTAAATTGTGCTGAGTAGTGGGTGGGTCGTTGCACCGGCTGCTATCTTTCTATCTTTTTATTAATATTCATTGATTTTCTTTCTTTTACACTGTTTTCATGCACCGTGTGAGATTGTGATGCAGCTGAGAAAATTAATTTTCTACGGAAACAACAAAGTATTTATCCATCTATGTATGTATGTATGTATGTATGTATGTATGTATCTATCTATCTATCTATCTAGGATGAATTTGTCAAGTGGGAAAGTTACATAGAAAATGCATAATATTGTTGAAATTGTACATATCAACCTCAAGAAATTTCAAGTTTTTCATAAAATGTTTTGTAAAAAGACAGTTTATCTGATGTAAAACATCTTTATAATGCACTAAAACAAAGGGAAAGGTTTATAGCTGTTATTTTTTAAGGTTATTATGCCGTTATTTTAATGATCCGGCCCATCGTTTGTGCTTTGTTCTTAACTTGAGTCTGTTGTAGAGGATTTACATCCTGTATCAGATGCATTTTCATTAAATTTCGTTAGATTAAATTTTATTTACATTCCATCAAATTCAGAGCTCAAACTGCGCTGTAAGTTTGACCCCTGGTCCATGTGAAACAGCATGAATTGAACCCACCGGAAAAAACAAACAAAAAAACAGCACACTCACTGCAGCAAATTCGACCACTACACTTATTATCATCCACAACCAGAATAAATTAGCCATTTATATATAATAATAATAATAATGAGTGAAAAGCCTCATCAACGTGGGAGCAGCAGCTTTATTGTTCCCTGTGAACATCTGCTAACTAACTCAGCCCAGGACTCAACTTTAATGTCAAGTATTTATCTTTAGAAGATGAATTTGTCAAGTGGGAAAGTTACATAGAAGACAGAAGATGCATAATGTTGTTGAAATTGTACATATTTTCCTCAAGAAATTTCAAGTTTTTCATAAAATGTTTTGTAAAAAGACAGTTTATCTGATGTAAAACATCTTTATAATGCACTAAAACAAAGGGAAAGGTTTATAGCTCTCATTATGCTGCTATTTTAATGATCCGGCCCATCATTTGTGCTTTGTTCTTTCTTCTTTGTCATTAACTTGAGTCTGATGTAGAGGATTTACATCCTGTATCAGATGCATTTTCATTAAATTTCATTAGATTAAATTTAATTTACATTTCATCATATTAAGAGCTCAAACTGCGCTGTAAGTTTGACCCCTGGTCCATGTGAAACAGCATGAATTGAACCCACCGAAAAAAAAAAACAGCACACTCACTCACTGCAGCAAATTCGACCACTACACTTATTATTATTATTATTATAAATAGATAATTAATTCTGGTTGTGGTTGATAATGAGTGAAAAGCCTCATCAACGTGGGAGCAGCAGCTTTATTGTTCCCTGTGAACATCTGCTAACTAACTCAGCCCAGGACTCAACTTTAATGAATAGGCTAACGTTAGCCTGTTAGCCTGTTAGCCGTTAGCCTGGAGCTAACCCCGCTGCTCCACCTCCTCCTCCTCCTCCTCCTCCTCCTACCTGAGCCCCGGGGTGCTCCTGCCGGCTCGGATCTTGTTGATCTTGATGCTGGAGCCGGTGATGCAGCTGAGCGCCGCGGAGACTCTGAGGATCTGTCCGCCCTAAGGAGCGCGGACAGCGGGGAGAGAGAGAGCAGAGAGGCCGGTGAGAGGAGCGGGGGGACCGGGCTGCTGCCGCTGCTAGCTCCGCTGTTAGCAGCAGCATCCACCGGTAACAGAGGAAATACATGAATATATAAATACATAAATACATAAACCAAAAGGCTGAGGACTCACTCCCTCCATCAAGCTGCCGTCGATCTCCGTCGCGGCTCCCGCAGCCTCCGCCTCCATCTTCACCACAACAAATAACTTTCACTCTGACTCAGAAACAACGTGATGCTAACGACGATGCTAACGATGCTAACGCTAGAGCGGCTGCTGCTTCTACTGGTGATGCTGCTGCTGCTGCTGCGGACTCACGCTCACTCTCTCTACTAGCTACTAGCAGGAGGCACTTCCGCCGGCCTTCAAAATAAAATACAGACGTTGTTGATGCTCTTCCGCTGGTATGAAATTGAAATTGACTTTTTTTTTTTCCATGAAATTTTTACCACTTTTTTCTAGAATTTAAAAAACTTAAAAAAAAAAAAAAAAATATATATATATATATATATATATATATATATATATACCGTATATTTATGAAGAGTTAATTTGCAAAAGCAGATAACTATTTGAAAATGTTTAATTATTATTTACACCAGGTGATATCAGACAGTCAAACCAAAGTTGAGTGGCTTTGACCAAGGAGATGAGATGTACAAAAACAGATGTAACTCAAAAAAATAAAGCTTTATTGAAAACAACACTATGTAAAGAATTATTCAAAAGCATCAGCTAATTAATTTTTTTCAAAATGGCGCTGCTTTTGCAAATTAACTCTTCATATATATATATATTTTTTTTTTTTTTTAAATAGCCTATATATATATTTTTTTTAATTCTAGAAAAAAAATACGTTTTTCTAGATTTAAAAAAAAAACTTTTTTCATGAGAAATGTTTCCACCTTTTTCTATAATCATTTTTGAGAAATTTTACCACTTATAGAAAATTATTTTTTTTCTAGATCCTTTTTTTTTTCTTTAGAAATCTTACTTTTTTCCAAAAGCCATTCAAAAAGCCATTGGCTCTTATTTGAATGTACATTGACTAAAAAAGTAACGTTCTTCAGTCTCAGAACAAATATTTGCTTCAAAACTTTGTGCAGTGGGGGGTCGGTGGTCTAATTTGTGTCCTTGATGTAAAAAAAAGTTTGAGAACTACTGATTTACCTAAAGGAATTTAACTTGACAATGGGAGAGAAAAAACATCTTTAGAAAGTATTTTCTGTTTTTGGTATAGTAGCCTACTAATCTGGTCCCACTTGGCAGTATGTTGCATGTACAGGGCTGATGGAAGTTGTTGGAGACAAGAAGAGATTGATGAGAAGGAGCCAGATCATGATTTATGAGGGGGTTAGGTGGGTTATAAGTTTTTAGTTTTTATTATTTCAATTTTTTCTTGCTTTAAAATGTATGTTTTTATGCTGTTGTTTTTTTTGTTTACTGTTAAACGTTTTGTTTTTATGTAAAGCACATTGAGGTCATAATTGGTCAAGCCCATATTCTGCTCAGAAACATAATGAAAAAAGCCACAAGACCTTTTTAAATTGTTGGTTTGACTTATAAAAGGAGAAAAACACTGTCCAAAAGAGGTAATAGTCATATCATTGAGTTAAAAAGTGAATTGTTATTTCAAGTCAGATGGTTTATAGTGGCCAGAACCAGGGGTGTCCTGGTCTCAGAACTAATCCGCTTTTCTCTTTGAATAAAATGTGTTTTTTACATTGTATTAATGACAAAGTGTGATGTGCTATATGTTCATAAAGCCTCTGCAGGAAGACTAACTGTTAGTGTTGTATAGTTCATCTGCAAATCAATAATAAGCATTAGTCCTGTCCGAATAAACATGTTAATCACCACAACTGATTAACAACAAACTAAAATGTGTTGTGCCCTTGGCAGGCGGTCGTCTGATAGACAATATGACTCCCACCCCGTGAAGGACACTGCTGCACACGGTGTCAAAAACCACTTCTGCCACCACAGGGAGGCAGAGCGCTGCCCAGCCAATCAGCTGCTCTCTATGAGCTGCTGACACTGCAAATTCATTAAAACTTCTAAAAAAATTAATTAAATTCACCAGGACAAGTAACAAGGCCACAAGAAAAATCAGAATCAGCCTTTACCTATCTATAAAAACTCAATTCTGCTGGTTTTTAAGGCAAGACACTCCAGGCAAAAACATTGTTTTTTCATGCACTGATCAATTTTAACATTTTGGGCTGTCTTCTTTCAGACTAAAGGAAAGAAACTACGGAAAATCCACATTAAGTTGTTTTTTATTTTACTTCTTTTTTTGTCTCTTTCGTCTGTAGATTTCTCCTGAATTCCAAAAAGGTTTGTCTGACCCATGTCATGTCAGGTATCTAGGTAGGTAGGCTATAAACTCTCTCTCTCCTGAACAATGACCGGAGCTCCATAAACTGTCATTTCTTCTGTATCAGCAACAAATTGTAAAAGTACAATTGACAATAACAATCTATGTAATTTTACAGTACAAATCTTTAAAGGCTGTTTCTCAGAAAGAGTTCTTCAGACTCTGAGCTAGAAATCTCCACTTCAGCAGCACTTACAGACACCAAACCTTCCACTTTGATCCCTTTCCATATTCTGAAGGTTTTTACAGAGGGGATTGTTGATATATCATTCACAGCCTCATTTATACAACATTTTATTCCTAAAACATGGAGAAATTAGATTTTTTTTTAGGGCTGGTCATTTACAAAGTGATAATAAGAGATATCCCAAATCCTCCTCTGTAAAAACTTCTGACTCTAATATGTCAAAAAAAATAAACAAGAATTTAAAAAATAGCTTTATCCATTGTTCAGATTTCTGTTCTGGAAATGTATGCAAATTAGCGCATATTTAATTAGATATTGCCTCATTTACATATTTAAACATAAAACTTGACAAAACTTGTAATACAAAAAGTATTTGTCTTAATGTCAGGGGAATTTGGGAGGATCTGAATGAATGGTTGTCTTCCAGATTTGCCCATTTCTCTGGTGTAAAGAAGGAGAATATTTTGTATGGTAATGGTATACATATAAATGAACCTTCAAATGACCTCGGAATCAACACAATAATAATTATCCATGCCAAATTCTTTATACACAAAAACAAAGTTATGAAAACAAGGCCCCGAATCTATATGTCTTTCATAAGGAGCTGTGTCACCATTTCTCTTCTTTAAAGTGTATGGAAAAAAAGAATGCTGTATATTCCCCTAGCTCTCTCCCCTTTTTCTTTTTGTTAATCTCTCCTCCTATCTTTTCTCACTCTCTCTGATAACTTGATAGATAAATTCAAGTAATAATGACTAGATAACTTGATAGATAATTTATTAATAAGGGGTGGGAGTAAATAAGTTTTACTTCTTCCCACTCCTTTTCGGATATGAAACAAACAAATAAACAAACAAAACAAAACAAAACAAAACAAAAAATCAAATTACCTTTATTTTTCAATTATTTTCTTTTCTTTTTTTATTATATATATATATATATATTTCTTTTTTTGTTCATATGTTGTTTTTGCAAAGTTTTTATATGTTATGTCTGTCCATTTCTGTATTATGTTTTATTTCTTTTAACATGTCCGAAATAAACTTAAACTAACTAACTAAAAAATCTCTCTTTTTTTAAATTTCTTTTTTATTTTTTTATTTTTTTTACAAGCAAACTTAAATCTTTTGTACCAATGAAGCTATATGTAATGCTTGTCTGTAGCCTATGTTTATTTAGCTTTGCACTGTACTATGCCAAGTGTTTCTGTAAATTTAATTGTCAATGAAATAAAAAATAAAAATAAAAACGTGTTGTTGTTCCTGCTCTGGCCGCTGGGTGGCAGCGTCGCGTCGTCTCCACCGGAGGAGGAAGAGGAAGAAGACCCAAAAGAATAATAATAAAAAAGTGCGTGCCTTAGCTATTCCAAAAAGATATTGTTGCTACCCCTAATATTACTGTTTATTGGAATCGTTTCACAGATCATATTGATTGGAAAAAAAAAACCTGGATGCTTCCTAACAAGTTTTTAATCACGAGTAGGTTTCTTACAAAATCATACATAAATATTATCCAGCTAATCATTATATGCAAACATTTAAAAAGGACATTAATATTAACTGCTCTTTCTGTAATTTGCATCCAGAAACAGTTGTTCATTTGTTCTGGCTTTGCTCTCACACGAAAAAACTATGGGCAGACCTTAGCAAATGTATTATTGACTCTTTTTACAATAGATTTTATTTTACTTTGGGAAAATGTTGTTTTTGGTTTCCATAATTATCACCAAGAAAGAAGGAAAATGTTACTTTTTAGTAAATCTGTTTTTATTATTATTATTTTTTGGCAAAATTTCATATTCATAAAAGTAAATTTTCTAAGAAAACCCCTTGCTTTTATGTTTTTCAAAAAGAAATAGAACTTTATTTTAAGCTAATCACCAAATCAGCAAATGAAAAGGCTTTTAAAACCATGGACCTTTGTAATATGTAGCTATAACCTTGTTGTATAATGAACATCACCCCTGGCACATGTTCTTTGTATGTAAAAATGTAGTTGCACATTTTCTTCTTGCACTAAAATCAACGCTGCCAATTTGTTTTTGTATAATTATGTACATCACATTTTATTTTATTTGCTATTGCTATTTTATTATGTACAGTTTGTTCTTTATATTTTACTATTTCATTATGTATAGTTTATATTCTTATTCTTTATATTCTTATACTATATGTTGTTATCGTCAATGTGTGTCTGTGTAATGCTGCTGCTGCTGCCCTGTAATTTCCCAGATTGGGATCAAAAAAGTCTATTTATCTATCTATCTATCTATCTATCTATCTATCTATCTATCTATCTATCTATCTATCTATCTATCTATCTATCTATCTATCTATCTATCTATCTATCTATCTATCTATCTATCTATTTTACTATCTATCTTCATTGTATACTATCTATCTATCTATCTATCTATCTATCTATCTATCTATCTATTTTCATTGTATACTATCTATCTATCTATCTATCTATCTATCTATCTATCTTCATTGTATACTATCTATCTATCTATCTATCTATCTATCTATCTATCTATCTATCTATCTATCTATCTATCTATCTATCTATCTATCTATCTATCTATCTATCTTCATTGTATACTATCTATCTATCTATCTATCTATCTATCTATCTATCTATCTATCTATCTATCTATCTATCTATCTATCTTCATTGTATACTATCTATCTATCTATCTATCTATCTATCTATCTATCTATCTATCTATCTATCTATCTATCTATTTTCATTGTATACTATCTATCTATCTATCTATCTATCTATCTATCTATCTATCTATCTATCTATCTATCTATCTATCTATCTATCTATCTATCATCTATCTATTTTCATTGTATACTATCTATCTATCTATCTATCTATCTATCTATCTATCTATCTATCTATCTATCTATCTATCTATCTATCTATCTATCTATCTATCTATCTATCTATCTATCTATCTATCTATCTATCATCTATCTATTTTCATTGTATACTATCTATCTATCTATCTATCTATCTATCTATCTATCTATCTATCTATCTATCTATCTATCTATCTATCTATCTATCTATCTATCTATCTATCTATCTATCTATCTATCTATCTATCTATTTTCATTGTATACTGTTCCCTGTATACCTATTTGTACTTGACAACTTCTTTTAAATAAAGCTGTTGATTTAAAAAAAAAAAAAAAAACTCTGAGCGCTGATTGGCTGTTCGGAGGGGCGTGCGGCAGCGACGTAGAAGCGGAGAGAGGAAAGATGGCGGCGGTGACCAGAGGTTCGTTCAGTGCTCTGAGGCGGCTGGTGAGTTGAAAAGAAAAACAGAACAAAACAAAACAAAAACAAAACAGATAAAGCTGTAAAAGTTTAACACGGTGACGTGTTTCCGTCGGTCTCGTGCCGACGTCGAGCTGAAGCGATGACATCACTCCGTCACGCGGCCGCAGCCGGCAGCAGCAGCAGCAGCAGCAGCGTCTGTTAGCTGCACCTGCTGCTAACTCTGATGCTACATCTCTCTCAGTTACATTACATTACATTAAAAAAACAAACCGAGTTCACTTCATGCACGCGCACCTGCGTCCAGGTGGGTTTAGAGAGTGACGTCACAGCGTCGCACCTGGAACAGCGTGAAGCAGCTGAGATTCTGACGTCAGCTGATGTCTTTTTTTTTGTTTTGTCTGTAGTGTTGTTGTTGTTGTTGTTTCATTCTTACTGTCTATCAGTTGAAGTGGCGTTGGTTAAAGGGATAGTTCAACATTTATTCAGATCCTACTAAGTGAAAGATTCTCTTCCCTTAAAGGGATAATTCAACATTTAGTCAAATTGGCCCATTGCCATAATCCCTATAGTCATAGCAGTAGGTTCATCACCTTTTATTATCTGGTGCATGTTGTTTTGAGATCGGCGGGGCAGAGCCGTGAGCTGCTCAGAGCTACGCTACGGAGGCTCATTATGGGATTTCTTTGGTTTCCCTCATCATCAAACTCATCAAATACACAATCCAACAACTCCACAACGCTCTGGTGGACAAGTTGTGAGCTGCACATTCACCACACTATGAGATAATAACACAACGTTACCAGACAGAGTTGTTTTAGAGGGAAATGCAGCCGGAACTACATTCCAGACACGGCTGCTGGGCGGAGGGATTTAAAAAGCGCAAGTAGTTATGAGTATTTATTTGCTTCATGTGTCGTAATGTTACACAATTATACGTTATTATTTCATAGCTATCCCTTTAATGTCAGGCTACAAAGAGTCCAGGTGTCTGTACCTGACCAGCTGATGTGTGTGTGTGTGTGTGTGTGTGTGTGTGTGTTCTCTCCCGGTCAGCTGACTCAGCAGTACCGCCGCCGGTGTTTCCGGCTGCAGAGCTTCAGACCGGTCCGGACCGCTCCGCCGTTTGTCTCCACATGTGACCGGAGCCTCCAGATGTTCAGCAGGAGGACGCTTCACTCCACCGCGGGTGAGTCCAGAACCAGAACCAGAACCAGGCCTGGACCTGGACCAGACCTGGACCCTGGTGGTCTTCAAACTAAAACCTTCTCAGTTCATTCTCAGGGTTTTCTATTTTATTATTTTAAAGGGACAACGAGGAGTTTTGGAAAAGCGAAGTGTTTTCACCACCACTAATAATAACAAAATAACGATAGAGACAAAACCATATATTTATCGAAAATGGGCCCATTAACAAGTGGAAACGTAGATTCATCCACATTAATATGAGACTTTTTTATAACCAAATAAAAACTCCTCATTGTCCCTTTAACACGTTTGACAGATCTGGTTCGTCCAGATTCAGGTTTTCAGGAATTGAGGAAGTCGTCCGGTGTCGAGTATCCTCCTGGTTTCTGCTGATGGACTCAGAGAATCCAGACCAGCAGGTTTTTATGACTCGGAAGATTAAAATCTGTGTTTCTGTCGGGCCCTGGTTCTGACTGAGTCGTCAGGCAGTGATGATGATGATTATGGGATGCTTCCCTCCGGCCGATACCGATCATAAACCTGCCCATACGGACACCGACCGCTAACTGGATGAGAGAATAATAACCCTCCATGTCCTGTATTTATGATCTTGTGCATCACTTGAAGAAATAAAACCATTTATACTGAAATAAGTAAATACAATCAAGATTTTAAAGGAATAGTTCACCAGAAAATTAAATTCAGTGTATTAGATTAATAGGGCCCGACACAGAAATGTCCATAAAACTACACAAAAACCATTTTATATTCCTCCTTACTGCTTGTTCGCCGCAATCCAAATGTCCTGAAGGGAGATAGTCCAGAGTTTACACTAAACTATGTAATTCAGGACATTTTTACAGCCTAAACAGTCCTGGATTGAATTTGCCTGGGGCGCGCTCTTGTGTTCACGCGTTGCACGTGATGCATCCATTTGCGCTACGGAAGCCGCCGCAGACAAAATTTGTCTTATTTCTTTAAAAGTATCAAATTGCAGATCCCTCTTGTTTTTGTGTGTTTGCTCGGTCACTCAGCGGGATGTAAACACCGATGTGTGGTTACTGTCCTGCCACTAAGCAAGCGGCCGTCCGCTACGTAGTGTTTGGGATTCAGACAGGTGAAGCTGCTCCCACTCGGTGGTTGAACGCTGTGTGTTTCCTGATCTGCGCTTTGAGAGCGCGACGATCAACAATCGACCTGTTCAGGCTCCAGATATCGGCCGATTGATCGGAGCATTCCTGATGATGATGATGATGATGATGATGATGATGATGATGATGATGATGATGATGATGATGATGATGACGACGTCGCTGTGTTTCTCCTGCAGTGAGTCGAGGACCCATCGTCCAGTTCAAGCTGTCGGACATCGGAGAGGGGATCATGGAGGTGACGGTGAAGGAGTGGTAGGTACCAACTAAAACTTTAACGAAAACTTTCTATTACAACCATCCTCAATGCCTCGATTGTTTTCCTTTTTAACCAAATAATTATCTTATCTTAACTCAAATTCAAACTCTCAGTCAGGTCTCTGGTTGGTTAGTTAGAGAATAAACAGGAACCTGTGAAGGACATGATTATGTATTGCACTTAGACATTCATTTTTATTATACAAGAGTAATATGGTACATTCTTAGTTTAAATAACTAAACACATAGTTAAAGGTAGGCTACGCTAATGGAGTTTTTACTACTATGACAAACATCCTTTTGCAAAATCTATCACAGTAAAACAAAACTGTCAAATTACATCAAAAGACTAGAATGAGACTAAAACTGATTTCCACCGATTTAACCCTCTTGTTGTCCTTCTGGGTCAAATTGACCCAATCTGTTCCCTTCCTCCATCCTTCCTTCTTTCCTTCCTTTCACCCTTCCTTCTTTCCACAATCCCTTTTCCCTTCCTTCTTTCCTTCCTTCTTCCTTCTTCTTCCTTCCTTGAACGAATCTGTTCCCTCCCTCCCTCCATCTTTCGTTCGTTCGTTTGTTCGTTCCTTCATTCCTTCCTTCCCTACGTCCTTACTTCTTCCTTCCTTTTTGACCCAATTGACCCAATCTGTTCCCTCCCTCCATCTATCTTTCCTTCCTTTTTCCCTTCCTTCTTTCCTCCCATCTTTCCCTTTGTCCTTCCTTCCTTCCTTGACCCAGGAGGACAACAGGAGGGTTAAACTAAATCCAGTCTATGGTGAGTGACTCAGACTAAAATGAAAATAAATATTCTTGTCAAAATGGACACCACAGAACAAACACAAACACTGAGACCAGTGAATCCACCACAGACCCATTAGACCAGTTCAGGTCCTGGTGCTGAGACCAGTTCAGGTCCTGGTCCTGAGACCAGTTCAGGTCCTGGTCCTGAGACCAGTTCAGGTCCTGGTCCTGAGACCAGTTCAGGTCCTGGTCCTGAGACCAGTTCAGGTCCTGGTGCTGAGACCAGTTCAGGTCCTGGTCCAGCTGAGCCCGGTGTGTGTGTCCCTCAGGTACGTGAAGGAGGGGGACAAGGTGTCCCAGTTCGACAGCATCTGTGAGGTCCAGAGCGACAAGGCGTCCGTCACCATCACCAGCCGCTACGACGGCGTCATCAAGAGGCTCTACTACGACGTGGACGCCACGGCGCTGGTGGGGAAACCGCTGGTCGACATCGAGACCGAGTCCAGCTCAGGTGAGACCGAGTCCAGGTTTATGTTTCTCTTAGCGGATTCACACTGGCACGGTTCTGGTTCTGGCTCTGGTTCGGTTCTGGAGTCTCAGGCCTGGACTACACGTATATGGATATTTTTTTAAGCGGATATTTTCGTCTTCGTTTTAAAAAAAAACTCGGTCCACACAACAGAAATATCTCTGTCCATATAAAGAGGCAAAACTGGTAAACGATTTCTCCGTTTATGTGGGTGAATTCGCTGTGTTCGTGTGGTTGAGAGGTCCAATTGGACAGAAAAATGTGCGTTTAGAAATATATCGTATTCGTGTAGTCCAGGCCTCAGAACCTCGGTGCCGTCTGGCGAACCAGCAGCTTTCACACCAGTTTAAGTGGAACCAAAGTGGGAGGACGTCATTCCGCGTCACACAGGCGGAAGTAAACACAGCAACGGCTCTTTCCGAAACAGCAAACTACCGTACTATTTACTTTTAATATTTTTTCATGCGAGAAAGTAACTGTTAAGATCCCAAATATACGGCCAGTTTATCCAAATGACGGCTGTTTAGAAGTCTTCTCCAATGTTTTTCGGAGAAGTGAAGCTCCGCAGCGACCGGGACATCACAGAGACAGCAGCCGCTCTGCAGAGCTGCTCGGCCGGCCAACCTCCGTCGTCATCCCGGGAGGGAGAAAACGATCGCTAATTAACTTACCCGCAGGTTTTTAGAGGTTTACCACCGGCTGGTTAAATTATGTTTAGGAGATAAATGTTGGTCTCATTGATGAAATCTAACAATTGTGGCAGTAGCATTATTTGTTTGAATGAAAAGTGAAGCTTCCCGTGTGGACAGAGCAGCGCTGCCTCGGGGCTCTGTCTGTACGTAAGTTACAGAAATCGCCACATTTACATCAATAAATAAATGTTTTACAATGAACCGATCAGTCTGCATTAAGTTTTATTTTACTAAGCTATACTGTATATAACATGGTTACGGTTTCCTGCTGCTTTCCTGCTTGTCTTAAGTGACTTGCCCACTGATGATGTCACGGTTCGCAAGGAAAAACCAACTATTTTTTGGTTCCGCTGCGAACCGACTTTTCAGGTTCCGAACCAATTATTTTTCCAGTCTGAACGCGCCGGCCGGTTCAAAGTTGCGTTCGGGAACCAGTGTGAAACCGCTATCTGTGTTCTGTTTGTGGTTCTGGTTGTGGTTCTGGTTCTGACCGGACGCTGTGTGTGTGTTCAGAGGTGATCCAGGAGGAGGACGTGGTGGAGACGCCGGCGATGGCGCGGGAGGAGCACACACACCAGGAGATCAAAGGTCACAAGACTCAGGCCACGCCGGCCGTCAGACGCCTCGCCATAGAGAACAATGTGAGTCCGTCCACGTCCACGCCGGTCCGGTCGTTAGGACTGAGACTGGTTTTAACCCTTCACCTGCTGGGATGTGCAGAGTATTGATACTGTAACAATGTATGTCTCAGGCTGTCTTTACACTGCATGGTTCAAGTGGCCTAATTCCGATTTTTTCCTCTCATGTGGCTCAGATCGGATCTGTAACATGAATGTGTAAACGGGAAAAATGCGCATGGAATCGGATATTGTCAGATCAGATTCAGGCCCCTGTTATATGTGGGAATAAATCAGATACAAACCGGATATTTGCCAATACGTCTGCAGTCTAAACAGACAGATCGGATCTTTCCTGGCAATGCGTGTCATACGTCATCAATGATAATATTAATTCTCATGCCCACGCGTCTCGCTGAACCTCTGTAGCCCGTGATTGACACATGGGACTGACCTGGACTACCATGGCCAGCTGTGGCCAGCTGTGGCCAGCTGTGTTTCATTTTGATGGTGTCATTTATATGTGGATCGAGGGCAAGAGGGAGTGTGAAAAAAGAGAGCACGCGAGATAAACACCAGATTTCACATTTTCCTGCCGGCAAAATCTGAACCGAGCCGATTAGAAATCAAGAGAGGAAAAACAAACTGTGTCCAAGAGGCTTTGTCCCGGCTTCACGAGAGTGACGGAGGATCGGGCGGTGGCACAACAAGAAGTTACAGCAGTAACGTCTGCAATTTCATTTTGAAAGGAGGGAAAACAGACAGAGCTCGAGCAGAGAAGTGAAAGATGTAGAGCAGAAGAGCCTTATTGTATCTTGTGATAGAACATAGGCCTCCCCCTCCAGCTATTTCATTTTGTACGATTGCGGCCACCTCCTCCAAGTTTGTGTGTTCAATGTCCTTATACTTCTGACCACACCGTGTTTATGAGCCAAAAGAGAGAGAATATCCTCATTACTCAAGCCGATTCTGAAGTAGCCTACAGCTTAATCAAGGCATCTGTAGAGGAAGCCATGGCCACAGACTATATACTTTGATAATTTCTCAATTTATTTATTTTTATACCTGGCCCTTTTTTTTTTTGCCTGGCTTTTTTTTGTTTTTCCTTCGTCTGACTTTTTTTTTTTTTTTTTGACTGGCCTTAATACTCCTTCGTAAATTTGTGCTTGATTATGGGACCTTGATATTAAAAAGTTTGAGAACCACTGTCCACTGATTTCTCACTGGCTTTGTTGAAAATAGGGCTGCCACAAACGATTATTTTGATAGTCGACTAGTCACCGACTATTTTTTTCGATTAGTCGACTAATCGGATCATACGTAAATTGAATGCAAAACATACAGATTATCGCAGCTGCTCTTATATACCATCATTAGCTTTCAGCTTGAAGTGTTTAAGGTATATGCTAACTAAAAATAAAGACAATTAAGATGATAGTTCATTAAACTTTTAATGAAATATGCAGCTTTAACTGTAGCATAAAGTGCAAACAGCTGAGTAAAATAAGGATAAGGCACTGGCCTAAACAACACCAAAATAAATACTTAAAGGTTTTTTAGGTTTTTCTTTCCTTCATTTGTCTCTGGCATTAAACATAGCTACATTTAAATAAAATGAGGTGGACACCTGAAACTAAGGAATTATTCACAATAATAAAGTTTTGGTAGGCTTATCATTCAAATATAACTTGCTCAGTGTAAATAATAGTCGTTCTGTTAAAAAAAATCGAATAGTTTATAAGACAATCGTCTTGTCTGAAAAAATGTAAATGTTCCCTTTTTACTGTCACAGAAGGAGAAACATGGAAAGACTCAACAGAAAGTTCTGTGTGAAACTGTCAAATGAAAACAAGTGAAACTGAGCTGCAGCTCAAACTCTGCAAGGTGCAGACTGTGATGAGAAGCTACCGGAAAATATTGACGTAGATTTACGCCGGGAGAGAAGACTTGCTCGTTAAGATGAGCGCTCATTACGTGACCAGGACGCTGTGACCGGACGCGGTAACGTTCTAGTAGCTATTCTCCAACACCGACTCTCAAAGTCTGCGGTTTTATTTTTAAATGACGAACGGCTGTTTTTCAGTCCGTGATTTAAAACAGTGGAGCGGCGGTACCGCTCCTAGTAGCGCTTCTCATTTAAAATGACTGACGAGAGAGAGAGAGAGAGAGAGAGAGAGAGAGAGGAGCGGTGGCGGCGGGGGGGGGGGGGGGGGGGGGGGGCTACACCGGTGCCGCTTGATGAGGGACAAGACAGGTAGAGAGAGAAAAGAGAGAGAACACCTATGTGTACTGAGTGAGTGAGTGCATGTGTGTGTGGTGGGCGGCTGCGGCGGCGGCGGGTGCGTGTGTGGAAGGTGCAGCAGCAGTTTTGAGAGAAAAACAAAATTAAAAAAAAATTCAACAACGACGCATCGACTATTCAATTAGTTGTCGACGATTTTAATAGTCGACGTAGTCGTGACTAGTCGACTAATCGTGGCAGCCCTAGTTGAAAACAAATGCAGATGGAGGAGAGGAGGGTTAGAGACACAGAGGAGGAGACACCTAACACTTACAACCATTTATTATCCGATGTTACAAATTCAGCCTCGGCAGCTAAAGGGTTAACTGTGTTTTTACCGGCGTGTGCTCAGATCAAGCTCAGCGAGGTGGTGGGGACGGGACGGGACGGACGCATCCTGAAGGAGGACATCCTGAACTTCCTGGCCCGGCAGACCGGCGCCATCTTACCTCCCACTCCGTTCCAGGAGATCCACACTCCGGGTCCGGGTGCGATTCCCGCTGCCGCCGCCACCGCCCGGCCCGCCGGCGCTCCGGCCGCCATCAAGCCCCCGCCCGCCATCCCCAGACCCGTGTTCACCGGGAAGGACGTGACCGAGCCCCTCAAAGGTCAGAGGTCATCTCAGCAGTCAGCAACGGGAAACTGTGACATCAACGTAGGGGGGGGCAATATGGCAAAAATATCATATCATGATTTTTTAAAAATGAAGTCACGATTTCGATTTCATCACGATCTTAAATTGAAAAAAGAAAAACAGACAATTTAGGCCAAAGAACCTTTCTGAACAGATTTTAATCTAAATAGTTGCAGTTTTGAATGGTAGCTTTCAATAAACATGAAAGTAAAATATCAATGAAGACATTACTTTTTGTTTTATTCAACACAGTCATTTTAACAGGATTTTAAGTATATCAAAACACTAAATAGCTGATTCAAAAGGGTCAAATAAAGTAACTGTTGTTATCTCTTTTAGCAAACTTTGCAAATGTCCTTTGTTTGCGCTTTGCAGCATAGAACTGCAATTTATAGAATGAGCCCCAGACGATCCTACGATCTCTGCACTTTGGCAGATCGTCTACACGCTCTAATCCTTCACGATCTAATATCGCCATATCGCCCACCCCTACATCAGCGCAGACTTTAGAGACTCTGAGATTATTGACCATGAGCTGATCAATCAATCACTTAGTCGGTTAGTTCTGGTTCTTTAAAGGGCGTAGGTTTGACCCAGACCCAGATGGTGGTATAAGAATTGCAGAAAAACCTGAACCTTTAGCCTTCAGTAGACTGTGAATACTGTTTTCCTTCTTTATGACCTTTGAGGTGCATCTAGGTGACCACAATTTTACTGATTTAAATTCATACGGGAAGCAAGTTGTTGCTAAAACTGGGAACTTTTAGTTAGGGCCACGGGGCAAACACATCGAAGCACTGTCCTCTGGCTTCTGCAAGACACAAGTCTCGTCTATTGGTGTATTAATCCACGTTTCGATAGGTATTATAGTTTTTGATCAGTCACTGTTTAATGACCATGACCGTATTTGGAGAAGTGTTGAGATTATAATGGGTGTGTATTGGGCGGAATGTTCGTGTCAGAGTGGGAGAAGTTGCCAGAAATTGTCTGAATTTTTCTCTTTCCACGCTGCTCACGGGCACAATTTACACTCTACACACATAATCTTTTCCACAGTTGTAGACAAACTTGTCCTCTCTCTAACAATGTGTTCATCAAAGCAGAGAGACTTACAGAATTTAAACTGTGAGCCTCTCATTGCGGCCAGGTCTCTTGACTCTAATACAAAGATTTTCTGAGAGAAGCAGAGGGGACCCCTGTTTATAACTTGCAAATGTTTCTAAAATATTTACTGTAGAAACACCAAAGTCATATCAAAGTGTTCAGGAAGTCTTTACGACGACCACGGTCTGCTTCTTCTTCTGATAGTAGCTACCGTTTTCTCAGAATCAGCCCAAATGTGAGACCAGCGCAGAGGCAGAAAATCACCCTCTTTTCTCCACGTTTCTGTCTGCCTCAGCCTGGAGGGCCTCTATCGTCATTGGCAACCACCTCAAGTTGCCGTGGTAACCTCTGAGCCTCAGGCCAGAGCCAATCAGAGACCAGTTCTGCTCTGAGCACTGTCTACCACACATTTATGATGCGTTCCAGGCAGGCTTTTGAACCCGTAAGTCACCAGTTACGAGTTACAACTGGGAACTGGGAGTACATCGATCTAGTACGAGTTCACAGGTGGGAAGTTACGAGTTTGACTGTACGTTCCAACGGGTAACCATAGGAACAGGTCGGAAAAACACGAGTTACGGGTTGCCTGGAACGCACCATTAGATCAAGGCTCTGCCAAACACACCAACACACACAACACACTCTCCTCTCTTATCGCCACTACCTCAGTTTCTGTTCAGTTGAAGCTTTTTTCTTTGTTTTTCTGCACTGTTTGATGGGCCGGTGTCAAAAGTGACCAATTTTAAAATGAAAACGATGAATAAACATTAGCTACTTGTTTTTCAATCTACATTAATTTGTATTAGTTTAAAACCACAGGCCGCTGAAAAACGTCTGGCCCAGATAAAGTTCTTGGTTTGAAAATCTGTCCCAACTGAATTGGTAGTTGAATATCCCTTTAACACCAGATTGTTATTGACCAGGTTTCCACAAAGCGATGGTGAAGACGATGACGGCCGCTCTGATGATCCCTCACTTCGGCTACTGTGACGAGGTCGACCTGAGCCGCCTGGTGGCACTGCGGGCGGAGCTCCGGCCCCTCGCCGAGGGCCGGGGGGTCAAACTCAGCTTCATGCCCTTCTTCATCAAGGTACGGGGCTGAGAGGTGGGGCGAGGGGGCGGGGCTTGGCGGGGGGCGACCTTGATGCTGATTGGTCACGTGATGTTTGATGCTGACGTTGATGCTGTGCTCTCATTGGCTCAGGCTGCCTCTCTGGGACTCCTGCACTTCCCCATCCTGAACTCCTCATTGGACCAGAGCTGTCAGAACATCACCTACAAGGTACGACCCGGTCCAGACTGGACACTTTCTACATTGTAGATTCAAACTTTTTCTTTAAGACCCAGTTGTTTCAATCCGTTGTTTTGCCATCCAGGATCACGTAATCCATCTTTACCTTTACCCCAGTTGTTCAGAGCAGATACAAGCTTCTCTAGATGACCAAATCCAGATAATGAGTGTTTTAAATGTGTAAACAACAGGTAGAACAGCAGCATGGAGACACTCAGAGTGGATTTATTTGAAAATGGGATGTTTGTGTTGTTTTCTCTGCTGTTTGTTGTTTCTTCAATGTCGTTTAAACAGCCAGACCTCATCTGACAACTAGTGTTGTCACGATACCAACATGTTGGTACCGGTATCGGTACCAAAATGTTTTTCAATACTTTTCGATACTTTTTGGTACTTTTCCAAATAAAAAGAGAACACAGAAAATATCATTATTGGCTTTATTTTAATAGAAAATCTTAGAACTATAATATATGTATCAGTAAATAATCAGTAAATCAATAAACAATCACTGCTGCTGCAGGATTAAAATTTAAATTTCCATCTATATTAATCTGAACTCTTCCTAAATTAAAACATTAGTGGTCTGTTTAAAAATGAATATCAACTTGTTTTCTTTGTATTATTTGAGGTCTGAAAACACTGCATCTTTTTTTGTTATTTTGACCAGTTGTCATTTTTGGGAGAAATTGTTATCAGTAGTGTGGTGGCAAAAAATGTTGTTCCTTCTATAAAGTATTTAAAAAAAGATGACTGAACACGTCAGCTGTCTTTCTTGAGTTTTAATAAAAAGCATTCATGAATGGAGTCACACACACAACCGAACAGGAGTACAGTCAGTGAGTGAGTGAGCTGAAGAAGTTTAGAGACACGCTATCTTATAGTTCAACAAAGCTTTGAACAGACAAAATATATGGCGCCATGCCTGGCTTCACCCCCTGATAGTGAGAGTGGTAAATCTCCACAGGCACTGTGTCAAAGAGATCCTTCAGGTCCTGACCTCGGGCCTACTCTGTGTGGATATTGCTTCCCCTGATAAGGCCACATAAATTGTCAGTATAGGAATGTTCACCTGAATAACATGTTTGTGCCTTAGTCTTAAAGCACATAACATGCTATACCAAAATTTCCCATTACATTCCACCCTTTTTAGCATTTTTATGCTAAACCAAACAAGAAACAGGAAAATTTTGTACTGAACTACCCCATGACCTTTGGTGCCCTGCCCCGCACCAGCCAAACGCCAGCACCCCCAGTCTCCAACTCGGGAGTTTACAGACCCCAGGCAGAGGACCCCAGGTCACAGGCACAGAAGAGCCAAAACCCCTCCCCTCACTTGACAAGAGGAGGGTAAAAGACTCATCCGTCTAGCTGCACTTAACTTAAGATAAAAGGGGAAAAACCTCGAATATGATGAGGAAAAAATCCCATAATCAATACTAAAATAATCTACTTCAAATAATATGCAGAAGACCCAGAATAACACAAAACAAATCAAATCAAACTGTGAGACTAAAACGTAAGGAAAAAAGATTAAAATCATAACACGGTGTAAGCTGATAAATCAAACATCTCCAAAAACCATGATCGTTGTTTAACTATAAGTAGGAATCACTAACATTGATTACACGAGCGTAATTAGACTAATAATAAAAAAACAAAATGTTACAGTTCTTTTCACACGTCCTGGCACACAGTTCTCCATGAGTTAACCCTTCGTGACAAGGCTAATGCTTGATTCCCTCTCATACATCAACAGGACATGACAGCTCCAATACAGTTCAGAACAACACGCATAAAACATAAGTTGCACATCAGTGAGGAATGATTAAGGCAAAATACAAAGTTAAAGCAACTCATCGTCCTCCCCAGAAGGGGGGAAACCCACTCTACATTCCAGTCCACCACTGATGTCACCAATGGTACGAATAACCAAAAACATGAAACAATCAGAGATATCAAAACTGTGTTTGTGAAATTCAGACTTTCAGTAATCACCGTCATGTCCAGCAGTAGAAACAAAATCACAAGCAATGATAAAATACTACTGTTAAAGATGAGCAAAAACATCAAACCCACACATATAGCAATGCATGAAAACCAAACATGGTGTTTTGTGATTATCCTAAACTGAAAACATAATAAAAAAACAACTTTATTGGTTACATCACTCAATGTGAAAAATTATCAACACTGAATATGGAAACTTAAAGGAGCTCATCCTGCAACTCTGTAGTTCTTGTGAGAGTGAGAGTGATCCTAAAGTCAATGTTTATGAGAATTGAAACCTGCGACCATATCAGGTCACATCTGAAGATGTCCAAGTTGTCGTCCCACATTACCTGTCGCCATCACAGGTTATCCACGTGCTGATGTACCCAGAGACTGCTCTCTGGGTGTAACAGTGAACAAACTGCGCTTCTCTGAGTAGTAGGATTTGTGGTCCTTTGGGAAAAGTGGAGTTGTTCTCAAAACAACTGTGGAAACATTCCAGGAACAACCCTTCAGCCCCTCGTAACTCACCACAGTTGCGTTGAATCCTCAGCCGTTCCTCTGTCGGGTTGTGAGCTACGAGTGCAGGGCCATTTCTTTCTGGGTAAAAGCAATCATTGCCCCCAGAATTTTAGGAAGAGGTGTTCAACGGCACAGAGTTACCTTTCTCATGTGACAGGGCAGCGCAAGCACGGCATCTTGCGTTGGTCAGCACCCTTGCAGCTCTCATCACTGCCCTGCATCCGACGTTGTCCTCCAGCTCGATGTTGTGTTACTCACAGTAACAGCAGATGTCTTCACCAGAGTGCAAAGCGTGTGGTGTAGATTTGTGGTCTGGGTGAGGTGAATCTGTCATGACGTTGTTGCTCGTCCTGCGGTTGTAGATCTCCTTCAGTAACAGCACCGACAGCCACGCGGTGATGGAGATAACCAGCAGGAAACTGGTCGCCACCCTTAGGCCGCACCCGAGCTGCTTACAGGGATGTCATGGTCGTTCACCACGATGTAGTCGCCTGACCTGCGGTCACACAGCTCTGTGTCTACTGGCCCTGTAGGGCAACCTTCACCTGTTGGTAAAATTTATACGAAAAACAAACAACAGGAAAAAACAAACAGACAACAACGAGAATGCACAATACCACATCATTCATCCACACACTGGCCAGTGATTCCATACATACTTCAATCATTCAATCATCAGTCATCCCCCCATTTGACACATGGTTCAACCCATGTGTCACCTTCACACTGGAGGAAAATGTAAACAAGGGAGAAAAACAGCACAGATTGCCCTCGCCCAGAGACAGTCTTATCAAACGGGTGGCGTCTGCCAGTGTCAGCCACAACTGTGGGGATGGAATCAGGGATGTTAGAGAAAAACAACTGGCACAACATGTGTGAGACAAGAAATAGCCTTGAAGCTACATGTGCAGCTGCATTTGTCCTGGTAAGACCTAAAGAGGAAAGGGGTCAATGTCGTTAATGTGGACTTTAGCACAACAAGGTGTTCGTTTGGCATCAGAATTTCATCTAAAAACACCATCTAATGCTGATCATTTAAGTTCCATTGAAGTTGTCTCCATTCACCCCAATGTGTTCAACATCCTGCTAAAATTAACAATCTACAACAAAAAAAAACTGAGTAGAGTATCCTTTAACTCTGGCCTGTGGGAGTAAACAGACATTATGATGGCCACATGGTCACGTGGCTTTCCATCTTCAACTGTTGGCAGGAGAGTAACAGGGTTAAAACAGTACTTGTCAGAAATCATAATCCCACCCTTCTCGTCCACAGTTATGGTCCAAGTCATGAGCAGTCAGGTAGTCCAAGTGTTGGAGGTTTTTTCTGCTACTATTTTAAAGTCACTGAAAAACTGTCGTCAGCCTCCACAGTCGTCAGTGTCACATCTAAGTGACAGGGTCTGAGCTTTTAGGCCTTTCCCATGAGCAATTGCTGCTAATGGTGCCTAAATTACTGCACAATGAACAACCCATTTTCTGCTTGCTTGCCATGGCCAAAGAAAATCATAATACCTGTTTCTTTAAAAGGTTTGGAGATTCTCCGAATTGAAATTTTCTTTTTGAATGAGAGGGATTTTTCCTCTGCTGTGATCACGTGACCCAAAATGTGACCTCTGTGGCAACAAACTGCAGTTTGGACAGGCTGGCCTAGTGCCCCTGTACAGCCAGGTGGGTGAAAAAGCCAGAGCAGCTTTAATGCATCTCTCTCTGGTCTCACATGCAATCCAAATAACCATCAACATTCTGCAACCAAAACGCTCCCCTCTGGCCGCTCCAGAGTCTCCAGTCTGTCCCTCTGAGCAAAGTTATGAATCGTTGAAGATTCACACTGACCCTCACGCAAAACAAGCGGACGCATACAGCGTCCCACCAAAAACAACAAGGCAAAACCAAAATTGACTGTCAAACTACATGAAAGCGTTTGAAAGATCAACAACTAAAAACCCATTTACTATGTGTTGGAATTCAAGACAAAATAGTGTATGGATTCTGTACCATCGGCGCCCTGGCCTGCCCAGCAACATTTACAGCCTGCAGGCCCTGCGCAAATCTCCACTCCACAGGCTCGCCCTCAGGTCGAATCTTATGCACCAGAAAAAATGAGGGTTCTCACTGGAGAACCAGCACATGGCCCAATCACACCAGCTTTCAACAAAGCATCATACACAGGTCTAATGCCTTTAACTGCTTCATGTCTGAGAGGATACTGGTTACAACAGGGACAAAACAGTGTGATGTAATTGTTATAACAACAGGCTCATAGTTGTTTTTAATCAGAACTTCATGCTTACTTTTAGCCCAGAGATGACTGAGAACATCTTTTGATTCCGAGATATTTTCAACAGATTTAAACCGTTTCTTGTCTATGTGAAAATTGGGATAGTCAAAAAGAAATATGATCTCATCCTCAACTTCAACATCATTATTCAACAATGTGCAATTTGCCCTCAGGACTTCTTTAAAGTGCACCTCAGGATCAGCTGTAGCCGTCTAGTTTAAGGAAGCATTTAGCTTCTGTACCCAATTATCCAAGTTTGTACATGCAGGATTCACCAATGAGATGTGTGGTTCAGATTGTTGAGGCAATACATTTAACATTATCTCAAAATAACCTATTTGAATTCAGACAATCCCCGCCTAGACTGCAGCGCGGGCATGTGACGTCAAAGTGTGTGTGTGTGTGCTCTGAGCTGCAGCACAACAGAGCAGGGGGAGAGTTACTTTCCCCCGTAACATGATTTGCGTGTCGGGGTGGTGGAAAAGCATTGATAGTTTTCTACCCTTATCTCACTTATACCCTGTCTAGTGTCCAAATCAAAGATAAACCTAACAAACAAATACAATCCTTTTTCATCAATTTAAAAACTGAACTTCTGTCATAACTAAGCAATGAATGTTTGAAAAATTTCCCAAATTAGGAACAAATGCATTTTAGTGGAGCTGGGTATCTTAAAAAAAAATCAAAGAAAAATGTCCCACCCACACCAACTGTCTACTAATACGTGTCGCTGAATTTAAGCTATTTATTATCAAGTTCACAGCTGCTTAACTAGAATCAGTGGCAGTATCAGTGTTACGGCGTGCAGCATGTGTCTGTGTATCAGTGTGTGTTAGTGTTGGTGCTCTCACGTGTTACTTTCCAGCATGCTCCCAGCCGGCTCAGTGTCTCCACTAGATCCGTCCTGACTCCCGCTCCCACCATCTAGTCAATCCTCTGCTTCCATGTGTGTGCGGCAGTCCCGTGCCCAATGTCCTTTCTTCCCGCAACGAAAACAACAGTCTCTGTCTCCACCACCTCGGCCCACTGCTCCGCGCCCGCAGTCACGGCCTCTGTTTTGCCATCTGCGTCTGCGGTATTCGCGGTTGCGTTCATTGTCTGCAGCCAGCGAAGCCATGATTTTACTTGCTTTTTTATCTGCTGCCCTTTTCTCAGTCCTCAACTTTGTCTCCTTGGCCTTTTTAAAGTCCACTGTCCATGGCCTCAGGTACACTAGTTGTACTTGCCCATCTCCCACGGCCACTTCAATCACGGGCGCCGTCACGTGTCCCTCTGCTCCTGGTTCGGCCGTGGCCGAGTCTGTGATTTTCTTGAAACCCAGGCCCGACCGCGTTGCGGAGCTGAGGTTGTATGGTGGGGGACTCAGACTCAGGTTTCTGAGTGTTTCTTGTAGAGTGGCATATGCGTTTGCCAGATCTGGTGATGTGGTTAAAGATGCAGATGGAGATAATGGCGAGGAGTGGAGTTGTGGAAGCTGAGGTTGAGGGCCAGGTGCAGGCTGAATTTCAGGTGGAGGTGGAGGTGGAGGTTGGTGCTGCTGTGGCTGTGGAGGTGCAGGTGGAGCAGAGTCCAGGTCCGGATCCAGCTTCAGACACTGGGGCACGGTCCTGTTGGAGCCCTGCCTACGCTCTGCTTCATGCATCCACATGTCAAAAGCTTTCCAGTCTATCTCAATTTCCTTTTCTTTTTTATCTTTACTATTTAGTTGCTTTTCCGCCATTATCTGTAATCTCATGTGTAGAAACTCCAGCTGTTTAACGCTGAGGCTTCCTGTTTTTGGAAATTTTAATTCTCTGACCCACAGATCTAATTGGGCTACGGCTTCCTTCCCATAGTTAGTCATCATGTACTTTACATTTGGGGCCTCATAATCTGGTCCCTCGGATGGATTACCTCCAGAGGGTTTGCTATTACCTGCTCCCATGATTATTCTCTCAGACGTTTGCAATTTTACTTAAAAGAAATCAAATTTAGATTTAACTCTTTTACTCACTATTACTCCTTTAATAGTAATAGGAAAAATGTCACTATTAATTATGATTTTGTTTTAAACAGACCAATTTAGGTTACTTTTCTTTAATTACTAATTAATTTACCATGAAAATAGTAGCCTACTACTAAATTTGGATATTTATTTTATTTTCATTTAACAGATTCCAACTTTAATTTACTCTCTTTTTTTTTTTTTTCAGACAGTCAAAATTGTTAAACCGCCCAAAACAGGCAAACAAATAAACTTCTAAGTCTAGTGGTTTCAAACCACAAGAATAAGGACTTGAACCTTATTTTATTTTATTTTTTTCTTTTACTGCTAAGTCTAGTGGACTTGAACCACAAGAATAAGGACTTGAACCTTATTTTATTTTATTTTTTTCTTTTACTGCTAAGTCTAGTGGACTTGAACCACAAGAATAAGGACTTGAACCTTATTTTATTTTATTTTTTTCTTTTACTGCTAAGTCTAGTGGACTTGAACCACAAGAATAAGGACTTGAACCTTATTTTATTTTATTTTTTTCTCTTACTGCTAAGTCTAGTGGACTTGAACCACAAGAATAAGGACTTGAACCTTATTTTATTTTATTTTTTTCTCTTACTGCTAAGTCTAGTGGACTTGAACCACAAGAATAAGGACTTGAACCTTATTTTATTTTATTTTTTTCTCTTACTGCTAAGTCTAGTGGACTTGAACCACAAGAATAAGGACTTGAACCTTATTTTATTTTATTTTTTCCTTTTACCGCTAAATCTAGTGGACTCAAACCACTAGAATAAGATCTTGAACCTTATTATTTCCATGAGGTTTACGGCCCTCAGACCCGAGGATTACGGCCCTCTGACCATCTAGATTCTAAAACCTAGGACAAGCCTGTCCTCTCAAACACCGTGTGTCATCCTTCCGCTGGGAGAGATATGGTGCCCGGCACGTCTGCCGACTCTACTTTTAAATAGTAGGCAGAGAGGCAAACTTTGCGCAATTCGGCCTTTTTCTTTTTTCGAAACTCACCAGAAAGAAGCAGCGAGGTGTTTTCCGTAGCCACCGAGTTCATTGGACCCCAACAGTGAGGGGACTCTCGGTCCTCCAGACGTCAGGCCCTCTTCTCAACCTTCTTTTGTGGGGGAGTTTGAGGTTTTCCAAGAGCCCAAGCCCTTGTCGTGCACACTCTAAGCACCTTTGGTCCAGAACCAAAAAATCCGCTCACAGATGGGGTCCCTTCGTGGTCGCCAGATTGTGGTGGCAAAAAATGTTGTTCCTTCTATAAAGTATTTAAAAAAAGATGACTGAACACGTCAGCTGTCTTTCTTGAGTTTTAATAAAAAGCATTCATGAATGGAGTCACACACACAACCGAACAGGAGTACAGTCAGTGAGTGAGTGAGCTGAAGAAGTTTAGAGACACGCTATCTTATAGTTCAACAAAGCTTTGAACAGACAAAATATATGGCGCCATGCCTGGCTTCACCCCCTGATAGTGAGAGTGGTAAATCTCCACAGGCACTGTGTCAAAGAGATCCTTCAGGTCCTGACCTCGGGCCTACTCTGTGTGGATATTGCTTCCCCTGATAAGGCCACATAAATTGTCAGTATAGGAATGTTCACCTGAATAACATGTTTGTGCCTTAGTCTTAAAGCACATAACATGCTATACCAAAATTTCCCATTACAGTAGTTTATAGAATGAAACACAAACTATCATTTTACTCAAACACACACCTATTGTTTCCCATACGTTGACCAGTGTGTGGTGCAGTGTCACAGAATCAAGACCAAGACACAAATTGATTCTGCACAGAGAGAGAGAAGCGAGCATGCATGCCAGTGGTGTGCGGTAAAAATGAAACTTACCAACCAGCAGTGTTTCCTATTAATTAACGAGTCTGTGGCGGCCCGTCTCTCACGTGCGCGCTGGTGCACACACACACACAAACACGGTCAAAGTTTGCTGATCCGACTAAAAAGTTCTGATCAACACAAACTGAGGGTTTGATCCAGATTAAAACAGAGACTGGATCACGTGATCTGGTTTTAGTTTTTGCAATAACCCGTTTTCAAGGTTTTATCCGATCAAACTGGGCACTTTTAGTTAGTGCCACGGGGCAAAGACAGCGAGGCTCTGTCCTCTGACTTCTCCAAGACACAACACTCGTTTATTGGTGTATTAATTCACGTTTTTTGATAGGTATTATAGTTTTTGATCAATCACTGTTTAATGACCATGATCATATTTGGAGAAGTGTTGAGATTATAATGGGTGTGTATTGCGCAGAATGTTCAGGCTAGCATGGGTGACATCATTTTTCTCTTTCCACGCTGCTTTCAGCCACAAATTACACTCTACACACATGATTTTTTCCACATTTGTAGACAAACGTGTCCTCTCTCTAACAATGTGTTCATCGAAGCAGAGAGACTTACAAAATTTAAACTGTGAGCCTCTCATTGCGGCCAGGTCTCTTCCTGCCGCCCATTGACTCTAATACAAAGAGAAGCAGGAGGGACCCCTGTTTATAACTTGCAAGTGTTTCCAAAATATTTACTGTAGAAACACCAAAATCATACCAAAGTGTTCAGGAAATCCTTACGACGACCACGGTCTGCTTCTTTTTCTGATAGGAGCTACCATTTGGTCAGAATAAGCCCAAATGTGAGACCAGCGCAGAGGCAGAAAATAACCCTTTTTCTCTACATTTCGTATGTTTGTGTCACTGAAAACATCTGGCCCAGATAAAAAAGTTCTTGGTTTGAAAGTCTGTCCCAACTGAATTTGTAGCTGAATATCCCTTTAACAGCAGATCAGACCTGTTATGTGTCAGATAATCATTAATCAGTTGTCATTGATCAGGTTTCCCAGAATCCGATCAGATCACTGGGTCTGGATCAGTCTGACCCGGTTACTTCACATCATTTATATCTAATCACCTTGGTGTGTCTCTTTGCCCTCAGGCGTCTCACAACATCGGGCTGGCGATGGACACGAGTCAGGGTCTGCTGGTGCCCAACGTGAAGAACGTGCAGCTGCTCAGCGTGTTCGACATCGCCCAGGAGCTGAACCGGCTGCAGACGCTCGGCGCCGTGGGGCAGCTGGGAACGTCGGAGCTGACGGGGGGAACGTTCACCCTGTCCAACATCGGATCAGTGAGTCCAGACGCCGCCGCTCTGAGGACGGAGACGGACTCTAGACCCGCTCTAACCACAACCTGTTTCCTCTGTGTGTGTGTTGTAGATCGGAGGGACGTACGCCAAACCAGTCATCCTCCCTCCTGAGGTCGCCATCGGAGCGCTGGGGAAAATGCAGGTGAGTTCCAGACTTTCCCACGACCCATGAACACACCACAGAGGTCAAGGTACTTAGATAAGCCAAGCCCCGCCCCCTTCCTGTGTGTGTGTGCAGGGTATATAATAAAAAAAGAAAGAAAGGTAATTAGAGTTTAAAGGGATAGTTCAACATTTTGTCAAATTGGCCCATTGCCATAATCCAGAGCAGAGCCGTGAGCTGCTCAGAGCTACGCTACGGAGGCTCATTATGGGATTTCTTGGTTTCCCTCATCAAACTCATCAAATACACAATCCAACAACTCCACAACGCTCTGGTGGACAAGTTGTGAGCTGCACATTCACCACGCTATGAGATACTAACACAACGTTACCACACAGAGTTGTTTTAGAGGGAAATACAGAGACTGTTGATGAAAAACTGTCCCTGAAGGCAACGCGCATCAGTGGTTTTGCATGAATTTACCTCCGTCCAATCAGGAATCACAAAAACCACGCCCCCATTGCTCGACTCCAGCGTGTGCTTCATTGCAGCTGGAGACTGTTGTATGTATTGCACCACAAGCAGAGCGATTGATGTAACAGAGGGGCTACAGCAGGCTGCCGCTATCATGCTCTTCTATGGGACAGACAGCACTGAGCTTGCTTTTGAATGGTAAAATATTAAAAAATAAACCCTATAAGGTACATTTACAACTGTTAACTGAATTATTGTACATAATGTCAGTTCTCAAACAAAAGGCAAAATCTTTTTGCTTCATGGTTTTATTTGTCACGCCGAATTGAAGATTAGCCTGCCCTACAGTAAAAATGGCATAAAATAAAGAGTAAAGCAATATATTAAGCGGTAATATATGTATTTAAGCATCAAAGATGTTCAATCAAACCAACAACGTTCAAAACACACAGCCATTCTCACAAGTATAAAGTCCGCTAGCTTAATGCTAACGTATAATGTAAAACCTCATAGACGGGCTAACAGAAATTAGCATCGCATTTCGCGGCAACCGACTAATGTGTGTGTGTGTGTGTGCGCGTGCTCAGGTGCTGCCCCGGTTCGGCGCCGGCGGTCAGGTGGTCCCGGCTCACATCATGGCGGTCAGCTGGTCGGCGGATCACCGCATCATCGACGGCGCCACCATGTGCCGCTTCTCCAACCTGTGGCGGGAATACCTGGAGAACCCGGCCAGCATGGTGCTGGACCTCAAGTGACCGGACCCGACCGGATGGAACCGGATGGAACCGGATGGAACCGGACCGCCAACACTAACACACCTTCACCTCTCCCCCTTCGCCGCCACCGCCACCGCTGCTGCCTTCATCATCATCATCTTATTCTTCTTTTCTCTCATTTCCTTGTTGCCTTTGAGCGAGTTGCGGCGGCGGCGCGATGCGGCGGGGGAGGGGCCAGCCTGTCAATCATGTCGTTTCCATGACAACCACTCATTCACTCACCCACCCACCCCCTTACTCTCTCACTCACTCACTCTCTCTCTCTCTCTCGGTTGGAGGTTTAGAGGTTTTTGTAGTTTTTGGTCCAAGTTGAACCAGGGTTCAGCTCTTCAGGTGCTGGTGGTCTGGGTCTGGATTCTCTTTGCTGGGGGGTCGGGGGGGTGTGTGTGTGTGTGTGTGTGTGTGTGTGTGTGTCATCAATAATTCATCAGTTCATTGATCAGTTTGGACTCTGTTATCCTGGACCGGACCAGTTTTGTTGTTTTTTTTCTATTTGGAAAATTAATCCTAATAATAATAATTTTAATCGGTGAAACTTTTAATTTGAAAATCACAGGAAGTGAGACTGAACCAGTGTGTGTGTGTGTGTGTGTGTGTGTGTAAGAGAGATCCAGAACCAGAGTCTGATTGGGGGGGAGGGGGGGGGCAGAACTGGGTCCTGAGACCTGAGACCCGGGTTCACCAGAGTCCAGTTCCATCAGTTCGATCCAGATCAGATGAACCCGTCTGGGATCTGGTCCAGTTTAAAGTGGTTTTCTGAGTCCAGAACCAGGACCAACCGCTCTGTGAAAGGTCCACAAAGTCTCCACTGATCATCAGGACCAGAACTTCACATGGTTCTGGTTCTGGTCCCGGTCCTGGTCCTGGTCCCGGTCCGATCTGGTCCCGACTGACTGAACTGTGTGTAAATGAACCAGTGGACCTGCTGCTGGTTCTGGTTCTGGACCCGTCTGACTGTTACTGCTCCTCCAGCTCCTGAGGGGAAGACCTGGTCCTGGTCCTGGTCCTGGTTCTGGTTCTGGTTCTGGTTCTGGTTCTGTAGCTGCTAAGTGCCCCCCCCCCCTCTCTCCCCTCTCCCCTCCCCTCCCCCCACCAGCTGCTCCCTGACCTGGTTCTGGCTCTGGTCCTGGTCCTGGTCCTGGTCCTGGTCCTGGTCCTGGTCCTGGTCCTGGTCCCGGTCCCGGTCCCGGTCCCGACGTCTTCCTCTGGGCTGCTGGGTAACGATGGTGTCGTAGTTTTTTTTTTTTTTTTTGATACTGACCTTTATTTTGTCTATTTTGTTTTGTTTTGTTTTGTTTCATGTGTTGAAATGTTTGTTGTTTGTTGTTGTTGATGCTGTCGTGGTTTTGTGTTGGGATGTGGATCCAGATCAGGACTCTTGGACCTGGTTCCTGGTTCTGGTTCTGGTTCTGGTCCGACTCATAAACTGTGAAGTGTCTGAACCCTGGTCAAACAAGAAAAAAGAAAAAAAAAGAAAAAAAAAAAACTCAATAAAGTTGAAGTGAACCAAGTCTGAGTCGTTTGTGGTGAGTTCAGGTTCCTCAGAGAACGTGGGAGAAGTCACTTTCTGGTCCTGGACCCAGTTGTTACAAAGGGTTAAAAACTGATCGGATTTTGGATCATTGATCAGATCAAATCTTGAAAATGGATCAAACCTTCATCAGTTTGTGTCGTTCAGAGCTTTTTAGTCGGATCAGGAAAACGTTGATCCAGAACATCAGGATTATTCTGATCCCAGCAGTTTGGTGGATTCAGGAACAAAATGGGATTTAAATGAAATGTTATCTGGTCAAATAAACAACATTTATAATGTAGAATATATAAACTTTTGATTATTTCACAATTAAAGAACTTTTCCCCAACTATTAGCAAATTTAATGAGATTTGAAGTTTAAATTTGAAACACATGGGGAAATGTTCCCAATGTATTTGACTGATGTACTGTATATTTGCATTTTTAAAATCTATTTAAACAGCCAGACCAGATGAGATCATTTCTGGCTGTTTAAAAAACACTGAAGAAACAAAAAACCAATCCAACAAAGTATAAATGAAACAGTAATCTCTTTCAATGAAAAAAACATTTTTTTAATTGCTTTATATATATATACGGTATATATATATAATTATATACAGAACAATACAATTCTCTTTCTCTTTCTTGTTTTTGTTTTGTAGTTTTATTGAGATTTTTGGGGATTATTCTGTTATATGTATTTTAGTGATTATGTATGTAGTTGGTATATTTGTGTTTAATTTTTGTATGTTATTTATTTGAGTCTGATGTAAAGGATTTATATCCTGTATCAGATGTTTTTCATTAAAATTAAATTAAATTTCATTAAATACATTTTTTGCCAGGGGTAATAGTTACAGGGTATCCGCGGGGTCTTAAAAAGTCAAAAATTTGAAAATCTAAATTTTAGGCCTTAAAATGTCTTAAATTTGTTGAATTATTGTGTTCAAGTCTTAAATAATTTTAGACAGGTCTTAAATGTTCTTATGCCCACCATGGGCGAGCATTTCACTCGCATTTGCCCCTAAAAAAAAAATACACGTGTGAACCGGGAAAATCACAAAAAAAGAAAGAGCACAACCTGCGATTGGTCAAAAACTACAAATCCCACAATTCTCTGGCCTCAACAATAACAGTAGTTAGTGTAAGTAAGGGAGATTGGAGCTGTCGGTGAAAAGAGGAAACAACGCCACGTCTGGTCCTGTTCTATGTTGTCCGTTCACACCGTCACCGTTTATTCGTTACGTCCGCGGTGTAAAAGGCCGTGACGCAAAGACGCGATTAGGCGCGAGACGCGATTAGGCGCGCGACGCGGTATACGCGACTTTTTTTTTTTGCGACGCAATACACGCGATTCTTTTATGGCGACGGGACCATCGCGTCTTCGTCTATTTCATCGTGTTTGGTGGGAAGCCCCTTGTGGTCAAAGCTCACTTTTCGCGCGAGCTTTGACGCGCGACCAAACGCGAGATACGCGAGATACGCGATTTGACGCTCGTTTTGACTCGTGTAAAAAAAAAAATCATTTTCACTACAACATTTTTTATTTTTATTTTTTCAAAGGAGGTTAAATCGAAAGCAACTGGACTTAGTTATTTGTCTGAAGACGTTTCACCTTCATCCAAGAGGCTTCATCAGTTCTACGCATCTGACCAGGCTGGGACTGGTCCAACTGGTCTGGAGACTCAGTATAAGTCCGGTTGCTGAGACTTTAGAGTCAAAGAGGAGCAGTGCGTCTGCGTCGCTGTGTCGGACTGTTTGGATTTAATGAAGAAGCTGCACGGTGTCCTCCCGTATTTTACCTGGGTCGCTACCGGAGCTTGATAAATGGAGAGAAAAAACAAACGCCAGGCGCACGTCGCGGTGGAACCGAGAACAGCTGAGTTTTCCTCCTCCAGCTGAACAGCTGATCTGTGATCTGTGGTGAAGACGTACAGAGACCTGCCACTGTGTCACGGTGCATTAATATAAACTTCAACCTCAGACTGTCCTGACTGTCCCTGAACACCACACAGAGACAACATGGAGCTGTGTGAGGTTGAGTTTTATTTATCATGATAATTAATACATACTTAGTAACAAGCCTGTAAGTTCAACACATCAGTATGCTACTGTGATTTAACTAGCCTAGTTAAATAAAAAGATGTAGTTTAATACCATAATATCTAGGGCTGACCAAAGGCCAATGTCTTTACTTCATGTGACAAATATTTATTACTTGTTGCTACGACTCATTTTAGCTTATTTCACCAAACTCCCATGATGCACTGAGCTCCTACATCCCATCCTTCTTCTGTAGGGCTGCTGTGTGTGGACCAGATGCTGCCGTCACCATGACAACGTCCCAACGTGCAGGAGGACACACGCGGTCAGAAACTCCAGAGGTCAGAGAGGAGGTGGGAGGTCCTCCGCTCTGATTGGCTGAGAGACCCCGACTCCTCTCCCTGGACCCAGGACCAGGACCAGTCATGTGACTCTGAGTGGAGGGGGGGTAAGAGGGTAAGAGGGGGGGTAAGAGGTGGGGGTATCTGTCGGTCACGTGACCTGGAGACTCTGACTAAAATTAACCAGCAGCTGATCTGATCTGAGGTCAAATTTCTCAGCAGCATGGACGACGACTGTTGCCGCTGCGCTGAGACAAGGTGAGAGCTGCTACACTGAGACTGTGTAATACTACAGTACTACTACACTAATACTACAATACAATACTACTACCTCACTGTTATACTGGAGTACCACAGTACTGCAATACTACAGAGCTATAGTAATACAACACTAACTACAACATGACACCAGTGTTCACCGACTACAACACTAACACTGTGGTACTGTGTGATACTACTACAACACTGTACAGCTGTACTCTGATAATACAACACTGTAATACTACAGTACTACAATAACACAGTGGTGCTATGATAATACTACTGTAATTATACTGTAGTTCTACAACACTGTTAGACTACAGTACCACAACACTGTAACACAACAGTCCATTACTGTGATACTACACAACAATAACACTGTACATTGTTATATTACTGCACTGTAATACTACAGCACTAATGAAAATACAACTAACAAGATACACTCAGAGTAAATGTACTTTTTTTTCATTCTGTGTAACTGTCAACGTGAAGATAAATGGAAAATAAATAAAATCAAATAAATAACTTGTAATTTCACCAAAATGAGGATTTTCTGTTATATTGTAAATTTCAATTTTCCTTTATTGTCATCGAGCAACGAAGCACAACAAAATATATGTGAATCTCTCCCTAATAACTTTAAAGAGTAATTTAAGATATAGATATATTCATTATGTAATAATGCAAAAAAAAAATTCACCTCATGATGTAATGATCTGCCACATTTTGTGATAAAATTCTTAAACGCAATAGGTAATAAACCTTGTTGCATTTTGTTACAAGTTGTTACATATTGCATTAGTTACAAAATAAAAGTGTTGCACTTTTTTATATAGAAAATTTAAGAATTTTGTGCAAAATGTAACAATTTATTACAAAATGCAGCAAAGTTTATTACATATTGCATTCAAGAAGTTTATTACAAAATGTGAAAATGAATTACATTATTACAAAATGCGGCCTCAGCACAGGCCTTAATTAAATAAATCATTTTTAACAGTTTTCTTCACAATTTATTTAGTAAAATAGAAATTAAATGTTTTGTGTTTGTTCCTCTGGTGATAATACGACAGGATGATCAGGAGGAGAGCGAGGCTGCAGCTCAGAGGTCAGAGGTCATCTCGCCTGTCCCCCCGTGCGGCGCTGTGACGTCGTCGTCGTCGTCGTGGTGACCATGGTGGGGGGCGTGGCGGTGTGCGGCTCCATCAGCTCGGTCAGAGCTCTGTGGGAGACCCGGATCAAGAGGAGGAGGGAGGAGCAGGACGAGGAGGAGCAGCAGAGGAGGAGGAGCGGCACCGAGCGGCGCTCCAGACTCAGCCTGGGGGTCTGGGAGGACCGGGCCCTTCTGGCTCGACTCAGACAGAAGCTGCAGACCGAGGACGGACGGCTGGTGCTCCGCATCGAGCAGGAGGAGTGGAAGGTATCAGATTATTGTCCTGGTCCAGTCTTCTTTTTTTTTTTAAGTAGGCCTATATTTTTGGGGCTTTTATTGCCTTTAATTGATAGTGCAGTCGAGAGAGAGACAGGAAATGGGGAGGCAGAGAGTGGGGGAATGACACGCAGGAAAGGGCCGTCCAACGCGGGACTCGAACCGGGGCCGCCTGCACCGAGGACTGAGCCTCAACATGGGGCGGCAGCTCCACCCAGTGAGCTAAACACCGCCCCGTATAGGGATTTTTTTAAGCAAAAAAGTCAGCGTATGCATGAAAAAGTGCAAAATCATTAACTTTGATAAAAGGACAAGGCTTATTTACCTCTTTATTTTGTCATCCCCACCTTTCAGTCATTTACCACTATTAGTATTATTATCTTGCCTGGATGAAGCATTATGAACATAGAAAAAACTGAAATGGCAGCACTCACAAAATAATCTTGAATCATTTATTAAACGCACAGCAGTGCTGACGGACGCGTTTCAGCCCTTGGCTTTCTTCAGCGTGGGGAATTATGAACATAGCACATCACAGCTTGTAAATAGCACAATGCAAAAAAAACAATTTGATTCAGAGAGAAAAGCCAATCAGTAGCCTAGCTACTGAGACCAGACAAAAACGTAACTTTTTAACTTTATGACTATCACCTCCTTGGGACAGTCCATTTAAGACTGTTTCTTGGCCTTGTGGCTCTTTTCATTATGTTTCTGAGCAGAATGTGGGCTTGACCAATTATGACCAGGGATTAATAAATAACGGCGCTACTTTTTTCAGTAACAGTTATCAAAAAAGTTACTGTTTCCCCGTTACAATGCTGTTACCGTTACTGACAATAAAATGTGCCGTTACTTGACTCAAGAAGTCCCATCAGAAAATAGTAAAACACCTGTTAAAGTTTACGTTATACATTTTTTTTTCGGTCCATCAACTAGTCTAACATATTTGAGCATTTTATGGAATAAAACTAACTCAATAGTTACTGTTATTATGTAGTAAATTCAGTTACTAACTCTTTTGGTAAGGCTGCAACTAACGATTATTTTCATTATCGATTAATCTGTTGATTATTTAAACGATTAACCGATTAGTTGTTTGGTCAATAAAATATTAAAAAATGTTGAAAAACATCAATCAGTGTTTCCCAAACCACCAGCTGACGTCCTCAAATGTCTTGTTTTGTCCACAAACCAAAGAGAGACTCAGTTTATTGTCATAAAGCGTCGGACGATGGCCGCATCCTCTCACACCAGTGTTGGGCAGTAGCGACGTTAAGTTCGTGAATCAGAGCCGTAGCTGGACAACTTTATCGCTGCACAGCGACCGCGCGCACCGTTGCACGTCGCTCCAAGAGCCGGTGCGTCCTCTCTGCAGCGGAGACACGGCCACTGAGAGGCTGAGTGACGGGACCGTTCCTGTAGGAACGCGCCTTTTAATGAATCAAACCAAACACCCTGAACAGCATGCTGAGTACGAGAGGGAGAGACGACTGCAGCAGTTAAAACGAAAGCTCCTTGTCCCAGCATGTCGCCCACTCCGTCCGTGGCCGACGTCTTTTAAAACAGTGTTTCCCAACCTTGGGGTCGGGACCCCACGTGGGGTCGCTTGAAATTCAAATGAGGTCGCCTGAAATGTCTAGTAGCCTAATTGATGAATTAAAAAAAAATCTGACCAAGAAAGGTTAGGAACCACTGTTTGAAAAGACACTTGGGTTTTTTTGGAATGTACTTGCATAGATCTTTCAGCACTCACAATGGGCCGATATAAATGAAAAACTTTATTTAACTTCTAAAAAAAATAGCTTTGATGTAGCTAAGCTACTTTTGTCATTTTATTGTAGCGTAGCTTGCTACATTTCTCTGGTGGGTAGCTTCAGTGTAGTGAAGCTTCATTTCATGCAGAGTAACTTGTAGCTTAGCTCACTACATTTTCCAAGTAGCTTGGCCAACACTGTCTCACACACATACACACCACAGAGAAGCGCGCATGCATAACAGCAGCGCGTGTTGAAAGCGAAACTTAATACGGCGCGGTGCGTTCCCCCCCGACGATCGATCTGCTCGTCCCCCCCCCCCCCCGTCGACAGGTCAGACACCACCTTAACTAACAAATTTTCTGGGGGAAACACTGCTATGACTATATATACATTCCTAGAAATGTTTAAATGTTTTGGGAGAAATTGTACCACTTTTTTTCCAGAAATTTCTCTACAATATTTCCAAAAATTCACACCATTGGCCCTAATTAGAATGTACATCAACTAAAAAAGTAACATTCTTCAGTCTCAGAACAAATATTTATGTATTTCTCATGTTTGCTTCAAAATTTTGTCCAATGGGGGTCCATCGTCTAATTTGTGCTTGATTATGGGTCCTTGATTTGAAAAAGTTTGAGAACCACTGTCCACTGATTTCTCACCGACTTCGTTGAAAACAAATGCACATGGAGGAGAGGAGGGTTAGAAACACAGAGGAAGAGACACCTAACACTTATGATCATTTATTATCCGATGTTACAAATTCAGGTTGAAGTTCTCCTAGAAAAAGCATTCAGACAAAAAAAAAACATGTCCAGATGTCCATTTCCAGCCTCGGCAGCTAAAGGGTTAACTGTGTTTTTACCGGCGTGTGCTCAGATCAAGCTCAGCGAGGTGGTGGGGACGGGACGGGACGGACGCATCCTGAAGGAGGACATCCTGAACTTCCTGGCCCGGCAGACCGGCGCCATCTTACCTCCCACTCCGTTCCAGGAGATCCACACTCCGGGTCCGGGTGCGATTCCCGCTGCCGCCGCCGGCGCTCCGGCCGCCATCAAGCCCCCGCCCGCCATCCCCAGACCCGTGTTCACCGGGAAGGACGTGACCGAGCCCCTCAAAGGTCAGAGATCATCTCAGCAGTCAGCAACGGGAAACTGTGACGTCAGTGCAGACTTTAGAGACTCTGAGATTATTGATGAGCTGATCAATCGATCACTTTGTTAGTTCTGGTGATTTAAAGGTATAGTACGTAGGAATTCCCCCCATCTAGCGGTGCGGTTGCATATCTGAACGTATCCTTGATGTTGCATTCAGGTGAAATGGGGCAGACGTCAGACAGACAACAGACGCTGCATGTAACAGGATAAACAAGCGTCTATGTAAACAAGTGGTCCGCCAGCACGAGGCAGAACAATACAGGCCTGACAATATGTTGTCATGGTGATGTGGTATTGTTTTACCGTCTTTCTCTCGTGGAGTAAAATGACATCCGGTTGGTTTGCCGACGGCCGTCTGCCTGACTGCACCTGAATGCAACACCAGTGCCTCCGTCCTTCCTCACACTACACAGTGGTGACAGTTTTAACAGGCCGAGCCCACAGCTCCGCTCAGTTTCCGTGGTTACCTACGCTCACGCTGTCACTCAACGTAAAAAATGGCGCTGCAACATGGCCGCCTCGGTTCGGTGCGTCGCCCACTTATGTATTTGTAACGACTTGTAACAACTCATTCTAAGGTACCAGAAAGCTTTCATTTGTATGCGGGTGTGATTCACCTTCAGTGAAATACGGATTTATGAAAGACAGATTTGATTTTTACTAATAAAAGGCCAAATAAGTTACATACTGGGGCTTTAAAGGGCGTAGGTTTAACCCAGACCCAGATGGTGGTATAAGAATTGCAGAAAAACCTGAACCTTTAGCCTTCAGTAGACTGTGAATACTGTTTTCCTTCTTTATGACCTTTGAGGTGCATCTAGGTGACCACAATTTTACTGATTTAAATTCATACGGGAAGCAAGTTGTTGCTAAAACTGGGAACTTTTAGTTAGGGCCACGGGGCAAACACATCGAGGCACTGTCCTCTGGCTTCTGCAAGACACAAGTCTCGTCTATTGGTGTGTTAATCCACGTTTCGATAGGTATTATAGTTTTTGATCAGTCACTGTTTAATGACCATGACCGTATTTGGAGAAGTGTTGAGATTATAATGGGTGTGTATTGGGCGGAATGTTCGTGTCAGAGTGGGAGAAGTTGCCAGAAATTGTCTGAATTTTTCTCTTTCCACGCTGCTCACGGGCACAATTTACACTCTACACACATAATCTTTTCCACAGTTGTAGACAAACTTGTCCTCTCTCTAACAATGTGTTCATCAAAGCAGAGAGACTTACAGAATTTAAACTGTGAGCCTCTCATTGCGGCCAGGTCTCTTCCTGCCGCCCATTGACTCTAATACAAAGATTTTCTGAGAGAAGCAGAAGGGTATGGAGCTATTATTGTTGCAATATTATTTGCAAATGCGTATCTCAATCTGTGTGTGCGTATTCAGATCTGTGTGTGCGTATTCAGATCTCTGTGTGTGTAATATGATCTGTGTGTGTGTATTCAGATCTGTGTGTGCGTATTCAGATCTGTGTGTGTGTATTCAGACCTCTATGATTCAGACCTGTGTGTGTGTAAAAAAAATCTGTGTCTGTATTCAGATTTGCAAGTGAAGACAAATCTGCAAGTGCATGCAAAGATCTGTGAATGTGAACACAGATCTGTAAGTGTACATAGATCTGTAAATGTGTAACCGATCTGTAAATGCGTACTTAGATCTGTAAATGTCTGTCATCACTTACAACTCAGGCAGGAGCTCTCCATTGGCTGTGTTTTTACACGTGAATTTTGCAACACTTCTGCCGCGGCAGATCTGTGATCTGAAAATGTGTAGAAATGAGATTTGTCTGTGACCTCAGTGTTCCTTTGCCCTGAGCTCAGGCTCACAGGCTCACGCTGCCTGGCTGCAGTAGCAGTACCGACCCGGTCCGTGTACGAAGTATAATTCAGTTACGTTGTTCACTTTGTACCATGAGAAATGTCGTTTTTACCGGTATTTCCTGTTTGATTGACGTGAGACGTACAACGCAATTCAGCGCACCGAAGTGCCCGCTTGTTCCTTTCTCCAACTTGTACAATGAAAATTGAAAAAGGAAGTCGAGAGCCGGAACCAGCCTTCAAAGTAAAAGCTCCGCGTTTTGATGGCTACAGCAACGGACAATTTAAAAGAAAGAAGAAGAAAAACTCCGAAACGAATTAAATACTTAATTCACAACAAATCGCCTCCTAAACGATTACCATTTACCCCAGTAAAAACGACATTTCTCATGGTACAAAGTGAACGACGTAATTGAATTATACTTAGTACACGGACCGCGGTACTGCTACTGCAGCCAGGCAGCATGAGCCTGTGAGCCTGAGCTCAGGGCAAAGGAACACTGAAGTCACAGACAAATCTCATTTCTACACATTTGCAGATCACAGATCTGCCGCGGCAGAAGTGTTGCAAAATTCACGTGTAAAAACACAGCCAATGGAGAGCTCCTGCCTGAGTTGTAAGTGATGACAGACATTTACAGATCTATGTACGCATTTACAGATCGGTTTACACATTTACAGATCTATGTACACTTACAGATTTGTCTTCACTTGCAAATCTGAATACAGACACAGATTTTTTTTACACACACACAGGTCTGAATACACACACACAGATCTGAATACGCACACACAGATCTGAATACACACACACAGATCATATTACACACACACAGATCTGAATACGCACACACAGATTGAGATACGCATTTGCAAATAATATTGCAACAATAATAGCTCCATAGAAGGGACCCCTGTTTATAACTCACAAGTGTTTCCAAAATATTTACTGTAGAAACACCAAAGTCATATCAAAGTGTTCAGGAAGTCTTTACGACGATCACGGTCTGCTTCTTCTTCTGATAGTAGCTACCGTTTTCTCAAAATAAGCCCAAATGTGAGACCAGCGCAGAGGCAGAAAATCACCCTCTTTTCTCCACGTTTCTGTCTGCCTCAGCCTGGGGGGCCTCTATCGTCATTGGCAACCACCTCAAGTTGCCGTGGTAACCTCTGAGCCTCAGGCCAGAGCCAATCAGAGACCAGTTCTGCTCTGAGCACTGTCTACCACACATTTATGATGCGTTCCAGGCAGGCTTTTGAACCCGTAAGTCACCAGTTACGAGTTACAACTGGGAACTGGGAGTACATCGATCTAGTACGAGTTCACAGGTGGGAAGTTACGAGTTTGACTGTACGTTCCAACGGGTAACCATAGGAACAGGTCGGAAAAACACGAGTTACGGGTTGCCTGGAACGCACCATTAGATCAAGGCTCTGCCAAACACACCAACACACACAACACACTCTCCTCTCTTATCGCCACTACCTCAGTTTCTGTTCAGTTGAAGCTTTTTTCTTTGTTTTTCTGCACTGTTTGATGGGCCGGTGTCAAAAGTGACCAATTTTAAAATGAAAACGATGAATAAACATTAGCTACTTGTTTTTCAATCTACATTAATTTGTATTAGTTTAAAACCACAGCCGCTGAAAAACGTCTGGCCCAGATAAAGTTCTTGGTTTGAAAATCTGTCCCAACTGAATTGGTAGTTGAATATCCCTTTAACACCAGATTGTTATTGACCAGGTTTCCACAAAGCGATGGTGAAGACGATGACGGCCGCTCTGATGATCCCTCACTTCGGCTACTGTGACGAGGTCGACCTGAGCCGCCTGGTGGCACTGCGGGCGGAGCTCCGGCCCCTCGCCGAGGGCCGGGGGGTCAAACTCAGCTTCATGCCCTTCTTCATCAAGGTACGGGGCTGAGAGGTGGGGCGAGGGGGCGGGGCTTGGCGGGGGGCGACCTTGATGCTGATTGGTCACGTGATGTTTGATGCTGACGTTGATGCTGTGCTCTCATTGGCTCAGGCTGCCTCTCTGGGACTCCTGCACTTCCCCATCCTGAACTCCTCATTGGACCAGAGCTGTCAGAACATCACCTACAAGGTACGACCCGGTCCAGACTGGACACTTTCTACATTGTAGATTCAAACTTTTTCTTTAAGACCCAGTTGTTTCAATCCGTTGTTTTGCCATCCAGGATCACGTAATCCATCTTTACCTTTACCCCAGTTGTTCAGAGCAGATACAAGCTTCTCTAGATGACCAAATCCAGATAATGAGTGTTTTAAATGTGTAAACAACAGGTAGAACAGCAGCATGGAGACACTCAGAGTGGATTTATTTGAAAATGGGATGTTTGTGTTGTTTTCTCTGCTGTTTGTTGTTTCTTCAATGTCGTTTAAACAGCCAGACCTCATCTGACAACTAGTGTTGTCACGATACCAACATTTTGGTACCGATACCGGTACCAACATGTTTTTCAATACTTTTCGATACTTTTTGGTACTTTTCCAAATAAAAAGAGAACACAGAAAATATCATTATTGGCTTTATTTTAATAGAAAATCTTAGAACTATAATATATGTATCAGTAAATAATCAGTAAATCAATAAACAATCACTGCTGCTGCAGGATTAAAATTTAAATTTCCATCGATATTAATTTGAACTCTTCCTAAATTAAAACATTAGTGGTCTGTTTAAAAATGAATATCAACTTGTTTTCTTTGTATTATTTGAGGTCTGAAAACACTGCATCTTTTTTTGTTATTTTGACCAGTTGTAATTTTTGGGAGAAATTGTTATCAGTAGTTTATAGAATGAAACACAAACTATCATTTTACTCAAACACACACACCTATTGTTTCCCATACATTGACCAGTGTGTGGTGCAGTGTCACAGAATCAAGACCAAGACACAAATTGATTCTGCTTTTTTTTTCTATCAACGCAATATCGTTCCGTTAATTCATCTCCGCGTTTTCATTTCTTTATTTATTGAATTGGGACAGTGCACATTCATCAACACTGACGCATTAAGCATCAGTGTAAATGTGCCGGATTTAGCACAACTGCTAAATTTCAGCCGCAGTCCCAAGGCAGGGCGTAGCGCTCTTTCGCTGTGTTCACACACAACACACACACACACAGAGAGAGAGAGAAGCGAGCATGCATGCCCGTGGTGCGCGGTAAAAATGAAACTTACCAACCAGCAGTGTTTCCTATTAATTAACGAGTCTGTGGCGGCCCTTCTCTCACGTGCGCGCTGGTGCACACACACAAACACGGTCAAAGTTTCCTGATCCGACTAAAAAGTTCTGATCAACACAAACTGAGGGTTTGATCCAGATTAAAACCAAGACTGGATCACATGATCTGGTTTTAGTTTTTGCAATAACCCGTTTTCAAGGTTTTATCCGATCAAACTGGGCACTTTTCGTTAGGGCCACGGGGCAAAGACAGCGAGGCTCTGTCCTCTGACTTCTGCAAGACACAACTCTTGTTTATTGGTGTATTAATTCACGTTTTTCGATAGGTATTATAGTTTTTGATCAATCACTGTTTAATGACCATGATCATATTTGGAGAAGTGTTGAGATTATAATGGGTGTGTATTGCGCAGAATGTTCAGGCTAGCGTGGGTGACATCATTTTTCTCTTTCCACGCTGCTTACAACCACAAATGACACTCTACACACATGATTTTTTCCACATTTGTAGACAAACGTGTCCTCTCTCTAACAATGTGTTCATCGAAGCAGAGAGACTTACAAAATTTAAACTGTGAGCCTCTCATTGCGGCCAGGTCTCTTCCTGCTGCCCATTGACTCTAATACAAAGAGAAGCAGGAGGGACCCCTGTTTATAACTTGCAAGTGTTTCCAAAATATTTACTGTAGAAACACCAAAATCATACCAAAGTGTTCAGGAAGTCCTTACGACGACCACGGTCTGCTTCTTTTTCTGATAGGAGCTACCATTTGGTCAGAATAAGCCCAAATGTGAGACCAGCGCAGAGGCAGAAAATAACCCTTTTTCTCTACATTTCGTATGTTTGTGTCACTGAAAACATCTGGCCCAGATAAAAAAGTTCTTGGTTTGAAAGTCTGTCCCAACTGAATTTGTAGCTGAATATCCCTTTAACAGCAGATCAGACCTGTTATGTGTCAGATAATCATTAATCAGTTGTCATTGATCAGGTTTCCCAGAATCCGATCAGATCACTGGGTCTGGATCAGTCTGACCCGGTTACTTCACATCATTTATATCTAATCACCTTGGTGTGTCTCTTTGCCCTCAGGCGTCCCACAACATCGGGCTGGCGATGGACACGAGTCAGGGTCTGCTGGTGCCCAACGTGAAGAACGTGCAGCTGCTCAGCGTGTTCGACATCGCCCAGGAGCTGAACCGGCTGCAGACGCTCGGCGCCGTGGGGCAGCTGGGAACGTCGGAGCTGACGGGGGGAACGTTCACCCTGTCCAACATCGGATCAGTGAGTCCAGACGCCGCCGCTCTGAGGACGGAGACGGACTCTAGACCCGCTCTAACCACAACCTGTTTCCTCTGTGTGTGTGTGTTGTAGATCGGAGGGACGTACGCCAAACCAGTCATCCTCCCTCCTGAGGTCGCCATCGGAGCGCTGGGGAAAATGCAGGTGAGTTCCAGACTTTCCAACGACCTATGAACACACCGCAGACATCAAACATCAAAGTACTTAGATAAGCCCCTCCTGCAGGGTAAGAAATTAAGAAAAATGAGGCCATTTTCAAAATGTGTGGGGGCCATTAAAAAAAAGGTAATTAGAGCTAGTGAATTAAAACATAATACTGTTGAAATGAACGAGTTTCGGGGCAGATAATGTTATTTAGAGGCTTCATCTCGGTGCTCCCATCACTCCCACTATGTGGATATACACAGCTCTGAATGGATCTAAATATCGTCTAAAGGATCCTAATGACACCAAAGTTATATGTGTTAGTAAACGACCAGATTTTATGTCAGAAATAAGGTCCAGTTTGGGGCGGTGCGTGGCGCAGTGGGTAGAGCGGCCGCCCCATGTAGAGGCTACAGTCCTCACCGCAGGCGGCCCCGGTTCGAATCCCGCGTCGGGCAGCCCTTTCATTGTCATTCCCCGTCTCTCTGCCTCCCCCTTTCCTGTCTATCTCTACTGTGTGCTATCAATAAAAAGGCAAAAAGCCCCCCCCAAAAAAACTTAAAATTAAAAAAAGAAAGAAATATGGTCCAGGTTGTAAAAAACTGCACTTTTCCTTTAAACTTATGGGCTATAATAACATCGGACGTTGTTTATTGATCAACTGAGCGCCGGGTTAAGACACGTTAGATCAGGGGTGCCCAAATTCTTCTCAGTGAAGGGCCAAAAATGAACCGGGGTGGAGGGTCACGGGCCAAAATTAAACATTCAAATTAAATATGCCTATAACATATAGTAGGTTAATTGTGCAAAATAAACACTCATGCAAAGTGTTTTTTAAATAACACTATTGATTATTGTGTTTCACTGGTAAACAGGGCTCCAGACATTTTGCCCCTAGAATTTGGGACAGTACAAGTAAATTTTTCATCTACTTGTGCCGTATGTGCAACCAGTGAAGTTGCCTGTCTTTTGTTTTGTAACGCTGGTGAAACATGAAAGGAGAGACTCAAAAAATCTGATGTTTGTAATTACAGGTGGCAGGTCAATGTGTGTGAGTATTGTGAATACTTGCCCTGCAAATCAATTTACAAGTGTGCGCCCCTAAATTGCCTACTTGCTCTCCTAAAATTTTAAGTTAGGGGCCACTGTGCTCCTAGTGAAAAATGTTAGTCTGGAGCCCTGCTGTTAAAACAAGCAAAGTTACTGGTACTGGTAGGTCTGGTTGAGAAGGGCATCGTCTGCTACTTGTGTCGTCCCCAGAAAAGCAGAGTAGCATGTGAATTTGTTGCCGTTGCCCAGTCAGCTAATGTCCATTCTCCCTGCTCCTCTCACCCACACACAGCCTTTTTTTTCATTGAATGACTTTTCAATTATTGAAAATAATTGCTCATCCTTAAATCAAAAAATACTAAAAGGCTGAGGAGTTGTGATGTTGTTGAGAAATAAATATTCAAAAGTCAGAATTTTGACTATTTTCTTTATAGACAAAATAACTTTAATTACCACACACACACAAAAAGTACCGAAAACCGGAACCGTTGTTGAGTATCGGTACTGTATCGGTTCAAATGTGAAAAGTCCCATCCCCAGTCGCAGTAGCGTCAGGACCCTTAACGTACGTAGCGGGGAAAAAAATGAGTTTTGGGGCGTTCTTGACTAAACTTGGGGCCAAACGCTAATTCCAACGCTGTGTGTGTGTGTGTGTGTGTGTGTGTATGTGCGTGCTCTCAGGTGCTGCCCCGGTTCGGCGCCGGCGGTCAGGTGGTCCCGGCTCACATCATGGCGGTCAGCTGGTCGGCGGATCACCGCATCATCGACGGCGCCACCATGTGCCGCTTCTCCAACCTGTGGCGGGAATACCTGGAGAACCCGGCCAGCATGGTGCTGGACCTCAAGTGACCGGACCCGACCGGACGGAACCGGATGGAACCGGATGGAACCGGACCGCCAACACTAACACACCTTCACCTCTCCCCCTTCGCCGCCACCGCCACCGCCGCCGCTGCTGCTGCCTTCATCATCATCATCTTCTCTTTCTTCTTTTCTCTCATTTCCTTGTTGCCTTTGAGCGAGTTGCGGCGGCGGCGCGATGCGGCGGGGGAGGGGCCAGCCTGTCAATCATGTCGTTTCCATGACAACCACTCATTCACTCACCCACCCACCCCCTTACTCTCTCACTCTCTCTCTCTCTCTCTCTCGGTTGGAGGTTTAGAGGTTTTTGTAGTTTTTTGGTCCAAGTTGAACCAGGGTTCAGCTCTTCAGGTGCTGGTGGTCTGGGTCTGGATTCTCTTTGCTGGGGGGTCGGGGGTGTGTGTGTGTGTGTGTGTGTGTGTCATCAATAATTCATCAGTTCATTGATCAGTTTGGACTCTGTTATCCTGGACCGGACCAGTTTTGTTGTTTTTTTTCTATTTGGAAAATTAATCCTAATAATAATAATTTTAATCGGTGAAACTTTTAATTTGAAAATCACAGGAAGTGAGACTGAACCAGTGTGTGTGTGTGTGTGTGTGTGTGTGTGTAAGAGAGATCCAGAACCAGAGTCTGATTGGGGGGGAGGGGGGGGCAGAACTGGGTCCTGAGACCTGAGACCCGGGTTCACCAGAGTCCAGTTCCATCAGTTCGATCCAGATCAGATGAACCCGTCTGGGATCTGGTCCAGTTTAAAGTGGTTTTCTGAGTCCTGAACCAGGACCAACCGCTCTGTGAAAGGTCCACAAAGTCTCCGCTGATCATCAGGACCAGAACTTCACATGGTTCTGGTTCTGGTCCCGGTCCTGGTCCTGGTCCCGGTCCGATCTGGTCCTGACTGACTGAACTGTGTGTAAATGAACCGGTGGACCTGCTGCTGGTTCTGGTTCTGGACCCGTCTGACTGTTACTGCTCCTCCAGCTCCTGAGGGGAAGACCTGGTTCTGGTTCTGGTCCTGGTCCTGGTTCTGGTCCTGGTTCTGTAGCTGCTAAGGGCCCCCCCCCCCCCCCTCCCCTCCCCCCACCAGCTGCTCCCTGACCTGGTTCTGGCTCTGGTTCTGGCTCTGGTCCTGGTCCTGGTCCTGGTCCTGGTCCTGGTCCTGGTCCTGGTCCCGGTCCCGACGTCTTCCTCTGGGCTGCTGGGTAACGATGGTGTCGTAGTTTTTTTTTTTTTTTTTTGATACTGACCTTTATTTTGTCTATTTTGTTTTGTTTTGTTTTGTTTTGTTTCATGTGTTGAAATGTTTGTTGTTTGTTGTTGTTGATGCTGTCGTGGTTTTGTGTTGGGGATGTGGATCCAGATCAGGACTCTTGGACCTGGTTCCTGGTCCTGGTTCTGGTTCTGGTCCGACTCATAAACTGTGAAGTGTCTGAACCCTGGTCAAACGAGAAAAAAGAAAAACTCAATAAAGTTGAAGTGAACCAAGTCTGAGTCGTTTGTGGTGAGTTCAGTTTCCTCAGAGAACGTGGGAGAAGTCACTTTCTGGTCCTGGACCCAGTTGTTACAAAGGGTTAAAAACTGATCGGATTTTGGATCATTGATCAGATCAAATCTTGAAAATGGATCAAATCTTCATCAGTTTGTGTCGTTCAGAGCTTTTTAGTCGGATCAGGAAAACGTTGATCCAGAACATCAGGATTATTCTGATCCCAGCAGTTTGGTGGATTCAGGAACAAAATGGGATTTAAATTAAATGTTATCTGGTCAAATAAACAACATTTATAATGTAGAATATATAAAGTTTTGATTATTTCACAATTAAAGAACTTTTTCCCAACAATTAGCAAATTTAATGAGATTTGAAGTTTAAATTTGAAACACATGGGGAAATGTTCCCAATGTATTTGACTGATGTAGCTACTGTATATTTGCATTTTTAAAATCTATTTAAACAGCCAGACCAGATGAGATCATTTCTGGCTGTTTAAAAAACACTGAAGAAACAAAAAACCAATCCAACAAAGTATAAATGAAACAGTAATCTCTTTCAATGAAAAAAACATTTTTTTAATTGCTTTATATATATATACGGTATATATATATAATTATATACAGAACAATACAATTCTCTTTCTCTTTCTTGTTTTTGTTTTGTAGTTTTATTGAGATTTTTGGGGATTATTCTGTTATATGTATTTTAGTGATTATGTATGTAGTTGGTATATTTGTGTTTAATTTTTGTATGTTGTTATTTATTTGAGTCTGATGTAAAGGATTTATATCCTGTATCAGATGTTTTTCATTAAAATTAAATTAAATTTCATTAAATACATTTTTTGCCAGGGGTAATAGTTACAGGGTATCCGCGGGGTCTTAAAAAGTCAAAAATTTGAAAATCTAAATTTTAGGCCTTAAAATGTCTTAAATTTGTTGAATTATTGTGTTCAAGTCTTAAATAATTTTAGACAGGTCTTAAATGTTCTTATGCCCACCATGGGCGAGCATTTCACTCGCATTTGCCCCTAAAAAAAAATACATGTGTGAACCGGGAAAATCACAAAAACAGAAAGAGCACAACCTGCGATTGGTCAAAAACTACAAATCCCACAATTCTCTGGCCTCAACAATAACAGTAGTTAGTGTAAGTAAGGGAGAGTGGAGCTGTCGGTGAAAAGAGGAAACAACGCCACGTCTGGTCCTGTTCTATGTTGTCCGTTCACACCGTCACCGTTTATTCGTTACGTCCGCGGTGTAAAAGGCCGTGACGCAAAGACGCGATTAGGCGCGAGACGCGATTAGGCGCGCGACGCGGTATACGCGACTTTTTTTTTTGCGACGCAATACACGCGATTCTTTTATGGCGACGGGACCATCGCGTCTTCGTCTCTTTCATCGTGTTTGGTGGGAAGACCCACAAGGGGCTTCCCACCAAACACGAGGAACGCTTTTTTTTCGCGCGAGCTTTGACGCGCGACCAAACGCGAGATACGCGATTTGACGCTCGTTTTGACTCGTGTAAAAAAAAAAATCATTTTCACTACAACATTTTTTATTTTTATTTTTTCAAAGGAGGTTAAATCGAAAGCAACTGGACTTAGTTATTTGTCTGAAGACGTTTCACCTTCATCCAAGAGGCTTCATCAGTTCTACGCATCTGACCAGGCTGGGACTGGTCCAACTGGTCTGGAGACTCAGTATAAGTCCGGTTGCTGAGACTTTAGAGTCAAAGAGGAGCAGTGCGTCTGCGTCGCTGTGTCGGACTGTTTGGATTTAATGAAGAAGCTGCACGGTGTCCTCCCGTATTTTACCTGGGTCGCTACCGGAGCTTGATAAATGGAGAGAAAAAACAAACGCCAGGCGCACGTCGCGGTGGAACCGAGAACAGCTGAGTTTTCCTCCTCCAGCTGAACAGCTGATCTGTGATCTGTGGTGAAGACGTACAGAGACCTGCCACTGTGTCACGGTGCATTAATATAAACTCTGTCCTCAGACTGTCCTGACTGTCCCTGAACACCACACAGAGACAACATGGAGCTGCCTGCTGTTTTGCAGTTTTGCAGTTTTGTTGTTTTTTTTCTATTTGGAAAATTAATCCTAATAATAATAATTTTAATCGGTGAAACTTTTAATTTGAAAATCACAGGAAGTGAGACTGAACCAGTGTGTGTGTGTGTGTGTGTGTGTGTGTGTGTGTGTGTGTGTGTGTGTGTGTGTGTGTGTGTGTGTGTGTGTGTGTGTGTGTGAGAGAGATCCAGAACCAGAGTCTGGGGGAGTTGGGGGGAGGGGGGGGCAGAACTGGGTCCTGAGACCTGAGACCCGGGTTCACCAGAGTCCAGTTCCATCAGTTCGATCCAGATCAGATGAACCCGTCTGGGATCTGGTCCAGTTTAAAGTGGTTTTCTGAGTCCTGAACCAGGACCAACCGCTCTGTGAAAGGTCCACAAAGTCTCCGCTGATCATCAGGACCAGAACTTCACATGGTTCTGGTTCTGGTTCCGGTCCTGGTCCTGGTCCTGGTCCTGGTCCGATCTGGTCCCGACTGACTGAACTGTGTGTAAATGAACCAGTGGACCTGCTGCTGGTTCTGGTTCTGGACCCGTCTGACTGTTACTGCCTGGTCCTGGTTCTGGCTCTGGTCCCGGTCCTGGTCCTGGTCCTGGTCCCGGTCCCGACGTCTTCCTCTGGGCTGCTGGGTAACGATGGTGTCGTAGTTTTTTTTTTTTTTTTTTGATACTGACCTTTATTTTGTCTATTTTGTTTTGTTTTGTTTTGTTTCATGTGTTGAAATGTTTGTTGTTTGTTGTTTGTTGTTTGTTGTTGTTGACGCTGTCGTGGTTTTGTGTTGGGATGTGGATCCGGATCAGGACTCTTGGACCTGGCTCTGGTCCTGGTTCTGGTTCTGGTCCGACTCATAAACTGTCAAGTGTCTGAACCCTGGTCAAACAAGAAAAAAGAAAAAAGAAGAAAAAAAAAAAACTCAATAAAGTTGAAGTGAACCAAGTCTGAGTCGTTTGTGGTGAGTTCAGTTTCCTCAGAGAACGTGGGAGAAGTCACTTTCTGGTCCTGGACCCAGTTGTTACAAAGGGTTAAAAACTGATCGGATTTTGGATCATTGATCAGATCAAATCTTGAAAATCAGATCAAACCTTCATCAGTTTGTGTCGTTCAGAGCTTTTTAGTCGGATCAGGAAAACGTTGATCCAGAACATCAGGATTATTCTGATCCCAGCAGTTTGGTGGATTCAGGAACAAAATGGGATTTAAATTAAATGTTATCTGGTCAAATAAACAACATTTATAATGTAGAATATATAAAGTTTTGATTATTTCACAATTAAAGAACTTTTTCCCAACAATTAGCAAATTTAATGAGATTTGAAGTTTAAATTTGAAACACATGGGGAAATGTTCCCAATGTATTTGACTGATGTACTGTATATTTGCATTTTTAAAATCTATTTAAACATCCAGACCAGATGAGATCATTTCTGGCTGTTTAAAAAACACTGAAGAAACAAAAAACCAATCCAACAAAGTATAAATGAAACAGTAATCTCTTTCAATGAAAAAAACATTTTTTTAATTGCTTTATATATATATACGGTATATATATATAATTATATACAGAACAATACAATTCTCTTTCTCTTTCTTGTTTTTGTTTTGTAGTTTTATTGAGATTTTTGGGGATTATTCTGTTATATGTATTTTAGTGATTAGTTGGTATATTTGTGTTTAATTTTTGTATGTTGTTATTTATTTGAGTCTGATGTAAAGGATTTATATCCTGTATCAGATGTTTTTCATTAAAATTAAATTAAATTTCATTAAATACATTTTTTGCCAGGGGTAATAGTTACAGGGTATCCGCGGGGTCTTAAAAAGTCAAAAATTTGAAAATCTAAATTTTAGGCCTTAAAATGTCTTAAATTTGTTGAATTATTGTGTTCAAGTCTTAAAAAATTTTAGACAGGTCTTAAATGTTCTTATGCCCACCATGGGCGAGCATTTCACTCGCATTTGCCCCTAAAAAAAAATACATGTGTGAACCGGGAAAATCACAAAAACAGAAAGATCACAACCTGCGATTGGTCAAAAACTACAAATCCCACAATTCTCTGGCCTCAACAATAACAGTAGTTAGTGTAAGTAAGGGAGAGTGGAGCTGTCGGTGAAAAGAGGAAACAACGCCACGTCTGGTCCTGTTCTATGTTGTTCGTTCACACCGTCACCGTTTATTCGTTACGTCCGCGGTGTAAAAGGCCGTGACGCAAAGACGCGATTAGGCGCGAGACGCGATTAGGCGCGCGACGCGGTATACGCGACTTTTTTTTTTTGCGACGCAATACACGCGATTCTTTTATGGCGACGGGACCATCGCGTCTTCGTCTATTTCATCGTGTTTGGTGGGAAGACCCACAAGGGGCTTCCCACAAGGGGCTTCCCACCAAACACGAGGAACGCTTTTTTTTCGCGCGAGCTTTGACGCGCGACCTAACGCGAGATACGCGAGTTAACGCTCGTTTTGACTCGTGTAAAAAAAAAAATCATTTTCACTACAACATTTTTTATTTTTATTTTTTCAAAGGAGGTTAAATCGAAAGCAACTGGACTTAGTTATTTGTCTGAAGACGTTTCACCTTCATCCAAGAGGCTTCATCAGTTCTACGCATCTGACCAGGCTGGGACTGGTCCAACTGGTCTGGAGACTCAGTATAAGTCCAGTTGCTGAGACTTTAGAGTCAAAGAGGAGCAGTGCGTCTGCGTCGCTGTGTCGGACTGTTTGGATTTAATGAAGAAGCTGCACGGTGTCCTCCCGTATTTTACCTGGGTCGCTACCGGAGCTTGATAAATGGAGAGAAAAAACAAACGCCAGGCGCACGTCGCGGTGGAACCGAGAACAGCTGAGTTTTCCTCCTCCAGCTGAACAGCTGATCTGTGATCTGTGGTGAAGACGTACAGAGACCTGCCACTGTGTCACGGTGCATTAATATAAACTCTGTCCTCAGACTGTCCTGACTGTCCCTGAACACCACACAGAGACAACATGGAGCTGTGTGAGGTTGAGTTTTATTTATCATGATAATTAATACTTAGTAACAAGCCTGTAAGTTCAACACATCAGTATGCTACTGTGATTTAACTAGCCTAGTTAAATAAAAAGATGTAGTTTAATACCATAATATCTAGGGCTGACCAAAGGCCAATGTGTTTACTTCATGTGACAAATATTTATTACTTGTTGCTACGACTCATTTTAGCTTCTTTCACCAAACTCCCATGATGCACTGAGCTCCTACATCCCATCCTTGTTCTGTAGGGCTGCTGTGTGTGGACCAGATGCTGCCGTCACCATGACAACGTCCCAACGTGCAGGAGGACACGCGGTCAGAAACTCCAGAGGTCAGAGAGAAGGTGGGAGGTCCTCCGCTCTGATTGGCTGAGAGACCCCGACTCCTCTCCCTCCCTGGACCCAGGACCGGCCCAGTCATGTGACTCTGAGTGGAGGGGGGGTAAGAGGGTAAGAGGGGGGGTAAGAGGGTAAGAGGGGGGGTAAGAGGGTAAGAGGGGGGGTAAGAGGTGGGGGTATCTGTCGGTCACGTGACCTGGAGACTCTGACTAAAATTAACCAGCAGCTGATCTGATCTGAGGTCAAATTTCTCAGCAGCATGGACGACGACTGTTGCCGCTGCGCTGAGACAAGGTGAGAGCTGCTACACTGAGACTGTGTAATACTGCAGTACTACTACTACAATAATACTGCAATACAATACTACTACACTGTAATAATACTACCTCACTGTTATACTGGAGTACCACAGTATTGCAATACTACAGAGCTATAGTAATACAACACTAACTACAACATGACACCAGTGTTCACCGACTACAACACTAACACTGTGGTACTGTGTGATACTACTACAACACTGTACAGCTGTACTCTGATAATACAACACCGTAATACTTTGAATACTACAATAACACAGTGGTGCTATGATAATACTACTGTAATTATACTGTAGTTCTACAACACTGTTAGACTACAGTACCACAACACTGTAACACAACAGTCCATTACATTGCTACTACACAACAATAACACTACATTGTTATATTACTGCACTGTAATACTACAGCACTAATGAAAATACAACTAACAAGATACACTCAGAGTAAATGTACTTTTTTCATTCTGTGTAACTGACAACGTGAAGATAAATGGGAAAAAAAATCAAATAAATCACTGACGTCGTTTCACCAGAACGATGATTTTCTCTTATATTGTAAATTTAAATTTTCCTTTATTGTCATCGAGCAATGAAGCACAACGAAATTTATGTGCATCTCTCCCTAATAACTTAAAAAAAAAAGATAAATATATAAATAGACAAAGAGTAATTTAAGATGCTTAAAAAAACAAACACATTAATTTAAATAATACAAATAATAGATTAGGCCTTGTAGTGCCACATTATGTAATAAAGTTGCATTATAATGCAATAAATGTGTAATAAACTTTGCCGCATTTTGTTATAAGTTGTTACATATTGCATTATTACAAAATACAACATAAGTGTTGCACTTTTTCATATAGAAAATGTAATAATTTTGTGCAAAATGTAACAATTTATTACAATATGCGGCAAAGTTTATTACATATTGCGTTCAAGAATTTTACAAAAAAAAGGTTACAAACTGTTGCAGATTTTACAAAATATTACATCATGAGGTGAAATTAATTACATTATTACAAAATGTGGCCTCAATACAGGCCTCAATAAAATGAATAATTAAAAAAAACAGTTTTCTTCACAATTTATTTAGTCAAATAGAAATGAAATCAAAGAAATGAAATGTTTTGTGTTTGTTCCTCTGGTGATAATACGACAGGATGATCAGGAGGAGAGCGAGGCTGCAGCTCAGAGGTCAGAGGTCATCTCGCCTGTCCCCCCGTGCGGCGCTGTGACGTCGTCGTCGTCGTGGTGACCATGGTGGGGGGCGTGGTGGTGTGCGGCTCCATCAGCTCGGTCAGAGCTCTGTGGGAGACCCGGATCAAGAGGAGGAGGGAGGAGCAGGACGAGGAGGAGCAGCAGAGGAGGAGGAGCGGCACCGAGCGGCGCTCCAGACTCAGCCTGGGGGTCTGGGAGGACCGGGCCCTTCTGGCTCGACTCAGACAGAAGCTGCAGACCGAGGACGGACGGCTGGTGCTCCGCATCGAGCAGGAGGAGTGGAAGGTATCAGATTATTGTCCTGGTCCAGTCTTCGGTCTGATGCAGGGGCCTAGCTTTGGGTTAAACATTTGGGGGGGGGGTTAAGATATCTGTCTGTATAGGGATTTTTTAAAGCAAAAAAGTCAGCGTATGCGTGGAAAAGTGCAAAATCATTAACTTTGATAAAACGACAAGGCTTATTTGCCTCTTTATTTTGTCATTTCCGTATTAGAATATGGGCTAGACCAATCATGACCAGGGAATATCACATCATAAAATAACGGTGTAACTAACGACACTACTTTTTCAGTAACAGTAATCAAAAAAGTTACCTTTCCCCTGCTATAACGCCGTTACTGTTACTGACAATAAAATGCACCGTTACTTGACTCAAGAAGTCCCATCAGAAAATAATAATACACCTGTTAAAGTGTACGTTTGACTTTTTTTTTTCAGTCCATAAACCAACTACGGTAGTAGAAAAAAAAAACATGTATCTGGAACGAACCAACTCCAGAGTTGGGAGGGAGGTTACTGGGATGAGTTCAAGTAATTTGACATATTTCAGCATTTTATATTAAAAAAAGCAACGCAGTTGTTACTTTTATTACAGTATGTAGTAATTCAGTTACTAACTCAGTTACTTCTTGGTATAGGGCTGCAGCTAACAATTATTGTCATTATCAATTAATCAGTTGATTATGTAAACGATTAATCGATTAGTTGTTTGGTCAATAAAATGTTTTAAAAAATGTTGAAAAATATCAATCAGTGTTTCTCAAACCACCAGACGACGTCCTCACATGTCTTGTTTTGTCCACAAACCAAAGAGAGACTCAGTTTATTGTCATAAAGGAACAAAGAAACCAGAAATATTCACATTGAAGAAGCTGGAATCAGAGAATTTGGACTTTTTTTCTTAAGAAACTACTCAAACTGATTATTAGATTATCAAAATAGTTGATAATTAATCGATTATTGTTTGATTAATCCAGTAATTTTGTTTTTTTTTTATATCATAAATTACGGCCTTGGTCTGATGTGAGTGTTTGTCTCTGCAGGTCCTGCCGGGCTGTCTGGTCCAGCTCAACCAGGTCCAGGAGTGGCAGCTCCACCGGACCGGACTGCAGAAGATCCCTCACTTCATCTCCAGCTTCCAGAACCTCCTGGTGCTCGATCTGTCCCGCAACGGCGTCTCTGAAATCCCCAAACAGATCGGTCAGTAGCCTACCTCCCGACAGGTCAAAGACCGACCCTGTAGCCGGTCTCACCATGTGTCCTCCTGGTTCTGGTTCTGGTCTCAGGGATGTTGACGCGGCTCAGAGAGCTGATGCTGAGCTACAACCGAGTGCAGGTGGTTCCCGAGGAGCTGAGCGGCTGTGAGAGTCTGGAGAGACTGGAGCTGGCCATGAACCGGGAGCTGGACCACCTCCCTGACCAGGTACGGACCAGATAGGAGTCGACTTATGAGTAAAACAAATTATTGACTGAAAGATGCACTTAAAGGATAGTAGCATTTTTTTAAAAGTGGGGTTGTATGATCTACAAATAGCCCCTAAAAAAATACACAGTTCCATTGTTCGTTATAATATAATTTTTTCCAGCCCTTCAAAGTGCAGGAAAAACACAGTTTTTATTTGGACCTAACCAACTGCTGATCGGGGGGCGCTAACCCTGGGCGGAGGGATACGTGAATTGGTTAGGTCCAAATAAAAACTGTGTTTTTCCTGCACTTTGAAGGGCTGGGAAAAATGCAGAGAGTCTTCTACTGCAATTAAAGTACTTAGGGGCTATTTGTAGATCATACAACCCCACTTTAAAAAAAATGCTACTATCCCTTTAAAAGGTAGTTATCAAGTGTCTTAGTCACACCTTTAGTGAACTGAATCTTAAATGCCGGTGTCAGAGCCGAGTTACCATAGTACTATGTGCTGTAAACTGAATTTCCAAGTCGTCCGAGTCTTAGAGAATTTTAGTGTTGAGAATTTGTGGAATTTAGTCCAACTCTCAAACTTAAGAACTAAAGCTTTTTATCAACTTTCTCAAGTCTAAGAATCACTCCTACTCCCCCAGATATTTAAAGGGACAATTCAACATTTTGGCAAATTGGCCCATTGCCATAATCCCTATAGTCATAGCAGTAGGTTCGTTACCTTTAATTGTCGGTGCAAGCTATCTTCACCACGTTGAGGGATGTTTGATTTGCCACTCACAGTCCGAGCAAAAGGAGCGTTGTCCAGGGCAACGTAACATACAGTAAACGCATACCCTGGCTCATAATGCCTACTAAAAATCATCCAAAGTGTGGAAAATAAATAAAGGTATTTGTTTTACACCTACCATATTTTTGGGGTGTTTTAGCTCTTTTGTTTGAAACGGGAAAAAGTTGCAAATTTGCTGCTATCTAAAAAAAAAAAAAAGGTTTGACGATCAGTCGACTACGGCAAAATCTGACGAATCAGATTCGACTATGAAAATCCTTAGTCGAAAACAGCCCTAGAGACCAGCGCAGAGGCAGAAAATCACCCTTTTTCTCTACATTTCGTATGTTTGTGTCACTGAAAACATCTGGCCCAGATAAAAAAGTTCTTGGTTTGAAAGTCTGTCCCAACTGAATTTGTAGCTGAATATCCCTTTAACAGCAGATCAGACCTGTTATGTGTCAGATAATCATTAATCAGTTGTCATTGATCAGGTTTCCCAGAATCCGATCAGATCACTGGGTCTGGATCAGTCTGACCCGGTTACTTGACATCATTTATATCTAATCACCTTGGTGTGTCTCTTTGCCCTCAGGCGTCCCACAACATCGGGCTGGCGATGGACACGAGTCAGGGTCTGCTGGTGCCCAACGTGAAGAACGTGCAGCTGCTCAGCGTGTTCGACATCGCCCAGGAGCTGAACCGGCTGCAGACGCTCGGCGCCGTGGGGCAGCTGGGAACGTCGGAGCTGACGGGGGGAACGTTCACCCTGTCCAACATCGGATCAGTGAGTCCAGACGCCGCCGCTCTGAGGACGGAGACGGACTCTAGACCCGCTCTAACCACAACCTGTTTCCTCTGTGTGTGTGTTGTAGATCGGAGGGACGTACGCCAAACCAGTCATCCTCCCTCCTGAGGTCGCCATCGGAGCGCTGGGGAAAATGCAGGTGAGTTCCAGACTTTCCCACGACCCATGAACACACCACAGAGGTCAAGGTACTTAGATAAGCCAAGCCCCGCCCCCTTCCTGTGTGTGTGTGCAGGGTATATAATAAAAAAAGAAAGAAAGGTAAGTAGAGCTTAAAGGGATAGTTCAACATTTTGTCAAATTGGCCCATTGCCATAATCCAGAGCAGAGCCGCGAGCTGCTCAGAGCTACGCTACGGAGGCTCATTATGGGATTTCTTGGTTTCCCTCATCAAACTCATCAAATACACAATCCAACAACTCCACAACGCTCTGGTGGACAAGTTGTGACCTGCACATTCACCACGCTATGAGATAATAACACAACGTTACCACACAGAGTTGTTGTAGAGGGAAATTCGTGCAAAACCGCTGATGCGTGTTGCCTTCAGGGACAGTTTTTCATCAAACAGTCTCTGTATTTCCCTCTAAAACAACTCTGTCTGGTAACGTTGTGTTATTATCTCATAGTGTGGTGAATGTGCAGGTCACAACTTGTCCACCAGAGCGTTGTGGAGTTGTTGGATTGTGTATTTGATGAGTTTGAGGAAACCAAGAAACCAAGAAATCCCATAATGAGCCTCCGTAGCGTAGCTCTGAGCAGCTCACGGCTCTGCTCCGCCGTTCTAAAAATAGCTTGCACCGACAATTAAAGGTAACGAACCTACTGCTATGACTATAGGGATTATGGCAATGGGCCAATTTGACAAAATGTTGAACTATAATGTATATAGGGGGAAAAAAAATCTTCATTTGTTTTGAAAACTTGGGGCCGAATGCTAATTCCAACGCTCTATGTGTGTGTGTGTGTGTGTGTGTGTGTGTGTGTGTGTGTGTGCTCTCAGGTGCTGCCCCGGTTCGGCGCCGGCGGTCAGGTGGTCCCGGCTCACATCATGGCGGTCAGCTGGTCGGCGGATCACCGCATCATCGACGGCGCCACCATGTGCCGCTTCTCCAACCTGTGGCGGGAATACCTGGAGAACCCGGCCAGCATGGTGCTGGACCTCAAGTGACCGGACCCGACCGGATGGAACCGGATGGAACCGGATGGAACCGGACCGCCAACACTAACACACCTTCACCTCTCCCCCTTCGCCGCCATCGCCACCGCCACCGCTGCTGCTGCCTTCATCATCATCATCATCTCTTTCTTCTTTTCTCTCATTTCCTTGTTGCCTTTGAGCGAGTTGCGGCGGCGGCGCGATGCGGCGGGGGAGGGGCCAGCCTGTCAATCATGTTGTTTCCATGACAACCACTCACTCACTCACTCACTCACCCCCTTACTCTCTCACTCACTCACTCTCTCTCTCTCTCGGTTGGAGGTTTAGAGGTTTTTGTAGTTTTTGGTCCAAGTTGAACCAGGGTTCAGCTCTTCAGGTGCTGGTGGTCTGGGTCTGGATTCTCTTTGCTGGGGGGTCGGGGGGGGGGGGGTGTGTGTGTGTGTGTGTGTGTGTGTGTGTGTGTGTGTGTGTCATCAATAATTCATCAGTTCATTGATCAGTTTGGACTCTGTTATCCTGGACCGGACCAGTTTTGTTGTTTTTTTTCTATTTGGAAAATTAATCCTAATAATAATAATTTTAATCGGTGAAACTTTTAATTTGAAAATCACAGGAAGTGAGACTGAACCAGTGTGTGTGTGTGTGTGTGTGTGTGTGTGTGTGTGTGTGTGAGAGAGAGATCCAGAACCAGAGTCTGGGGGGGAGGGGGCAGAACTGGGTCCTGAGACCTGAGACCCGGGTTCACCAGAGTCCAGTTCCATCAGTTCGATCCAGATCAGATGAACCCGTCTGGGATCTGGTCCAGTTTAAAGTGGTTTTCTGAGTCCAGAACCAGGACCAACCACTCTGTGAAAGGTCCACAAAGTCTCCGCTGATCATCAGGACCAGAACTTCACATGGTTCTGGTTCTGGTCCCGGTCCTGGTCCTGGTCCGATCTGGTCCCGACTGACTGAACTGTGTGTAAATGAACCGGTGGACCTGCTGCTGGTTCTGGTTCTGGACCCGTCTGACTGTTACTGCTCCTCCAGCTCCTGAGGGGAAGACCTGGTTCTGGTTCTGGTTCTGGTTCTGGTCCTGGTCCTGGTTCTGGTCCTGGTTCTGTAGCTGCTAAGTGCCCCCCCCCCCCCTCTCTCCCCTCTCCCCTCCCCTCCCGCCACCAGCTGGTCCCTGACCTGGTTTTGGTCCTGGTCCTGGTCCTGGTCCTGGTCCTGGTCCCGGTCCTGGTCCCGGTCCCGACGTCTTCCTCTGGGCTGCTGGGTAACGATGGTGTCGTAGTTTTTTTTTTTTTTTTGATACTGACCTTTATTTTGTCTATTTTGTTTTGTTTTGTTTTGTTTCATGTGTTGAAATGTTTGTTGTTTGTTGTTTGTTGTTTGTTGACGCTGTCGTGGTTTTGTGTTGGGATGTGGATCCGGATCAGGACTCTTGGACCTGGTTCTGGTCCTGGTTCTGGTTCTGGTCCGACTCATAAACTGTGAAGTGTCTGAACCCTGGTCAAACGAGAAAAAAGAAAAAAAAAGAAAAAAAAAGAACTCAATAAAGTTGAAGTGAACCAAGTCTGAGTCGTTTGTGGTGAGTTCAGGTTCCTCAGAGAACGTGGGAGAAGTCACTTTCTGGTCCTGGACCCAGTTGTTACAAAGGGTTAAAAACTGATCGGATTTTGGATCATTGATCAGATCAAATCTTGAAAATGGATCAAACCTTCATCAGTTTGTGTCGTTCAGAGCTTTTTAGTCGGATCAGGAAAACGTTGATCCAGAACATCAGGATTATTCTGATCCCAGCAGTTTGGTGGATTCAGGAACAAAATGGGATTTAAATTAAATGTTATCTGGTCAAATAAACAACATTTATAATGTAGAATATATAAAGTTTTGATTATTTCACAATTAAAGAACTTTTTCCCAACAATTAGCAAATTTAATGAGATTTGAAGTTTAAATTTGAAACACATGGGGAAATGTTCCCAATGTATTTGACTGATGTACTGTATATTTGCATTTTTAAAATCTATTTAAACAGCCAGACCAGATGAGATCATTTCTGGCTGTTTAAAAAACACTGAAGAAACAAAAAACCAATCCAACAAAGTATAAATGAAACAGTAATCTCTTTCAATGAAAAAAACATTTTTTTAATTGCTTTATATATATACGGTGTATATATATATAATTATATACAGAACAATACAATTCTCTTTCTCTTTCTTGTTTTTGTTTTGTAGTTTTATTGAGATTTTTGGGGATTATTCTGTTATATGTATTTTAGTGATTATGTATGTAGTTGGTATATTTGTGTTTAATTTTTGTATGTTATTTATTTGAGTCTGATGTAAAGGATTTATATCCTGTATCAGATGTTTTTCATTAAAATTAAATTAAATTTCATTAAATACATTTTTTGCCAGGGGTAATAGTTACAGGGTATCCGCGGGGTCTTAAAAAGTCAAAAATTTGAAAATCTAAATTTTAGGCCTTAAAATGTCTTAAATTTGTTGAATTATTGTGTTCAAGTCTTAAATAATTTTAGACAGGTCTTAAATGTTCTTATGCCCACCATGGGCGAGCATTTCACTCGCATTTGCCCCTAAAAAAAAATACATGTGTGAACCGGGAAAATCACAAAAACAGAAAGAGCACAACCTGCGATTGGTCAAAAACTACAAATCCCACAATTCTCTGGCCTCAACAATAACAGTAGTTAGTGTAAGTAAGGGAGAGTGGAGCTGTCGGTGAAAAGAGGAAACAACGCCACGTCTGGTCCTGTTCTATGTTGTCCGTTCACACCGTCACCGTTTATTCGTTACGTCCGCGGTGTAAAAGGCCGTGACGCAAAGACGCGATTAGGCGCGAGACGCGATTAGGCGGGCGACGCGGTATACGCGACTTTTTTTTTTTGCGACGCAATACACGCGATTCTTTTATGGCGACGGGACCATCGCGTCTTCGTCTCTTTCATCGTGTTTGGTGGGAAGACCCACAAGGGGCTTCCCACCAAACACGAGGAACACTTTTTTTTCGCGCGAGCTTTGACGCGCGACCAAACGCGAGATACGCGAGATACGCGATTTGACGCTCGTTTTGACTCGTGTAAAAAAAAAAATCATTTTCACTACAACATTTTTTATTTTTATTTTTTCAAAGGAGGTTAAATCGAAAGCAACTGGACTTAGTTATTTGTCTGAAGACGTTTCACCTTCATCCAAGAGGCTTCATCAGTTCTACGCATCTGACCAGGCTGGGACTGGTCCAACTGGTCTGGAGACTCAGTATAAGTCCGGTTGCTGAGACTTTAGAGTCAAAGAGGAGCAGTGCGTCTGCGTCGCTGTGTCGGACTGTTTGGATTTAATGAAGAAGCTGCACGGTGTCCTCCCGTATTTTACCTGGGTCGCTACCGGAGCTTGATAAATGGAGAGAAAAAACAAACGCCAGGCGCACGTCGCGGTGGAACCGAGAACAGCTGAGTTTTCCTCCTCCAGCTGAACAGCTGATCTGTGATCTGTGGTGAAGACGTACAGAGACCTGCCACTGTGTCACGGTGCATTAATATAAACTCTGTCCTCAGACTGTCCTGACTGTCCCTGAACACCACACAGAGACAACATGGAGCTGTGTGAGGTTGAGTTTTATTTATCATGATAATTAATACATACTTAGTAACAAGCCTGTAAGTTCAACACATCAGTATGCTACTGTGATTTAACTAGCCTAGTTAAATAAAAAGATGTAGTTTAATACCATAATATCTAGGGCTGACCAAAGGCCAATGTCTTTACTTCATGTGTCAAATATTTATTACTTGTTGCTACGACTCATTTTAGCTTCTTTCACCAAACTCCCATGATGCACTGAGCTCCTACATCCCATCCTTCTTCTGTAGGGCTGCTGTGTGTGGACCAGATGCTGCCGTCACCATGACAACGTCCCAACGTGCAGGAGGACAGAAACTCCAGAGGTCAGAGAGGAGGTGGGTGGTCCTCCGCTCTGATTGGCTGAGAGACCCCGACTCCTCTCCCTGGACCAGGACCAGGACCAGTCATGTGACTCTGAGTGGAGGGGGGGTAAGAGGGTAAGAGGGGGGGTAAGAGGGTAAGAGGGGGGGGTAAGAGGTGGGGGTATCTGTCGGTCACGTGACCTGGAGACTCTGACTAAAATTAACCAGCAGCTGATCTGATCTGAGGTCAAATTTCTCAGCAGCATGGACGACGACTGTTGCCGCTGCGCTGAGACAAGGTGAGAGCTGCTACACTGAGACTGTACTACTACAATAATACTGCAATACAATACTGCTACACTGTAATAATACTACCTCACTGTTATACTGGAGTACCACAGTACTGCAATACTACAGAGCTATAGTAATACAACACTAACTACAACATGACACCAGTGTTCACCGACTACAACACTAACACTGTGGTACTGTGTGATACTACTACAACACTGTACAGCTGTACTCTGATAATACAACACTGTAATACTACAGTACTACAATAACACAGTGGTGCTATGATAATACTACTGTAATTATACTGTAGTTCTACAACACTGTTAGACTACAGTACCACAACACTGTAACACAACAGTCCATTACTGTGATACTACACAACAATAACACTGTACATTGTAATATTACTGCACTGTAACACTACAGCACTGATGGAAATACAACTAACAATACTTTTAAGATACTACACTGTAAACTAAATGTACTACAGTAGTTTTTTTTCATTCTATGTGTAACTGACAACGTGAAGATAAATGGAAAATAAATCAAATCAAATAAATAACTGTTGTAATTTCACCAAAATGAGGATTTTCTGTTATATTGTAAATTTCAATTTTCCTTTATTGCCATCGAGCAACAAAGAAATATAGGTGCATCTCTCCCTAACAACTTTAAAAAGGATAAAAGAAGTATGCAAAGAGTAATTTAACATACATAATTAAATTATTAAATTAAATAATAATAGACTAACTTTACCAACCAGATTATGTAATAAAGTTGCATTATAATGCACTTTTTGTATATAAAATGTAATAATTTTGCACGAAATGTAACAACTTATTACAAGGCAAGGCAAGGCAATTTTATTTGTATAGCCCGTTTTTACAAAATGCGGCAAAGTTTATTACATATTGCATTCAAGAATTTTATTTCAAAATGTGAAAATGTATTACATTATTACAAAATGCGGCCTCAATTAAATAAATAATTTTTAACAGTTTTCTTTACAATTTATTTAGTAAAATAGAAATGAAATCAAAGAAATGAAATGTTTTGTACAATAGTTTTTTTTTTCATTCTGTGTAACTGACAACATGAAGATAAATGGAAAAAAAACAAACAAATAAAATAAAATAAATCACTGACGTTTCGCCAGAACGGTGATTTTCTCTTATATTGTAAATTTCAGTTTTCCTTTATTGTCATCGAGCAATGAAGCACAAAAAAATGTAGGTGCATCTCTCCCTAATAACTTTAAAAAGGATAAAAGAAAAATACAAAGAGTAATTTAAGATACATAAAAAAACAAACACATTAATTTAAATAATACAAATAATAGATTAGGCCTTGTAGTGCCACATTATGTAATAAAGTTGCATTATAATGCAATAAATGTGTAAGAAACCTGGCCGCATTTTGTTACAAGTTGTTACATATTGCATTATTACAAAATACAAGTGTTGCACTTTTTTATATAGAAAATGTAATAATTTTGTGAAAAATGTAACAACTTATTACAATATGCGGCAAAGTTTATTATATATTGCATTCAAGAATTTTACAAAAAAAAAGGTTACAAAATGTTACAAAATGTGGCAGATTTTACAAAATATTACATCATGAGGTGAAATTAATTACATTATTACAAAATGCGGCTTCAATTAAATGAATAATTAAAAAAGACAGTTTTCTTTACAATTTATTTAGTAAAATAGAAATTAAATGAAAGAAATGAAATGTTTTGTATTTGTTCCTACAGGATGATCAGGAGGAGAGCGAGGCTGCAGCTCAGAGGTCAGAGGTCATCTCGCCTGTCTCCCCGTGCGGCGCTGTGACGTCGTCGTCGTCGTGGTGACCATGGTGGGGGGCGTGGCGGTGTGCGGCTCCATCAGCTCGGTCAGAGCTCTGTGGGAGACCCGGATCAAGAGGAGGAGGGAGGAGCAGGACGAGGAGGAGCAGCAGAGGAGGAGGAGCGGCACCGAGCGGCGCTCCAGACTCAGCCTGGGGGTCTGGGAGGACCGGGCCCTTCTGGCTCGACTCAGACAGAAGCTGCAGACCGAGGACGGACGGCTGGTGCTCCGCATCGAGCAGGAGGAGTGGAAGGTATCAGATTATTGTCCTGGTCCAGTCTTCGGTCTGATGCAGGGGCCTAGTTTAGGGTTAAACATTGGGGGGGGGGTTAAGATATCGGTCTGTATAGGGATTTTTTAAAGCAAAAAAGTCAGCGTATGCATGGAAAAGTGCAAAATCATTAACTTTGATAAAACGACAAGGCTTATTTGCCTCTTTATTTTGTCATTTCCGTATTAGAATATGGGCTAGACCAATCATGACCAGGGAATATCACATCATAAAATAACGGTGTAACTAACGACACTACTTTTTCAGTAACAGTAATCAAAAAAGTTACCTTTCCCCCGCTATAACGCCGTTACTGTTACTGACAATAAAATGCACCGTTACTTGACTCAAGAAGTCCCATCATAAAATAATAATACATCTGTTAAAGTGTACGTTTGACTTTTTTTTTTCAGTCCATAAACCAACTACGGTAGTAGAAAAAAAAAAACATGTATCTGGAACGAACCAACTCCAGAGTTGGGAGGGAGGTTACTGGGATGAGTTCAAGTAATTTGACATATTTCAGCATTTTATATTAAAAAAAGCAACGCAGATGTTACTTTTATTACAGTATGTAGTAATTCAGTTACTAACTCAGTTACTTCTTGGTAGGGCTGCAGCTAACAATTATTTTCATTATCAATTAATCTGTTGATTATGTAAACGATTAATCGATTAGTTGTTTGGTCAATAAAATGTTTTAAAAAATGTTGAAAAATATCAACCAGTGTTTCTCAAACCACCAGACGACGTCCTCACATGTCTTGTTTTGTCCACAAACCAAAGACAGACTCAGTTTATTGTCATAAAGGAACAAAGAAACCAGAAATATTCACATTGAAGAAGCTGCAATCAGAGAATTTGGACTTTTGTTCTTAATAAACTACTCAAACTGATTATTAGATTATCAAAATAGTTGATAATTAATCGATTATTGTTTGATTAATCCAGTAATTTTGTTTTTTTTTATATCATAAATTACGGCCTTGGTCTGATGTGAGTGTTTGTCTCTGCAGGTCCTACCGGGCTGTCTGGTCCAGCTCAACCAGGTCCAGGAGTGGCAGCTCCACCGGACCGGACTGCAGAAGATCCCTCACTTCATCTCCAGCTTCCAGAACCTCCTGGTGCTCGATCTGTCCCGCAACGGCGTCTCTGAAATCCCCAAACAGATCGGTCAGTAGCCTACCTCCGACAGGTCAAAGACCGACCCTGTAGCCGGTCTCACCATGTGTCCTCCTGGTTCTGGTTCTGGTCTCAGGGATGTTGACGCGGCTCAGAGAGCTGATGCTGAGCTACAACCGAGTGCAGGTGGTTCCCGAGGAGCTGAGCGGCTGTGAGAGTCTGGAGAGACTGGAGCTGGCCATGAACCGGGAGCTGGACCACCTCCCTGACCAGGTACGGACCAGGGGCCGCATGAGAGTTGACTTAGGAGTGAATGCACTTAAAAGGTAGTTATAATCAGACTTTTAGTGGAGTGTAGGACTGAATCTTAAAGGAATAGTTGACCAAAAAATGAAATTCAGTCATTAGTGACTCCCCCTCATGCTGATGAATACTCTGGAGCAGTTTTTTATTCCTCAAAGTGCATCTGGAGACCCGGGAGGCCGGTTCCTAGTCCAACCAAAACTTTATATGAGAGTAATAGGGTCCGACACAAAAACGTCCATAAAACTACACAACAACCATTTAATATTCCTCCACACTGCTCGTCCACTGCAATCCAAGTGTCCTGAAGGGAGATAGTCCAGAATTTACTCGAAACAACGTCATTGAGGCAAGTCCGGTCGAGAGCGCACACCAGGCAAATTCAATCCAGGACTGTTCAGGCTGTAAAAATGTCCTAAATGACGTTGTTTCCAGTAAACTCTGGACTATCTCCCTTCAGGACACTTGGATTGCAGTGGACGAGCAGTGTGGAGGAATATTAGATGGTTTTTGTGTAGTTTTATGGACGTTTTTGTGTCTGACCCTATTACTCTCATACAAAGTTTTGGTTGGACTAGGAACCGGCCTCCCGGGTCTCCAGATGACCTTTGAGGAATAAAAAACTATTAATCAGCATGAAGGTAAGTCAATAATGACTGAATTTCATTGTTTGGTGAACTATTCCTTTAAGTGCTGGTCTCAGAGTTGAGTTACCACAGTACTATGTGCCGTAAACTGAATTTTAGATGATGTCACTTTCAAGTCGACCCTTATCTAAGAATATAGAAATATCTCAGTGAGTTAAATGGCCAATGGGAGTGTATTCAACTGGAATCTACAAAATAATACAAAATATATACATTTCCCTCATCAAACTCATCAAATACACAATCCAACAACTCCACAACGCTCTGGTGGACAGGTTGTGACCTGCACATTCACCACGCTATGAGATAATAACACAACGTTACCAGACAGAGTTGTTTTAGAGGGAAATACAGAGACTGCTTAATGAAAAACTGTCCCTGAAGGCAACACGTCACATCAGCGGTTTTGCACAAATTTACCTCTAAAACAACTCTGTCTCTGGTCCAGCTGCTGGTCTCAGGTCTGTTGTGTGTCCCCTCTCTAGTTCAGACACCTGAGGAACCTGCAGCACCTGGATCTGTCCATGAACGACTTCACCGGCATGCCGGACTGCGTGGTCGCTCTGCCGGCGCTCGAGTGGCTCGACATGGGAGGAAACCGACTGCAGTGTTTACCTGAGGACATCCACAGGTGGGTGGTGGAGACACAGTGTCAGCCCCCCGCACTCTGTCACATTTATTTATACATCTATTCTTGGACTTTTGCCTACATATTTGTATTTACACACCCTGTGTAGAAACCAAGGGAGTAGGTTTGATTTTGACATTGGTGGGGACACAAAAGTACTCCGAGGCATCGCTCTTTAAAGTTGATGTTTTTTGCATTTGCAATCATAATTTCATGTTACGTAGGGGTAACTAATGAGCAACTAATGAAAGACAAGAAGGCAACTTAGAAGAGTTCTCATTGCTCTGGCTGAAGTCAACTGTGCATCATCATGACTAACACATCCATCATTATTTAACCTCACCTGTGAATTTCCAGCCTCTCCTCCATCTCCTCCTTCTCTACCTCTTCCAGCTTCTCCTTCTCTACCTCATCCAGCTTCTCCTTCTCTACCTCTTCCAGCTTCTCCTTCTCTACCTCTTCCAGCCTCTCCTCCATCTCCTCCTTCTCTACCTCATCCAGCTTCTCCTTCTCTATCTCTCCTTATTCATCTGTTCTAGCCTCTCCTCCTCTACCTCCTCTGGTCTCTCCTTCTTCATCTCCTCCAGCCTCTCTACTGTCTGTCTCTGTCACCTGACAAAAATATGTTGGTGCAGGACATATGAACAGATACATTAGGGATACAATGATCATAGGGTTTGATGGTACAGTTATTGCCTGAGGAAAAAGGCTTTTACTTTTACACACTTGTGTAATTTATTCCCCCAAAAATATGGATGTATAAAATTACATGAGCATCTGGAATCTGAGGTTTTTTTGTAGGCCTATTTTCCTGACCAATGTTCTTTTTTTTTTTTTTTTTTTAAATAACTTTTAAAAAGTGTATCTGTTTGCCATTAAATATAGGCTTTTATTCATTATCTGTAGCCTATTGTTGAGGCTCGACAGTTAGATACCCTTGAAGTAATTTACACTTTGACTTACAAAGTGTCTTGTCCATTTTCCTTTTATTTGACATTATTACCAAGCACAGACCCACAGGCAGAGCGCGCACGCACGCAGACAGACAGACAGACAGACAGACAGACAGACAGACAGACAGACAGACAGACAGACAGACACAAACACAAATGTCCATGTAAATGACACCAATGATGTTAAAATCCGTCTAGCTGACGTGACCCAGGCAGAAGAAATGCCGAACATGATGAACATGTTGACAACTTACATTCGCGGTTGCAGATTGAAGCACCGTGACCTCCTGTCCCGTCCGACCAACGAGCAGGTAACTTTTACAAGCAGACGGAGTGACAGCGGGGACAGCCAATCACATGTACGTTAGCGAGAAACGGCAGAGCCAATCGGAGATCGATATTCAGGTTAGAGGCGGGACTTCTAGCAGAGACCGACTGTTAACCCTTTGTGTGCCATAATCATTAACTAAACACTACGGACAGCGGACACAGCGGCTGAATATTGGTAGGGACGTGTCCCTAGCGTCCCTACCCAATTCTACGCCCTTGGTAGAAACCTTAGCCGATGTGGCCTACGTTCTCTGGACATTATACAGATGCAGGTCCTGAGAGTCAGAACGGAACTGGGCAAAAAGGCTTTTAAATGTTCTGCCCCGATGTGCAGCAGGACTTGAAATTGACTCATCTTGTAACTCTGGGGGAATTTAAGTCAGTTATAACAAGGAAATGAGCTCAATAGGATCTTGTGATTGCATTGTGTAATCATGTAATCCCACTCTAGTTTTCCTGTAATGTGTCATCGTTCATTTTACTTGTTGAGTCTTGTGTGTTTGGTGTAAACATCTTGGCCAGGTCACTCTTGGAAAAGTACGATGGAGTACAAGGGCCACATTGAGGAAAAAAAACCAACACACAGACTTCAAGAACAAAGTCGTAAATTTACGAGAATAAAGTTGCACATTTCCTACGAGAAAAAAGTCGTAACATTAGGAGAATAAAGTCGTAAATTTACGAGAATAAAGTCGTACATTTCCTACGAGAAAAAAGTTGTAACATTACGAGAATAAAGTCGTACATTTCCTACGAGAAAAAAGTTGTAACATTAGGAGAATAAAGTCGTAAATTTACGAGAACAAAGTCGTACATTTCATACGAGAAAAAAAGTCATAACATTACGAGAATAAAGTCACACATTTACGAGAATAAAGTTGTACATTTCATACGAGAAAAAAAGTCATAACATTACGAGAATAAAGTCGTACATTTCATACGAGAAAAAAAGTCATAACATTACGAGAATAAAGTCACACATTTACGAGAATAAAGTAGTAAATTTACGACTTTATTCTCAAAGCTTGTGATTTTTTTATTTGTCAATGTGGCCCTAATACTCCGTTGTAGAAAAGAGTTTTTTCAATCTCAATTAGTTTTTTACCTGGTTAAATAAAGGATATTGATTGATTGATTGATTGATTGTCAGCCAATCAGCAGCGAGGTGTGTGTGTGTGTGTGTGTCCTCAGGATGGAGAAGCTGCACACGCTGTGGCTGCAGAGGAACGAGCTGGAGAGACTTCCAGACAACATCAGCAGGATGCAGAGTCTGGACACGCTGGTCCTCAGCTGCAACCGGCTGAGGGACATCCCCTCTCTGATGGAGGACATGTCCAAACTCAGGTCACTGTCCACACACACACACACACACACACACACACACACACACACACACACACACACACACACACACACACACACACACACACACACACACCTGTGACCTCTGTCAAAGGCAGAGTCCCCATGAGTCAGAGTCCCTGTTGTGGCTGTCTTTCAATAAACTTCAGCCGCTGAGGAACTTAAAGCTCTTTTGTGACGCGTCCAAAAACTCCATGGGTCCACGATCAGTTTAAAGTGTTTATTGTGACAAAAATCAAAAAGAGCCAACAAGCAGTTATATCAAAAAGGGAAATTAATACGTGCCCTTTCAATAAATAATAATAATGATACTGGTGAGATGATAAGGTGAAAATGATGGTAAATTGACGGTCAACAAAAAATATATGAGCTTAGTTCTCTCTCTCTCTTTGTGTTCAAAACTCCCGCCACCACACACACACACACACTAAGTAAAGAAAATAACCACACCCCCTCAATGTGTGAATGCAAATGACATCATCAACGCAATGACGTCAAACCTACAGCAAAATGGCAGGCAAAAATATATTTTAGCTTCTACAATACCGGCCCCTAATTATTATAACTCAAACAATAATAATTACCCAATAAATGATAATCACACACACAAGTACATTTCAATAGAGAGTCCATTATGAAGATCTTCTTTCTTCATGAGAATGCTATAAGTGCATACAGTGTTGGAAAGAGTGATCTACTGTCACTCTGGATCAGTCCATAGTCCATAGTGTATGTACTGTAATGTGTAAGGGGCAAAGGTCAAAGTCCAAAACAAAAAAGAAAGTCAGTCTGAGCTTTCACAGTTCTTCTGACTCCAATAGAAGGCAGATTTTGTTGATTGGTCTGTTCAGAAATCCAGTCTTGGTCTTGATCCGGACATGACGAACGAGTCCTCTCTTATCCAGAATAGTCTCTGCGATTTTTCCAGTCAGCCAGGTGTTTCGAGGTGCTGAATCATCCATGATGATCACGACGTCTCCTGGTGTGAAGTTGCGTCTGATTTTAGACCATTTCTGTCTCTCCTGAAGTTGTGGAAGGTATTCTTTAACCCACCTTTTCCAGAACAGATCTGACATATACTGGATTTGTCTCCACCTGCGTCGAGCATATATGTCGTCCTGTGTAAACTGTCCTGGTGGCAATAAAGGCATGGTTTTAAGGAGAAGAAGGTGGTTTGGGGTGAGTGCTTCAAGGTCATTTGGGTCTGTAGAAGCCTTGGTGATTGGGCGGCTGTTGAGGATCGCCTCAGCCTCGCATAAAACTGTGTGAAGACCCTCTTCATCAAGATTTTGTACATTTAAAGTTGAGTTCAGAATCTTCCGCACTGATTTAATCAATCTTTCCCATACACCGCCATGGTGTGAGCCAGCAGGGGGATTGAAGATCCAGTTGATTCCCTTGTTAAGCAGAGTGTTGTGAATCTGATTTTGATTCCAGCTTTCAATTGCTTCTTTCAACTCCCGCTGAGCTCCAACAAAATTGGTGCCATTATCAGATCGAAGTTCTTTTATCTGACCACGTCTGGCTACGAAGCGCCGAAGGGCATTGATGAAAGAGTCTGTGTCAAGTGACGATGCCACTTCAATGTGAACTGCTCTTACAGCCAAACATGTGAAAATAACACCATAGCGCTTCACAACTTTCCTTCCATGCTTCACTCCAAAGGGTCCAAAATAGTCCACTCCTACATATGTGAATGGAGGTTCACCTGGAGTGACTCTGTCCAATGGCAAGTCTGCCATCTGCTGTTGACCTGGGGTAGCGTTTACACGCCGACAAATAACACATCTTGACAGTATCTTTCTGATCAACACAGTGGCGCCAGGAATCCAGTATTTTTGACGTAGGACAGATAACATATGGTTTGCGACCACCATGACCCACCTTTGCATGAATATGTCGCAGAATCAGATCAGAAATGTGGAAATCTTTAGCCAATATTACTGGATGTTTCACCTCTTCTGGCATCGCTGCTCTGCTTAATCGGCCTCCAACCCGCAACACATCTTTGTCCAAAATGGGATTGAGTTTATGAATGTGACTGGTTCGCTTGACATTCATTCCTTTCCTTAGACTTGCAATTTCATCTGCAAACCTCCTCTTCTGACAAAAGCAGATTATCTCCATTTCAGCAGCAGCCAGTTCCTCCACGGTGAAATGAGGGTTTTCCAGAGTCTGAAGATTTCCTGTATGGTTTTGTGGTAAGTTCTTGTGAACATTGACATGAGTTGCTTGTTTTCCTTTTCTGCTAAGACACAAAAGCAGTTTTTTAAATCTGAGTATCCATGCTACAGCTCTTTTCAGATGAGTCCAGGTAGAGAAATGATGGATGAAGTGTGTTACTGGATCCATGGTTTCAGTCGTTACCTGAGTAGCATTTACAGTGATGCTCTTGACTTCAGAGTCTTTTGGTGAGATTTTTTCCAAACCATCCGGATTTCGGGGCCACTCTTCCTGAGACTGAAGAAGAAATTCAGGCCCAGACAGCCATATTTCTTTCCGAAGAAAAGTTTCAACTCTCAAACCCCGTGAAGCCAGGTCTGCTGGGTTGTTAGTTGTGTTGACATATCTCCACTGTTGTGCATGTGAGACCTTGTGAATTTCAGTTACTCGGTTGGCCACAAAAGTGCGGAATCTGGTGGTTTTGTTGTTGATGTATTTAAGCACAGAGGTGCTGTCAGTCCAGAATATGGAATCTGCTAAATCCATCTGCAGCTCTTTTCTCCATACAGTGTCCATCCTGCTTGCCATTGTAGCTGCAGTTAACTCCATTCGAGGGATAGTGGCTGGCTTTAATGGAGCCACTCTTGCTTTTCCCATCACAAATCCACAGTGTGCTCGGCCATGAGTGTTATGCAGTAGCAGATAGCTGACAGTTCCATAACCATCTTCACATGCATCTGAAAAGTGATGTAGCTGAGCAGATGCAACGGTTCCAAAGTCTGTGGGTTTGAAGCATCTATCAACCTTGAAGTCTTCTAACTCATGAAGCTCTTGAATCCAACGCATCCATTCCTGCACAGTGGAATCAGTTAAAGCATCATCCCAACCAACCTTTTTTCTGCACAAATCTTGCAGGATTTTCTTGGCAGTCAAGACGACAGGCGACAATATTCCAAGGGGATCATATATTGAGCTCACTGTGGAAAGAATTCCCCTTCTGGTGAGTGGTCTGTCTTTGAGGGTGATTTTAAACTTGAAGACGTCAGACTGTACACACCATTGTACACCAAGTACTCTCTCCACAGGTAGGTTGTCACAATCCATGTCCAAATTCTTAATCTCTTTTGCTTTCTCTGTTTCAGGTATGGATACCAACACACAATGGCTGTTACTTATCCACTTGTTAACTCATTGAGTGCCAACCACGTAATTTCTCGTTTTTCGTTCCCATGCGTTGAGTGCCAAAAACGAAATTTTTCGTTTTTTGCTTTTTTTTTAAATTATGAAAATAGACACTTTAATACACATTATATGTAAATTTGGGGACTCTACGACGAGGAGAACTGAAATAGATGACGATCAAAGTCACATGACAGCTCATGATCTGGAAGTTTTTATCATAACTCAGCTTCTGCAAACGGAGTTCTGCATGCAGATGCAGCGCAGCTGCTCCGCTGCTGCTCTGCTCTCACCCGCGAGGCTGCAGCAGCTGGGAGCTGAACCAGGAAGCTCTCAGCCCACTGTCCCGCCCGGTCTTCATCTGGAGCAACACCGTGTCCTCCCCAAAGTCCTCCCACGGTAAAATCTGATGGTCTCTGGGTCAAAGCAGACCGGCACCACCGACCCGTACCACAGAAGGACCACGACCACGGCGGGACCGGTGTTCGCGAGCCGCTGTGGCCGGCAGAGCCTCACGTTCCGCGGCGAGAGGCTGTGACACGGCACGGTGCGTCTGTGTTATTGCTGTTTAGTGGCGCCCCCCCCGCCCCCGATGGTGGTTTTGTGAATAGAACAACAATTGTTGTGTATATTTATCTTATACGAGCCCTTTGATCCAGAAATGCGAGTGTGAGAAGAGCGACAGACACAAACAGCGCACCTTTCATAAAAGACGCTCTATCTCCTTTTCTAGAAAAAAAGGAGGGATTTTGGTGAAACCCAGCCATGTTTAGCTTGACTTTTCTCAGGAACGGAGGCACGTAGAAACAAACGGTTTGTGGCCATTTGAAGGATAAAGTTAAACCTTTCAAATGAGCCACAGTATGTGTTGGTGGCAATAATATAGAATACACTATGGCTCTAAAATAAAAAGTCAAATATGGTCTAATTTGCTGGTACACTTGACTAAAACTTTGGAAAGGAGCGCGGCACTCAATGAGTTAAGCACAAAACCTCCTTTGAAGCAAATAGCTCGCAGCTCATGATAGAGAGCTATTGCATCCTCTTCTGAAGCTACTGACGCAAGGCAATCGTCCACATAAAAATTGTTCATGACAGTGCTTACAGCTTGAGGGCTGAACTCTTTCACATTGTCCTCAGCACATCTCCTAAGTGCAAAGTTTGCACAACTGGGGGACGAAGTCGCTCCAAAAAGATGCACCGTCATTCTGTATTCCTCCATGTTCTGACTGTAGTCTCCATCAGGCCACCAGAGGAATCGCAACAAGTCCCGGTCTTCACTTGGCACCTTGACTTGATGAAACATTGCTTCAACATCTGCAGCGATGACAACAGGTTCTTTGCGGAATCTAGTCAAGACTCCTATTAGTGTACTGGTCAGGTCTGGCCCTGTAAGAGCTGAGAATTCAGTGACACTCCCTGAAACGTTGCTCCACAGTCAAACACCACTCTTAGTTTCTTCTTTTGTGGATGTAAGACTCCATGATGTGGCAGATACCATTTTCTGCCATCGCTGCGTTCCAAGACACAATCCGGTACCTGTTCAGCATAACCTTTGGTTAACATGTCAGACACAAAGCTGGTGTACTCAGAGTGAAAAGATGGATCCCTTTTAAATCTTTTCTTTAAGTTTAGTGTGCGTTGTTCAGCAACACTTCTGTTGTCAGGCAAACATATTTCCTTTTCTTTTAAAGGTAAATTAATGCAATAATGGCCATCAACTAGTCTGGTAGATTGTGAGACCAAATCCAAAAACATCTTGTCTTCCTTTGATGGTTCTTTATCTTCTCTAACACACTCAGGGAAGTCATTTCTGAACTGTTGCTCCCACAGCACGTCAAGTTTCACAACTGAGATCCTGTTGGCATTGACTGTTGACTGTTCCTGAGCATCATCATCCTTTTTTCCAAGTGGTCCATTAACTGTCCAGCCAAGCATGGTTTTTACAGCATAAGGTCCATCTCCCACACTCCGTATAACATCAAGTGGCTCCAGAGCCCTTGGCACATCCAAGCCAATGAGCAGTTCAATATCAGATTCAATTTTGGGCAAATGGACATTATTCAAATGAGACCACTGTTCAATATCTTTCTGATGTGGGATGTTTCCTTGATGCACAGGCATAGTCTTCTGGGTGTATATACCTGGAAGATCACAAAAATGGCTGCTATCCAGACCAGCAACTTCAAGACCTGAAACAATGTTGGTTCCAACGACCTTTCTTTGACCCATGGTTCTCAAAAGAATACTTGACCTTCTTCCTTGGAGCTTAAGCTTGGTCATCAGGCCCACTGTACAAAACGATGCAGTGCTACCTGGGTCAAGAAATGCATATGTCTGTACTATTGCACTTCCCTTCTTGGCTTTCACTTGTACAGGCACGATTGAGAGTTTGCAGTTATCCTCACCGGCCCCAGTAAGACCACTGGTTTGGACCGAAGCTACAGCACTCCTTCTAGCTGTGTCCTTTGTCTCCGTTTGCTGTGTGTCCATCTCCTTTTTTCTTTGGTGAATATGCAACATCCTGGGATGCTTTAAACCACATATGTCACAGGTGAGTCGTTTTCTGCAGTCTCTGCTGAGGTGCCCTTTACCCAAACAGCCAAAACATATTCCATTTTCTCTCATGAAAGCGATTTTCTCATCCTGTGTCTTCTTTTCCAATTTTGAACACATATCCAAACCATGTCCACCTTCACAAAACAAACAGCTTTTCAGACCACACAAACCTTCTCTTTCCTTCGTGCCTTTTCCATTATTTTCTTTAAGTGTCACAGTGGTAGCAAAGATACTTCCTTTTATCCTAGGTTGAGGTTGTGACTTGAACCTTCTTACCTCTTTGCTCACTGCTGGAGTGTCTTTTATATCTCCGAACACTGGGTCTGTCAAAATCCTCACTTGTCTTTCCAGGAAATCCACCACATCCTTGAAGGTAGCTCTTTGATTGTATTTTACCTGGAAATCACAAGCCACAGTTCTCCATTTATCCCTCAGCCGATAGGGCAATTTCTTTATGATGATGAGCATGTTTGAAGGCATGTCCAGCTCCTTCATGTAGTTGACATCTTCCATGGCGTTGCAACATCCTTGAAGAAAAAGGGTGTATGCTTGAAGGGATTTTGTGTCATCAGGTTTTATTGATGGCCATGCAAGAGCCTTATCCATGTAAGCTCTAGCAATTTTGTGCTCGTTGCCAAAATGCTCCTGAAGTAAAGCTTTAGCCTTCCTGTATCCTCTGTCTGAATCCATGTGTAAGCAGCTCCTTACTATTTCCCTCGGCTGTCCTCTTGTGTATTGCTCCAAGTAATATAAACAGTCTCTGTAGTTTTCATTTTTGCTTTCAATACTGTGTTCAAAGGATTTAATGAATGTTTGGTACTGAAGGGGATCACCATCAAAAACTTGAATTTCCCTCTTTGGCATAGAAGAAAGGCACTGTTGATGAATTAACAGAGCAGTGATTTCATTTTGTTTGTCCATGACTGAGTATATGTTGTTCTGTTCACCACTGTTGGAGGTAGGTAAGATGGCTGGTGTGGTCACATGTGCATGATCACCTGCATTCATGATGGTTGAGTTGAGTGTTCTGGGATCTGTATTGGAAGGTTGGGTGTGAGTTGCAGCTGTGTGCGCAGTCGCAGCTCCTATAATGGGTTGTAGATTAGTGATGTTTTGATCTGGGAGACTTTGTCCATGTAGTTGTATGTTTTGTGTATTTGGCACAAAAGCTTTTGCTTCAACATCAAGTGCTCTCTTTCCTTGATACTTTTCAAAATATGACATCATATCATCAGACATTTTAGTTGGATGACTTTGTACACTGGATCCTCTTGATGCTCCAAGAACATGCACCTTGGCCATAGTAGCAGCAATGTCGGCCTCCAGCTCCAGCTGCTCTTTTTTCTTCCTTATCAACTCCTCCTGTTCCTCCAGAGCATGTTTATCTTTCAGCATTTTCTGTCGTACAACAAGAGCAGCTACATCAGCCTCGGCTTTAATGCGTGCAGATGAAGTACTTGATGCTTTAGAGCTTGCCTTGGAAGCACTGTGTTTGCTTTTCCTGCTGCTTGCAACATTAGACACACTGTCACTCGGTTGAATTAGTTCCTTGCACCCTCCAGGTCGGGGGAGAGTTCCTGCCTCAGGTGGAGGAGTTTAAGTATCTTGGGGTCTTGTTCACGAGTGAGGGGAGAACGGAGCGCGAGATCGACAGGCGGATCGGTGCGGCGGCCGCAGTAATGCGGTCATTGTATCGGTCCGTCGTGGTGAAGAAGGAGCTGAGCCGAAAGGCAAAGCTCTCGATTTACCGGTCGATCTACGTTCCCACCCTCACCTATGGTCATGAACTCTGGGTCATGACCGAAAGAACTGGATCCCGGATACAAGCGGCCGAAATGAGTTTCCTCCGCAGGGTGGCGGGGCGCTCCCTTAGAGATAGGGTGAGGAGCTCTGTCACCCGGGAGGAGCTCGGAGTAGAGCCGCTGCTCCTCCACATCGAGAGGAGCCAGTTGAGGTGGCTCGGGCACCTGTATAGGATGCCCCCTGGACGCCTCCCTCGTGAGGTGTTCCGGGCATGTCCCACCGGGAGGAGGCCCCGAGGAAGACCCAGGACACGCTGGAGTGACTACGTCACTCGGCTGGCCTGGGAACGCCTTGGGGTCCCCCCGGAAGAGCTGGAGGAAGTGTCCGGGGAGAGGGAAGTCTGGGGATCCCTGCTCCGACTGCTGCCCCCGCGACCCGGACTCGGATAAGCGGCGGACAATGGATGGATGGATGGATGGACATCAGATGTTGCTTTTGAGGTTAGGTCAGGGGGAGGATTGTCCTGTGGAGGAATTTCCTCCTTTGATTCAACAGGTGCTTTCTCATGTAAGATGGAAGAAGTGTCTGAATCTGCAGCAGGTAAATTCACAGTCACATGACCTGTTTGCATAGAGTGTCTTTCATTGTCAAAAAGCCATTGTTTCACATCCTCCACAAAGCCTGTGTGGTATTTGTTTATGCGTGCAAACCAGTCATTCTGAGTTTCTTGATCCTCCTCAGGAAGCAATACAATCACTGATTCATGCGCAGTTTTTGCACACTCAAACAGTTGAATCAGTCTCTCCAAATTCCATTGCACATCCTTTGCATTTGCATCCCTTTTCATGAGCTCCTTAATTTCACGTGTGAGCCCTTTAAGTTTCTTCACCGCCGTATGACGCTCATGCTGAAGCGTATTCATTTTATAAGCCAGCGCTTTGGTTGTAAGCTTGACCGTCCTCCTCTCCATTTCATCACTCGCATCCTTTGTTTCACTCATTTTGACATTTCCAACGTGCACAGCTCATCAATATACACAGCAAAGCATAAACACCACGCAACAGATGAATCATGAATCCATTCACAAACGTTCCACAGCTCAACTTTGAGTCCGTGCGTTCTTTTGATCCAACAAGCAGTCACGGTGCCACAAACAATCCACACGGCTTCCAAACTCCGCCGAACTCGGCGCGTGCGTCCAGCGCACAAACACACAAGCCAAAACAACAGTCCCAGTCCTCACTGGACGAGCAGCATCCAATTCAAGTCCACACTGTGTTCCAAATTTCATCCAATACACAGAAGGAATCTCAACATACCGCTTCTGATGGCTGTGATGCGCCGCCGCTGTGATTGCTTTTCACTCCTTTGTTGTTTTTACGCAGCGCTCCGCTGTGATTTCTTTTTCCCATGCCGGTGAGCTGAATCCAATCCCATGAGAATCCAATCCCAGGGTCCAAGGTGGTCCGGAATCCCAACAAACTCCGCGATCCAAAGTCTTTTATTTTAACGTTAATATTTTTTGTTGACTAATGTTGTGGCTGTCTTTCAATAAACTTCAGCCGCTGAGGAACTTAAAGCTCTTTTGTGACGCGTCCAAAAACTCCATGGGTCCACGATCAGTTTAAAGTGTTTATTGTGACAAAAATCAAAAAGAGCCAACAAGCAGTTATATCAAAAAGGGAAATTAATACGTGCCCTTTCAATAAATAATAATAATGATACTGGTGAGATGATAAGGTGAAAATGATGGTAAATTGACGGTCAACAAAAAATATATGAGCTTAGTTCTCTCTCTCTCTTTGTGTTCAAAACTCCCGCCACCACACACACACACACACACTAAGTAAAGAAAATAACCACACCCCCTCAATGTGTGAATGCAAATGACATCATCAATGCAATGACGTCAAACCTACAGCAAAATGGCAGGCAAAAATATATTTTAGCTTCTACACACCGCGAGTCGCCGTTGTCTCCTCTCAGAAGTCAACCATAAAAAAAACCAACCTGCATAGTGCACAGTTTAACCTTAGTTAAAGTCCATATTGATTCTTTAAACTATGCAGCATTAGTAAAACCTAACAGCTCGTTTTTCTCTGATATCTTTTTCATCTTTACTTTTTTTTCACACAGTCACAACAGAATACATATGCCTTCAAGAAAATAAAACTTAAAAGGCTATTTTTCTGTTAGCAGTATTTCTTTTACATCTTGAAATCAACAGCGATATGCATTTTCCAAACACATCACGTTTCTCCGATTGTTTTTTTTCATCATTCACGGTCATTGAAATTAGCTCAGGCTAACACAGTTAAAGCTAACACTGAAAACACAACACACTCACCGGAGAATAGTCATCAAAACACACTAGTTAGTTATCCTCCTTAATCTTCTGGCAACACAACGTCGTCCCGAACAACTTTAACCTTTTCTCGGACAGCAAAAACATAAAACTTAACGGATATATCAACATTCACTCCACGCTGCTCACGAAAAGCTGCATTCACACTTGCATTCATCTTGTTTTTGTTCACTTCCTCCTTCTTCCTCATTTCTACCGCTGATTTCTGGACCCACTGGTGAGCGTAATACGCCACCTTGTGGACATTTATATGCTACTACATGCAAAAATCACAACACTTAAAACCATATACACTATGTTAAATTTATGGGGGCTACATGACCTTTGAGGTGCATCTAGGTGACCACAATTTTACTGATTTAAATTCATACGGGAAGCAAGTTGTTGCTAAAACTGGGAGCTTTTAGTTAGGGCCACGGGGCAAACACATCGAGGCACTGTCCTCTGGCTTCTGCAAGACACAAGTCTCGTCTATTGGTGTATTAATCCACGTTTCGATAGGTATTATAGTTTTTGATCAGTCACTGTTTAATGACCATGACCCTATTTGGAGAAGTGTTGAGATTATAATGGGTGTGTATTGGGTGGAATGTTCGTGTCAGAGTGGGAGAAGTTGCCAGAAATTGTCTGAATTTTTCTCTTTCCACGCTGCTCACGGGCACAATTTACACTCTACACACATAATCTTTTCCACAGTTGTAGACAAACTTGTCCTCTCTCTAACAATGTGTTCATCAAAGCAGAGAGACTTACAGAATTTAAACTGTGAGCCTCTCATTGCGGCCAGGTCTCTTCCTGCCGCCCATTGACTCTAATACAAAGATTTTCTGAGAGAAGCAGAGGGGACCCCTGTTTATAACTTGCAAATGTTTCTAAAATATTTACTGTAGAAACACCAAAGTCATATCAAAGTGTTCAGGAAGTCTTTACGACGACCACGGTCTGCTTCTCCTTCTGATAGTAGCTACCGTTTTCTCAGAATCAGCCCAAATGTGAGACCAGCACAGAGGCAGAAAATCACCCTTTTTCTCTACATTTCGTATGTTTGTGTCACTGAAAACGTCTGACCCAGATAAAAAAGTTCTTGGTTTGAAAGTCTGTCCCAACTGAATTTTTAGTTGAATATCCCTTTAACAGTAGATCAGACCTGATATGTCTCAGATAATCAGTAATCAGCTGTCATTGATCAGGTTTCCACAAAGCGATGGTGAAGACGATGACGGCCGCTCTGATGATCCCTCACTTCGGCTACTGTGACGAGGTCGACCTGAGCCGCCTGGTGGCGCTGCGGGCGGAGCTCCGGCCCCTCGCCGAGGGCCGGGGGGTCAAACTCAGCTTCATGCCCTTCTTCATCAAGGTACGGGGCTGAGAGGTGGGGCGAGGGGGCGGGGCTTGGCGGGGGCGACCTTGATGCTGATTGGTCACGTGATGTTTGATGCTGACGTTGATGCTGTGCTCTCATTGGCTCAGGCTGCCTCTCTGGGACTCCTGCACTTCCCCATCCTGAACTCCTCATTGGACCAGAGCTGTCAGAACATCACCTACAAGGTACGACCCGGTCCAGACTGGACACTTTCTACATTGTAGATTCAAACTTTTTCTTTAAGACCCAGTTGTTTCAATCCGTTGTTTTGCCATCCAGGATCACGTAATCCATCTCTACCTTTACCCCAGTTGTTCAGAGCAGATACAAGCTTCTCTAGATGACCAAATCCAGATAATGAGTGTTCTAAATGTGTAAACAACAGGTAGAACAGCAGCATGGAGACACTCAGAGTGGATTTATTTGAAAATGGGATGTTTGTGTTGTTTTCTCTGCTGTTTGTTGTTTCTTCAATGTCGTTTAAACAGCCAGACCTGATCTGACCCAGAACTAGTGTTGTCACGATACCAACATTTTGGCACCGGTATTGGTACCAAAATGTTTTTCAATACTTTTCGATACTTTTCGGTACTTTTCCAAATAAACAGAGAACACAAAAAATGTCATTATTGGCTTTATTTTAATAGAAAAACTTAGAACTATAATATATGTATCAGTAAATAATCAGTAAATCAATAAACAATCACTGCTGCAGGATTAAAATTGAAATTTCCATCAATATTAATCTGAACTCTTCCTAAATTAAAACATTAGTGGTCTGTTTAAAAATCAAGGGTTAGGGTCAACTTCTTTGCATTATTTGAGGTATGAAAACACTGCATCTTTTTTTGTTATTTTGACCAGTTGTAATTTTTGGGAGAAATTGTTATCAGTAGTTTATAGAATGAAACACAAACGTTCATGTTACTCAAACACACACCTATTGTTTCCCATATGTAGACAATGTGTGGCGCAGGGCCACAGAATCAAGACCAAGACACAAATTGATTCTGCACAGAGAGAGAGAGAAGCGAGCATGCATGCCAGTGGTGCACGGTAAAAATGAAACTTACCAACCAGCTGTGTTTCCTATTAATTAACGAGTCTGTGGCGGCCCGTCTCTCACGTGCGCGCTGGTGCACACACACACAAAGACGGGTCAAAGTTTCCTGATCCGACTAAACAGTTCTGATCAACACAAACTGAGGGTTTGATCCAGATTAAAACAGAGACTGGATCACGTGATCTGGTTTTAGTTTTTGCAATAACCCGTTTTCAAGGTTTTATCCGATCAAACTGGGCACTTTTCGTTAGGGCCACGGGGCAAAGACAGCGAGGCTCTGTCCTCTGACTTCTGCAAGACACAACACTCGTTTATTGGTGTATTAATTCACGTTTTTTGATAGGTATTATAGTTTTTGATCAATCACTGTTGAATGACCATGATCATATTTGGAGAAGTGTTGAGATTATAATGGGTGTGTATTGCGCAGAATGTTCAGGCTAGCATGGGTGACATCATTTTTCTCTTTCCACGCTGCTTTCAGCCACAAATTACACTCTACACACATGATTTTTTCCACATTTGTAGACAAACGTGTCCTCTCTCTAACAATGTGTTCATCGAAGCAGAGAGACTTACAAAATTTAAACTGTGAGCCTCTCATTGCGGCCAGGTCTCTTCCTGCCGCCCATTGACTCTAATACAAAGAGAAGCAGGAGGGACCCCTGTTTATAACTTGCAAGTGTTTCCAAAATATTTACTGTAGAAACACCAAAATCATACCAAAGTGTTCAGGAAATCCTTACGACGACCACGGTCTGCTTCTTTTTCTGATAGGAGCTACCATTTGGTCAGAATAAGCCCAAATGTGAGACCAGTAGGGCTGACCTCCAAAAGTCAACTATTCGACGATTCGATTCGGAGGGGTCTGATTCGACTATGAACCTCGTAGTCGAATCTAACCAAGACTGTACCATTCTGACTATATGGGGGTGCCCACGGCTGCTGAGCATAAATTGTTACATAGAATGTCTTTTTTCGTTATAAAAAGACTATTTTGATACAAAATCTGCCTACTTTCTGTTAATAAAGAGTTCAAAATTATGTGTGCGTTTAAACGGTAGTCTTAGCTTCTTACTACGTATTAATAAATCACCCACTGCAGTTGCACAATCAAATGAGCGGAGGTTTTTCTTTTTTTCAAATGAGTGGAGGTGAGCAGTAGGACCGTCAAAGTCACGGTACTCAGAAGTCACTGCAGAACACTCACTGAGTGGCAAAAAGACGAGGGGCAGAGCCGCCAAAGTTTAAAATCAAGGAAGTCTGACAGTCTAACTTTGTCAACATTTATCATGCATGACCTGACAGAACAGCAAAACATTGTGAGGATACATCTGACTTTGACCGAGTTACATTCAAGAACCTGCTTTCAATCACGGAAAATAAATTAACTCCAGCGGTGATTTTTTTTTTTCGATGGATCAGCTGTGTTTACCGTTTCAAGTGTCAATAGTTCTGATGGTTAGACAGATGAATTAGTCCCTAACACATCCTAAAGTTTGACATGTCAGAGTTTTTCAGAAGAGGAACTTGTTTTTTTTCCGACTTCCGAGTTGTAATGAACGCACCATCAGTGTCGGGAGTCACAGCTGTAATCTCGTCCCTCTGCAGCCTGTCTGTCTCTCTGCCGGTGCCGCGGTCACACTGTGTGTGTTACAGGATTGATTAACGTAATGTACGGATTGTCGAGTCCTTCTGACCTCAGTTTGTTTTGATACTACATGTTTTACCCGGTTTCTCTGTGTCCACGACCACCGCTATCCTTCACCACGTTGAGGGATGTTTGATTTGCCACTCACAGTCCGAGCAAAAGGAGCGTTGTCCAGGGCAACGTAACATACAGTAAACGCATACCCTGGCTCACAATGCCTACTAAAAATCATCCAAAGTGTGGAAAATAAATAAAGGTATTTGTTTTACACCTACCATATTTTTGGGGTGTTTTAGCTCTTTTGTTTGAAACGGGAAAAAGTTGCAAATTTGCTGCTATCTAAAAAAAAAAAAAGGTTTGACGATCAGTCGACTACGGCAAAATCTGACGAATCAGATTCGACTATGAAAATCCTTAGTCGAAAACAGCCCTAGAGACCAGCGCAGAGGCAGAAAATCACCCTTTTTCTCTACATTTCGTATGTTTGTGTCACTGAAAACATCTGGCCCAGATAAAAAAGTTCTTGGTTTGAAAGTCTGTCCCAACTGAATTTGTAGCTGAATATCCCTTTAACAGCAGATCAGACCTGTTATGTGTCAGATAATCATTAATCAGTTGTCATTGATCAGGTTTCCCAGAATCCGATCAGATCACTGGGTCTGGATCAGTCTGACCCGGTTACTTGACATCATTTATATCTAATCACCTTGGTGTGTCTCTTTGCCCTCAGGCGTCTCACAACATCGGGCTGGCGATGGACACGAGTCAGGGTCTGCTGGTGCCCAACGTGAAGAACGTGCAGCTGCTCAGCGTGTTCGACATCGCCCAGGAGCTGAACCGGCTGCAGACGCTCGGCGCCGTGGGGCAGCTGGGAACGTCGGAGCTGACGGGGGGAACGTTCACCCTGTCCAACATCGGATCA
>NC_140910.1:31881450-31966450 GCF_045865225.1 Trachurus japonicus
TTAGTAACAAGCCTGTAAGTTCAACACATCAGTATGCTACTGTGATTTAACTAGCCTAGTTAAATAAAAAGATGTAGTTTAATACCATAATATCTAGGGCTGACCAAAGGCCAATGTCTTTACTTCATGTGTCAAATATTTATTACTTGTTGCTACGACTCATTTTAGCTTCTTTCACCAAACTCCCATGATGCACTGAGCTCCTACATCCCATCCTTCTTCTGTAGGGCTGCTGTGTGTGGACCAGATGCTGCCGTCACCATGACAACGTCCCAACGTGCAGGAGGACACACGCGGTCAGAAACTCCAGAGGTCAGAGAGGAGGTGGGAGGTCCTCCGCTCTGATTGGCTGAGAGACCCCGACTCCTCTCCCAGGACCCAGGACCGGCCCAGTCATGTGACTCTGAGTGGAGGGGGGGTAAGAGGGTAAGAGGGGGGGTAAGAGGGTAAGAGGGTAAGAGGTGGGGGTAAGAGGGTAAGAGGGGGGGTAAGAGGTGGGGGTATCTGTCGGTCACGTGACCTGGAGACTCTGACTAAAATTAACCAGCAGCTGATCTGATCTGAGGTCAAATTTCTCAGCAGCATGGACGACGACTGTTGCCGCTGCGCTGAGACAAGGTGAGAGCTGCTACACTGAGACTGTGTAGTACTGCAGTACTACTACAATAATACTACAATACAATACTGCTACACTGTAATAATACTACCTCACTGTTATACTGGAGTACCACAGTACTGCAATACTACAGAGCTATAGTAATACAACACTAACTACAACATGACACCAGTGTTCACCGACTACAACACTAACACTGTGGTACTGTGTGATACTACTACAACACTGTACAGCTGTACTCTGATAATACAACACTGTAATACTACAGTACTACAATAACACAGTGGTGCTATGATAATACTACTGTAATTATACTGTAGTTCTACAACACTGTTAGATTACAGTACCACAACACTGTAACACAACAGTCCATTACTGTGATACTACACAACAATAACACTGTACATTGTAATATTACTGCACTGTAACACTACAGCACTGATGGAAATACAACTAACAATACTTTTAAGATACTACACTGTAAACTAAATGTACTACAGTAGTTTTTTTTCATTCTATGTGTAACTGACAACGTGAAGATAAATGGAAAATAAATCAAATCAAATAAATAACTGTTGTAATTTCACCAAAATGAGGATTTTCTGTTATATTGTAAATTTCAATTTTCCTTTATTGCCATCGAGCAACAAAGAAATATAGGTGCATCTCTCCCTAACAACTTTAAAAAGGATAAAAGAAGTATGCAAAGAGTAATTTAACATACATAATTAAATTATTAAATTAAATAATAATAGACTAACTTTACCAACCAGATTATGTAATAAAGTTGCATTATAATGCACTTTTTGTATATAAAATGTAATAATTTTGCACGAAATGTAACAACTTATTACAAGGCAAGGCAAGGCAATTTTATTTGTATAGCCCGTTTTTACAAAATGCGGCAAAGTTTATTACATATTGCATTCAAGAATTTTATTTCAAAATGTGAAAATGTATTACATTATTACAAAATGCGGCCTCAATTAAATAAATAATTTTTAACAGTTTTCTTTACAATTTATTTAGTAAAATAGAAATGAAATCAAAGAAATGAAATGTTTTGTACAATAGTTTTTTTTTTCATTCTGTGTAACTGACAACATGAAGATAAATGGAAAAAAAAACAAACAAATAAAATAAAATAAATCACTGACGTTTCGCCACGTTTCGTGATTTTCTCTTATATTGTAAATTTCAGTTTTCCTTTATTGTCATCGAGCAATGAAGCACAAAAAAATGTAGGTGCATCTCTCCCTAATAACTTTAAAAAGGATAAAAGAAAAATACAAAGAGTAATTTAAGATACATAAAAAAACAAACACATTAATTTAAATAATACAAATAATAGATTAGGCCTTGTAGCGCCACATTATGTAATAAAGTTGCATTATAATGCAATAAATGTGTAAGAAACCTGGCCGCATTTTGTTACAAGTTGTTACATATTGCATTATTACAAAATACAAGTGTTGCACTTTTTTATATAGAAAATGTAATAATTTTGTGCAAAATGTAACAACTTATTACAATATGTGGCAAAGTTTATTATATATTGCATTCAAGAATTTTACAAAAAAAGGTTACAAAATGTTACAAAATGTGGCAGATTTTACAAAATATTACATCATGAGGTGAAATTAATTACATTATTACAAAATGTGGCCTCAATATAGGCTTCAATTAAATGAATAATAAAAAAAAACAGTTTTCTTCACAATTTATTTAGTAAAATAGAAATGAAATGTTTAGTGTTTGTTCCTCTGGTGATAATACGACAGGATGATCAGGAGGAGAGCGAGGCTGCAGCTCAGAGGTCAGAGGTCATCTCGCCTGTCCCCCCGTGCGGCGCTGTGACGTCGTCGTCGTCGTGGTGACCATGGTGGGGGGCGTGGTGGTGTGCGGCTCCATCAGCTCGGTCAGAGCTCTGTGGGAGACCCGGATCAAGAGGAGGAGGGAGGAGCAGGACGAGGAGGAGCAGCAGAGGAGGAGGAGCGGCACCGAGCGGCGCTCCAGACCCTTCTGGCTCGACTCAGACAGAAGCTGCAGACCGAGGACGGACGGCTGGTGCTCCGCATCGAGCAGGAGGAGTGGAAGGTATCAGATTATTGTCCTGGTCCAGTCTTCTTTTTTTTTTTAAGTAGGTCTATATTTTTGGGGCTTTTATTGCCTTTAATTGATAGTGCAGTCGAGAGAGAGACAGGAAATGGGGAGGCAGAGAGTGGGGGAATGACACGCAGGAAAGGGCCGTCCAACGCGGGACTCGAACCGGGGCCGCCTGCACCGAGGACTGAGCCTCAACATGGGGCGGCAGCTCCACCCAGTGAGCTAAACACCGCCCCGTATAGGGATTTTTTTAAGCAAAAAAGTCAGCGTATGCATGAAAAAGTGCAAAATCATTAACTTTGATAAAAGGACAAGGCTTATTTACCTCTTTATTTTGTCATCCCCACCTTTCAGTCATTTACCACTATTAGTATTATTATCTTGCCTGGATGAAGCATTATGAACATAGAAAAAACTGAAATGGCAGCACTCACAAAATAATCTTGAATCATTTATTAAACGCACAGCAGTGCTGACGGACGCGTTTCAGCCCTTGGCTTTCTTCAGCGTGGGGAATTATGAACATAGCACATCACAGCTTGTAAATAGCATAATGCAAAAAAACAATTTGATTCAGAGAGAAAAGCCAATCAGTAGCCTAGCTACTGAGACCAGACAAAAACGTAACTTTTTAACTTTATGACTATCACCTCCTTGGGACAGTCCATTTAAGACTGTTTCTTGGCCTTGTGGCTCTTTTCATTATGTTTCTGAGCAGAATGTGGGCTTGACCAATTATGACCAGGGATTAATAAATAACGGCGCTACTTTTTTCAGTAACAGTTATCAAAAAAGTTACTGTTTCCCCGTTACAATGCTGTTACCGTTACTGACAATAAAATGTGCCGTTACTTGACTCAAGAAGTCCCATCAGAAAATAGTAAAACACCTGTTAAAGTTTACGTTATACATTTTTTTTTCGGTCCATCAACTAGTCTAACATATTTGAGCATTTTATGGAATAAAACTAACTCAATAGTTACTGTTATTATGTAGTAAATTCAGTTACTAACTCTTTTTGGTAAGGCTGCAACTAACGATTATTTTCATTATCGATTAATCTGTTGATTATTTAAACGATTAACCGATTAGTTGTTTGGTCAATAAAATATTAAAAAATGTTGAAAAACATCAATCAGTGTTTCCCAAACCACCAGCTGACGTCCTCAAATGTCTTGTTTTGTCCACAAACCAAAGAGAGACTCAGTTTATTGTCATAAAGCGTCGGACGATGGCCGCATCCTCTCACACCAGTGTTGGGCAGTAGCGACGTTAAGTTCGTGAATCAGAGCCGTAGCTGGACAACTTTATCGCTGCACAGCGACCGCGCGCACCGTTGCACGTCGCTCCAAGAGCCGGTGCGTCCTGTCTGCAGCGGAGACACGGCCACTGAGAGGACTGAGTGACGGGACCGTTCCTGTAGCAACGCGCCTTTTAATGAATCAAACCAAACACCCTGAACAGCACGCTGAGTACGAGAGGGAGAGACGACTGCAGCAGTTAAAACGAAAGCTCCTTGTCCCAGCATGTCGCCCACTCCGTCCGTGGCCGACGTCTTTTAAAACAGTGTTTCCCAACCTTGGGGTCGGGACCCCACGTGGGGTCGCTTGAAATTCAAATGAGGTCGCCTGAAATGTCTAGTAGCCTAATTGATGAATTAAAAAAAAATCTGACCAAGAAAGGTTAGGAACCACTGTTTGAAAAGACACTTGGGTTTTTTTGGAATGTACTTGCATAGATCTTTCAGCACTCACAATGGGCCGATATAAATGAAAAACTTTATTTAACTTCTAAAAAAATAGCTTTGATGTAGCTAAGCTACTTTTGTCATTTTATTGTAGCGTAGCTTGCTACATTTCTCTGGTGGGTAGCTTCAGTGTAGTGAAGCTTCATTTCATGCAGAGTAACTTGTAGCTTAGCTCACTACATTTTCCAAGTAGCTTGGCCAACACTGTCTCACACACATACACACCACAGAGAAGCGCGCATGCATAACAGCAGCGCGTGTTGAAAGCGAAACTTAATACGGCGCGGTGCGTTCCCCCCCGACGATCGATCTGCTCGTCCCCCCCCCCCCGTCGACAGGTCAGACACCACCTTAACTAACAAATTTTCTGGGGGAAACACTGCTATGACTATATATACATTCCTAGAAATGTTTAAATGTTTTGGGAGAAATTGTACCACTTTTTTTCCAGAAATTTCTCTACAATATTTCCAAAAATTCACACCATTGGCCCTAATTAGAATGTACATCAACTAAAAAAGTAACATTCTTCAGTCTCAGAACAAATATTTATGTATTTCTCATGTTTGCTTCAAAATTTTGTCCAATGGGGGTCCATCGTCTAATTTGTGCTTGATTATGGGTCCTTGATTTGAAAAAGTTTGAGAACCACTGTCCACTGATTTCTCACCGACTTCGTTGAAAACAAATGCACATGGAGGAGAGGAGGGTTAGAAACACAGAGGAAGAGACACCTAACACTTATGATCATTTATTATCCGATGTTACAAATTCAGGTTGAAGTTCTCCTAGAAAAAGCATTCAGACAAAAAAAAAACATGTCCAGATGTCCATTTCCAGCCTCGGCAGCTAAAGGGTTAACTGTGTTTTTGCCGGCGTGTCCTCAGATCAAGCTCAGCGAGGTGGTGGGGACGGGACGGAACGGACGGATCCTGAAGGAGGACATCCTGAACTTCCTGGCCCGGCAGACCGGCGCCATCTTACCTCCCACTCCGTTCCAGGAGATCCACACTCCGGGTCCGGGTGCGATTCCCGCTGCCGCCGCCGCCACCGCCGCCCGGCTCGCCGGCGCTCCGGCCGCCATCAAGCCCCCGCCCGCCATCCCCAGACCCGTGTTCACCGGGAAGGACGTGACCGAGCCCCTCAAAGGTCAGAGGTCATCTCAGCAGTCAGCAACGGGAAACTGTGACATCAGCGCAGATTTTAGAGACTCTGAGATTATTGATGAGCTGATCAATCGATCACTTTGTTAGTTCTGGTGATTTAAAGGTATAGTACGTAGGAATTCCCCCCATCTAGCGGTGCGGTTGCATATCTGAACGTATTCTTGATGTTGCATTCAGGTGAAATGGGGCAGACGTCAGACAGACAACAGACGCTGCATGTAACAGGATAAACAAGCGTCTATGTAAACAAGTGGTCCGCCAGCACGAGGCAGAACAATACAGGCCTGACAATATGTTGTCATGGTGATGTGGTATTGTTTTACCGTCTTTCTCTCGTGGAGTAAAATGACATCCGGTTGGTTTGCCGACGGCCGTCTGCCTGACTGCACCTGAATGCAACACCGGTGCCTCCGTCCTTCCTCACACTACACAGTGGTGACAGTTTTAACAGGCCGAGCCCACAGCTCCGCTCAGTTTCCGTGGTTACCTACGGTCACGATGTCACTCAACGTAAAAAATGGCGCTGCAACATGGGCGCCTCGGTTCGGTGCGTCGACCACTTATGTATTTGTAACGACTTGTAACAACTCATTCTAAGGTACCAGAAAGCTTTCATTTGTATGCGGGTGTGATTCACCTTCAGTGAAATACGGATTTATGAAAGACAGATTTGATTTTTACTAATAAAAGGCCAAATAAGTTACATACTGGGGCTTTAAAGGGCGTAGGTTTAACCCAGACCCAGATGGTGGTATAAGAATTGCAGAAAAACCTGAACCTTTAGCCTTCAGTAGACTGTGAATACTGTTTTCCTTCTTTATGACCTTTGAGGTGCATCTAGGTGACCACAATTTTACTGATTTAAATTCATACGGGAAGCAAGTTGTTGCTAAAACTGGGAACTTTTAGTTAGGGCCACGGGGCAAACACATCGAGGCACTGTCCTCTGGCTTCTGCAAGACACAAGTCTCGTCTATTGGTGTGTTAATCCACGTTTCGATAGGTATTATAGTTTTTGATCAGTCACTGTTTAATGACCATGACCGTATTTGGAGAAGTGTTGAGATTATAATGGGTGTGTATTGGGCGGAATGTTCGTGTCAGAGTGGGAGAAGTTGCCAGAAATTGTCTGAATTTTTTCTCTTTCCACGCTGCTCACGGGCACAATTTACACTCTACACACATAATCTTTTCCACAGTTGTAGACAAACTTGTCCTCTCTCTAACAATGTGTTCATCAAAGCAGAGAGACTTACAGAATTTAAACTGTGAGCCTCTCATTGCGGCCAGGTCTCTTCCTGCCGCCCATTGACTCTAATACAAAGATTTTCTGAGAGAAGCAGAAGGGACCCCTGTTTATAACTCACAAGTGTTTCCAAAATATTTACTGTAGAAACACCAAAGTCATATCAAAGTGTTCAGGAAGTCTTTACGACGACCACGGTCTGCTTCTTCTTCTGATAGTAGCTACCGTTTTCTCAGAATAAGCCCAAATGTGAGACCAGCGCAGAGGCAGAAAATCACCCTCTTTTCTCCACGTTTCTGTCTGCCTCAGCCTGGGGGGCCTCTATCGTCATTGGCAACCACCTCAAGTTGCCGTGGTAACCTCTGAGCCTCAGGCCAGAGCCAATCAGAGACCAGTTCTGCTCTGAGCACTGTCTACCACACATTTATGATGCGTTCCAGGCAGGCTTTTGAACCCGTAAGTCACCAGTTACGAGTTACAACTGGGAACTGGGAGTACATCGATCTAGTACGAGTTCACAGGTGGGAAGTTACGAGTTTGACTGTACGTTCCAACGGGTAACCATAGGAACAGGTCGGAAAAACACGAGTTACGGGTTGCCTGGAACGCACCATTAGATCAAGGCTCTGCCAAACACACCAACACACACAACACACTCTCCTCTCTTATCGCCACTACCTCAGTTTCTGTTCAGTTGAAGCTTTTTTCTTTGTTTTTCTGTACTGTTTGATGGGCCGGTGTCAAAAGTGACCAATTTTAAAATGAAAACGATGAATAAACATTAGCTACTTGTTTTTCAATCTACATTAATTTGTATTAGTTTAAAACCACAGGCCGCTGAAAAACGTCTGGCCCAGATAAAGTTCTTGGTTTGAAAATCTGTCCCAACTGAATTGGTAGTTGAATATCCCTTTAACACCAGATTGTTATTGATCAGGTTTCCACAAAGCGATGGTGAAGACGATGACGGCCGCTCTGATGATCCCTCACTTCGGCTACTGTGACGAGGTCGACCTGAGCCGCCTGGTGGCGCTGCGGGCGGAGCTCCGGCCCCTCGCCGAGGGCCGGGGGGTCAAACTCAGCTTCATGCCCTTCTTCATCAAGGTAGGAGGAGAAGAGAGGAGGGTCTGAGAGGAGGGGCGAGGGGGCGGGGCTTGGCGGGGGCGACCTTGATGCTGATTGGTCACGTGATGTTTGATGCTGACGTTGATGCTGTGCTCTCATTGGCTCAGGCTGCCTCTCTGGGACTCCTGCACTTCCCCATCCTGAACTCTTCATTGGACCAGAGCTGTCAAAACATCACCTACAAGGTACGACCCGGTCCAGACTGGACTTCTTTATTTTTTATCACTTTCTACGTTGTAGATTCAAACAGTTTCTTTAAAGTCCTGGACCCAGTTGTTCAAAAGGTTTTGAAATCCCTTGTTTTGCCATCCAGGATCACATAATCCTTCTCTACCTTTATCCCAGTTGTTCAGAGCAGATACAAACTTTATTAAGATCTCCAAATCCAGATAATGAGTGTTTTAAATGTGTAAACAACAGGTAGAACAGCAGCATGGAGACACTCAGAGTGGATTTATTTGAAAATGGGATGTTTGTGTTGTTTTCTCTGCTGTTTGTTGTTTCTTCAATGTCGTTTAAACAGCCAGACCTCATCTGACCCAGAACTAGTGTTGTCACGATACCAACATGTTGGTACCGGTATCGGTACCAAAATGTTTTTCAATACTTTTCGATACTTTTTGGTACTTTTCCAAATAAAAAGAGAACACAAAAAATGTCAGTATTGGCTTTATTTTAATAGAAAATCTTAGAACTATAATATATGTATCAGTAAATAATCAGTAAATCAATAAACAATCACTGCTGCAGGATTAAAATTGAAATTTCCATCAATATTAATCTGAACTCTTCCTAAATTAAAACATTAGTGGTCTGTTTAAAAATCAAGGGTTAGGGTCAACTTCTTTGCATTATTTGAGGTCTGAAAACACTGCATCTTTTTTTGTTATTTTGACCAGTTGTAATTTTTGGGAGAAATTGTTATCAGTAGTTTATAGAATGAAACACAAACGTTCATGTTACTCAAACACACACCTATTGTTTCCCATATGTAGACAATGTGTGGCGCAGCGCCACAGAATCAAGACCAAGACACAAATTGATTGAACGCAATATCGTTCCTGTAAGAGACATACAGGCTGAAGATGAGCAGCACGGTGTGTTTGAGTGTGTGTGTGTGTTGCAGAGGGGGTGGTTCACCTGGGAGTGGGCGTGTGTGCGTGCGGAAGTGTGTGTGCGTAAAGGTGGGCACTCACCGGTGACACAGATGAGAGAGAGAGAGAGAGAGTCAGGGTTGGGAGTAGCCGTAATTTTTGTTGACCGCTACTCATTCATTCATTTATCACCCTTTTTTCCTGTTTAATCCGCCAGTCTCATTTTTACATTTATCCATCCTTGCTGCGCTGTGATAGCTCTGTGCTGTTTTGTTTCACAATAAATGCACCAAAAGCATTGTTGGATCTCAGCGTATCTTTATCATAATCTACTATAGCGCGTCACAAATCTACGTACCTGAGGACCCAACCTCATACTCTCAGCGGCTTTAAAGGTTTGTTTGGAAGCCGCAACATTTTGTCAACAAAAAAAGGCGTTTAATGAAAATCATCAAGCCGCATCAAAGAACCAAGTCGTCACGCACCGACTAGCCCGAGAACAAAGGAGCCACAGCTAAGTGCCACACCACGCCATCCATTCACCTGGGAACAGGTAGGCCTGAACCTGTTAATGTTTGTGGATTGAGGAATCCGCTTCGATTGGAATGCATTGTGTCAAATGAGGACAATGTATTAAATGGATACGCTGGTTGCATTGGCGCATTGATGGTGGCGCATATTCTCCGTGCTTTATTGGATTGTGATGTCGGGACTTTGTGGCATATGTGGCGGCTGATGTTGTCTAAAGACCTACTGCTTGTTGAAAATGCTTGGATCGAATCTGCTCTGTCAATGAATTTAAATGCAATGTCTATGGATGGATTTGAATACGCTCTTGAATGAAATGTGATTGTGTTGCTTTATACAAAAATACAATCTAACGAAAATGAGTCAAATAAACGCTGATGCTGAATGTTCAAACATGGAACGTGAAAAGAGGGAAATCAAACTGACGGCCAAAGCTATGGAAAATAAAATCGAACGGTTGCAGCATGAGCGCAAAAGTGCCGTTAATAAAATCAAAGAGCTTATTCCGCAAATAAAAGCGCACATGAAATCAAAAGAAAATGTAACTGAAATCCCCTCACAACTGAATAACTTGAATGCACTGTGTAAAAAGGCCACTGACCTGCACAACGAAGTATTGCAACTTCTTCCTGATGATGAACATAAAAAACAAAAAGAGTGGTTTTCTAGCGTTATGGATTACAGTGATGCATTCAAGGAACAAGTGGAAAAATGGATAAAGGAAAATCCGCATGAAAACTCAAATGAATTACCACTTCAGACAAATACTTCTGAGCAACCAACAAAGGAAATAAATCACGCAGCACAAATTCCTGTCGAAAAAAGCAAGGATTTGTCTGTTGCTGACCCTCCAGTACTTGTGCCCACTGAACAAGATCCCCAGGATGAACTACAGCCCTGTGACAGCATCTCAAATGCAACCAAGAAATCACGCTCACATCATTCCTCATCCTTGGCTTCACGCTCATCTGCTCGCTTAAAAACGGAAACAAATCTTGCGATTTTGGCAGCAAAACAAAAGGCATTAAAGGAAAAACATGCATTGGATGAAGAGGAGTTAAAGCTACGCAAAAGAAGAGAAGAGCTTTTACTGGAGAATGAAATCGCTGAGGAAATGGCAAAACTAAGTGTTATAAAATCACAAAGCAGTGTTGGCAGTAAATCAAAGTCAAAGGTTTCAGATGGGATGAATTCATACTATGAAAAGACATGCTCAAAACAACAACTTAACATCAATGCTACGGAATTTGTCCCATCACTGCCAGTTAAACTAAAACCCAACGCAATTGAAACCACGCAGACAGTTGTGAAGCCTAAAGTCACTCACTTACCTGACATAAAACATCTCCCAGGTCCTTCTTACATGCTCCAACGTTATCTAGCCACTCCTGAAGATCCTGTGACCAATGTTACACAAACTGATGCATCACAAAACGACAGTGTGCTGGACATAATGAGAAAACAAAATGAAATTTCAACACTCTTGATGCAACAACAATGCCTCTCAGCACTCCCAAAAAGGGAAATTCCCATTTTCGATGGTAACCCACTCAAATACCATTCGTTTATTAAAGCATTTGAAAATGGAGTTGAGCGAAACACCAGCAACAACTGTGACAGACTCTACTTCCTTGAACAATACACCAAAGGGCATGCAAAGGGACTAGTGAGGAGCTGTCAGCACATTGAGTCGAGCAGAGGATATGTGAAGGCAAAGGCTCTATTGAAAGAGCATTATGGCAATGAGCAAAAGGTGGCAGCAGCATACATGGAGAGAGCTTTGTCATGGCCCACTATTAAAACAGAAGATGTGAAAGCCCTCCAGGAGTACGGCCTCTTTCTGCGTGGATGCTGCAACGCTTTGGAGGATGTGCAGTATTTAAATGATCTGGACACACCCACAAACATGGTGGAAATCATCAAAAAACTGCCGTACAAACTCCGAGACCGCTGGAGGTGCGACGCATGTGACCTGCAGGAAAGGTACAACAGGAGAGCAAGGTTTGTGGACATTGCCAACTTTGTTGAAAAACAGGTAAAAATCTTGACAGACCCTGTGTTTGGAAACATTCAGGACACTGTTATAACAACTAAACAAATGAGACACAAACCTCCCCCTCGCTCCAGCATCAGAGGAACCAGCTTCGCTACCACAGTGAATCGTGTGGAGAGAACAGCTCAACCTGTGAATAAAGCTACATACATAAAACCACCAGCGAAGAAGATCTGTCCCTGCTGCACTGGAGGACACACATTGGATGTGTGTGCACGGTTGGAAAAAATGGCACACAAAGAGAAAATTGACTTCCTGAAGGAAAATGGTGCTTGTTTTCGCTGCCTGTGTATAGGACACATAAGCAAAAATTGCCAAAGGAAGATTTCGTGCTCGAAGTGTGGCCTAAGACATCCAACTGTGCTCCATAAGGATAGTGTGGCAACGGCAGAACCGGCTGAGAGAAGTATCCAGGTTACAGTGGACGACACCTTGGTTTCCAGTGGGCTTACAGGGGCTGGTGAGATGGATTGCAAGCTTCCTATCGTGCCGATCCAAGTGAAGGCGAAGAAGGGCAATAAAATCATTCTCACATACGCCTTTTTGGACCAGGGAAGTACTGCGGTGTTCTGTACTGAGAGTCTGAAGCAGAAGCTCAATTTGTCTGGGAAGAGAGCCAACATTCTTCTCAGGACCATGGGGCAGGAGAAGGTGGTCAGTAGCTACATCGTGCCAGAGCTGGAGGTGGCAGCACTTGAAGATGACAGCTTCATTGAGTTGCCAAAAGCGTACACTCAGTTGTCAATGCCAGTCCACAAAGCAAACATACCCACAAATAAGGATCTGACAAGGTGGCCATATTTAAAACACATCTCCTTACCACAGATTGAGGCTGGAATTGAGTTGCTGATTGGAACGAATGTTCCACGAGCCATGGAACCGCTGGAAGTCATTCGCAGTGAGCACAATGGACCCTACGCTATAAGGACGGTGCTGGGCTGGACGGTAAATGGACCACTGACAGGAAACGGTGGAAAGGCCAATTACTGTGAGCAGCCAGTAACTGTGAACCGTGTGTCCATTGTAAATTTGGATGAACTGTGGCAACAGCAATTTAAGATGGACTTTCCAGAATCTGCTGTGGAGGAACAAATGGGTCTGTCCAGGGAAGACCTGAGGTTCATGGACATGGTCACAAAGTCAGCCAAACATGTCAATGGTCACTACCAGGTTGCCCTGCCTTTGAAAAATCCAAACATCAGCATGCCAAATAACAGGAAAGTGGTGGAACAGCGTCAAAACCATCTGAAGAGGAGGCTCCAGAGGGATCCAGTGTTTTACAGGGAGTATAACACCTTTATTAACGATCTACTTGGTAAAGGTTATGCTGAAAAGGTTCCTGATGCAGAGCTGGAAAGAAGTGATGGCAGGGTCTGGTATATACCGCACCATGGTGTCTATCACCCGACAAAGGGAAAACTCCGAGTTGTGTTTGATTGTGGTGCCAGTTACAAAGGACAATCTCTGAATGAAGAGCTGTTGCAAGGGCCCGATCTAACCAGCTCACTGATTGGAGTTGTGACCAGGTTCAGGAGGGAACCTGTGGTCATCATGGCTGACATAGAAGCTATGTTTCACCAGGTGCAAGTGCCCCCAGATGATGCTGATCTGTTGCGATTCCTCTGGTGGTCACAAGGAGACTTGAACCAAGTACCATGTGAATACAGGATGAAGGTACATCTTTTCGGAGCTACATCCTCCCCTAGCTGCGCCAACTTTGCCCTCAGGAAATGTGCAGAGGATTTTGGACATGAGCATAAGGAGGAGACAGTGGACAAGCTGCAGCACTGCTTTTATGTGGATGATTGTTTGGTGGCAGTTGCAACAGAGGAGGAGGCACTGACCCTCTGTCATGAGCTCATGTCTCTGTGCGCTAAAGGGGGATTCTGTTTGACCAAGTGGCACAGTAACAGATCTGAAGTGCTCAAGACCATCCCAGAGCCCCACAGAGCTAAAGGCATGGAGCAGTTGGACCTGGACCGGGAGTTTGTGCCCATTGAAAGAGTGCTGGGTGTAGAGTGGTGTATCAAGTCAGACACCTTTAAATTCAAAATTGTATGGAAGGACAGACCACTCAACCGCAGAGGCATCCTTTCTACTGTAAGCTCCATTTATGACCCTCTGGGCATGTTAAGTCCCCTTGTTCTGACAGCAAAAAGGATCTTGAGAGATTTGTGCAGAAGAGGAGTTGGTTGGGATGATCCCATACCAGAGACTGTCTCCAAAGAGTGGCTTAAGTGGGTGCAAGGGCTCCACCTACTGGACAACTTTGAGCTGCCCAGATGTCTAAAACCTCTGCAGTTTGGAGATGTTATTACTGCACAACTACACCATTTCTGTGATGCTTCTGAGGAAGGCTATGGTACAGTCACTTACCTGCTGTTACAGAATGAGCACTTCCAAATGCACAGTGCTTTCATTATGGGAAAGGCTCGTGTTGCCCCACTGAAGACAGTTACAATTCCAAGAATGGAACTGATTGCTGCAACAATGGCCAGTCGCATGGATGTCTTGTGGAAGAAAGAACTACACATGAGTCTTCAGGAATCTGTGTTTTGGACTGATAGTGCTTCTGTGCTGAAATACATTAACAACGAAAGCTCCAGATTTAAGGTGTTTGTTGCCAATCGTGTTTCGGAGATCCTGAAATCATCTCACCCTGCTCAGTGGAGGTACGTGGATACAGCTTCAAATCCAGCAGACGCAGCATCCAGAGGGCTCAAAGTGGAGGCATTTCTGAAGGACAGACTCTGGTTAACAGGACCGCCGTTTCTTTGCCAACCTGAAACAGAATGGCCTGTGAACCCTGAGCCTGTGAGTCATCTCCCTCAGGACGATCCAGAGGTGAAGAAAACTGCTGTTGTCAATGCTGTACAAGCTGAAGAGGATCCCACTACTCACCTGATCCATCATTATTCCTCGTGGATCCGATTGAAGAAAGCTGTGGCGTGGTGGCTGAAATACAAGGAATGGTTGTGGTCCTGTATCAGGAAGAGAAAAAGGCTAATAGCCAATCATAGTGAAGAGAGCATGCAGCAACAGAGAATGTTGGAGCAGGAAAGGTGCACATTTAAAGGTGCAGCTGTCCTTGGTGCTCCTACAGTGGAGGACATTGACAAGGCTGAACTGGCCATAATTCAGTTTTGCCAGAAGAGAAAGTTTTTTGAGGAGCTCTCATGTCTGGAAAAGGGACAAAATGTCAAGAAAAATAGTCACCTGTACAAGTTGTGTCCAAGGCTGGAGGATGGAGTCTTGCGTGTGGGAGGACGGCTTAGCAAAGCAGCACTGCCTTTGGAGTCTAAGCATCCTATCATTCTGGCAAAAGACCTTCATATTTCTACCCTGTTGCTGAGAAATATACATCAAGAGGTAGGACACAGTGGCCGCAACCACATGTTGTCCAAGCTCAGGGAGAAATACTAGATGACAGGAGCAAGTACTGCCATTAGGAGAGTTCTGTCGAAGTGCACCATCTGCAGAAGACTTAATGCCACTCCAGTTTGCCAGCAGATGGCAGACTTGCCCACAGACCGACTCAAGCCTGATGAACCTCCATTCACTTGTGTAGGGGTTGATTATTTTGGACCCATCGAAGTGAGGAGCAGGAGGAGTACAGTGAAGAGGTATGGTGTCCTATTTACCTGTCTTGTATTGAGAGCTATTCACATCGAGGTGGCACCTTCTCTGGACACTGACTCCTTCATAAATGCACTAAGGCGTTTTATAGCCAGAAGAGGACAGGTCCGCGAGCTGCGCTCTGATAATGGGACAAATTTTGTGGGTGCAGAACGTGAGTTAAAAACAACGATTGCGCAGTGGAACCAGGCACAGGTGCATGATGTGTTACTCCAAAAGGGCATTAAGTGGACGTTCAACCCCCCTGCTGGATCACATCATGGAGGAGTGTGGGAAAGGCTTATTAGATCGGTGAGGAAAGTCCTGAACTCCACTCTCAAAGTACAACGCTTGGATGAGGAGGGACTCCACACAGTTCTTTGCGAAGTGGAAGCCATTATTAACAGCAGGCCCATCACCAAGGCCTCCACAGATCCTAACGACCTGGAAGCACTGACGCCGAACCATCTGTTACTGCTAAAAAACCAGCCTTCATTACCACCTGGAGAGTTCCAAGCAGCAGACCTGTACGCACAGAGAAGATGGAGACAAGTCCAGTACATATCTGATCTGTTCTGGAAGCGCTGGACAAAGGAGTACCTGCCTCTGTTACAGGAACGACAGAGATGGACTGGGGTCCAGAGAAACCTTGTCGCAGGAGATCTAGTTTTGCTTATGGACAGTACTGCACCTCGTAATTCTTGGGTTATGGGACGTGTCTTGCAAACTTTTCCGGATCGCAAGGGATTTGTGCGTCAAATTCGGATTAAGACAAGAACCAGTTACTTGGACAGACCCATATCCCAGGTGTGTTTGTTGCTGGAGAAGGAGGAGGCAGCATGAGGACGTTGCTGACCTCTATATGGACTTTGTGTTTTCGGACGTCAGATGGACTTTCTTTGCACTAATCGGTCATGACGACCAGAAGAAGGAATATTTGGTGTAATGACTTTTTCATGGACTTGAGCAATTTATTAGACATTTTTGCATTATCGTTGAAATTGATATGATGATTTATTATGTCTCCTATTGTGTTTTGAAATGTGAATTATTATGTGAGACCTAATAATTAGGGGCTGGTGTGTAAGAGACATACAGGCTGAAGATGAGCAGCACGGTGTGTTTGAGTGTGTGTGTGTTGCAGAGGGGGTGGTTCACCTGGGAGTGGGCGTGTGTGCGTGCGGAAGTGTGTGTGCGTAAAGGTGGGCACTCACCGGTGACACAGATGAGAGAGAGAGAGAGAGAGTCAGGGTTGGGAGTAGCCGTAATTTTTGTTGACCGCTACTCATTCATTCATTTATCACCCTTTTTTCCTGTTTAATCCGCCAGTCTCATTTTTACATTTATCCATCCTTGCTGCGCTGTGATAGCTCTGTGCTGTTTTGTTTCACAATAAATGCACCAAAAGCATTGTTGGATCTCAGCGTATCTTTATCATAATCTACTATAGCGCGTCACAAATCTACGTACCTGAGGACCCAACCTCATACTCTCAGCGGCTTTAAAGGTTTGTTTGGAAGCCGCAACAGTTCCGTTAATTCATCTCCGCATAGCACTCTTTCGCTGTGTTCACACACAACACACACACAGAGAGAGAGAAGCGAGCATGCATGCCAGTGGTGCACGGTAAAAATGAAACTTACCAACCAGCAGTGTTTCCTATTAATTAACGAGTCTGTGGCGGCCCGTCTCTCACGTGCGCGCTGGTGCACACACACACACACACACACACAAAGACGGGTCAAAGTTTCCTGATCCGACTAAACAGTTCTGATCAACACAAACTGAGGGTTTGATCCAGATTAAAACAGAGACTGGATCACGTGATCTAATCTGATCTCAGGATCTGGTTTTAGTTTTTGCAACAACCCGTTTTCAAGGTTTTATCCGATCAGATCACTGGGTCTGGACCAGCCTGACCCGGTTATAGTCCAGTAATTTTAGGCCAAAAAAGGGGTCAACGTTAAACAAATTGCAACAGAAGCAAACTCAACTGATTTTGAATCCTCAACATGTCCTGAGTGAGGGAAAAAAAACCCCGAAGAATCCCATTAGGGGAAAGTTTCGAAAAACACCCAAACATATCCCATTTATACGCATATTAAAAAAAAAATTTCACGGGAATAGGGTAAAGTTTTTAACCTTTAGATATCTCCATGAAAATTACTGAGTTGATTACTTACATTAAGACAAACAAAAAATGTATTACAAGTTTTTAGAAATTCTTTGTTAACATGAGCAAATTTGCATACATTTGCATAAATTCCACCATTTTGACGGCACATGTATATATGAAGTTGCTGTGGTGGTACCGGCATGAAAATTGGAATGAGTTGACTCCATTGGTCAACAGACAAGTTGACCACTTTAAATTTAAAGATGACTGCAATTTTTCAAGACAGCCACATCCTTAGTAGAGCAGGTATGACATGCTCCGTCTCTATCATAGACTGTAAAAGGTCTCTATTAATGCTCATGGGCCTAAATTGGTTCCATTCCTTAAGTTTTTTAACTGTAATATGTAAGGGATAATGTATAGTTCGGAGGTTGTTATGGAGAAATAAACCCTGACAGGTTGTATGGAACCCCGACGCGAAGCGGAGGGGTTTCATTCAACATGAAGGGGTTTATTTCTCCATAACAACCGACCAACTGTACATTATCCCGCTTATTACATGGTTTACGAGTGAAATAATTAATTTGAAACATAATTCTGATCAAAATACGACTTTCATTGATTTAAAATGGCATAATTTAGCGAATCTGCAAGACCGGTCACTTCCGCTGTTTTGCCGAGCCTCCTCCCGTTCGTGCATGTGAAGCCTTTGATAATCAATCAGTGGATCGATAGATTACCATACACGTGTTAAAATGTGTGTATTGTGTGTAGTCGTATCTGTCATAAACAAGAGATTAACTTTACTGTTTACGGGGTGCGTTTGTGTCGTGGAGTCGCGGTGCCACCGAGACGAGAGGAGAGCTGTGACACCGGGTCAGAGGCTCTGATCAGCAGGTTTAGTTTCCAGCAGCGATGTGGAAGGAGCCTCCACTCTCCTTGTAACAGGTTACAAGTCATTTATCTAACATCACTGTTAGTCCGAAGCTGTTTAATGACGGTAAAAATGAAACACAAGGTAAATATCCTGCATAGTTTCTCTTTTCTGTACTGCGCTGATCAGAGCGCTGTCCCTAGCAATGGTCTGTTATACTTGACGACGGTCCGTTATACAGAAATAACAGACCGCAGAACGCAGCGCTGGACCAATCAGAGAGCAGGATTCAATAGAGCCGTGTAATAAGTTAACAAGATTGAACAAGACATTTTCATCTGCTCTACCCAATGTTTAGATCAGGTGTTGTATGTATGCAAATTAGCCATACGTAATTGGATTATTACTTGACATCATTTATATCTAATCACCTTGGTGTGTCTCTTTGCCCTCAGGCGTCTCACAACATCGGGCTGGCGATGGACACGAGTCAGGGTCTGCTGGTGCCCAACGTGAAGAACGTGCAGCTGCTCAGCGTGTTCGACATCGCCCAGGAGCTGAACCGGCTGCAGACGCTCGGCGCCGTGGGGCAGCTGGGAACGTCGGAGCTGACGGGGGGAACGTTCACCCTGTCCAACATCGGATCAGTGAGTCCAGACGCCGCCGCTCTGAGGACGGAGACGGACTCTAGACCCGCTCTAACCACAACCTGTTTCCTCTGTGTGTGTGTTGTAGATCGGAGGGACGTACGCCAAACCAGTCATCCTCCCTCCTGAGGTCGCCATCGGAGCGCTGGGGAAGATGCAGGTGAGTTGCAGACTTTCCCACGGCCCATGAACACACCACAGAGGTCAAAATACTTAGATAAGCCAAGCCCCGCCCCCTTCCTGTGTGTGTGTGCAGGGTATATAATAAAAAAAGAAAGAAAGGTAAGTAGAGCTTAAAGGGATAGTTCAACATTTTGTCAAATTGGCCCATTGCCATAATCCAGAGCAGAGCCGCGAGCTGCTCAGAGCTACGCTACGGAGGCTCATTATGGGATTTCTTGGTTTCCCTCATCAAACTCATCAAATACACAATCCAACAACTCCACAACGCTCTGGTGGACAAGTTGTGAGCTGCACATTCACCACGCTATGAGATAATAACACAACGTTACCACACAGAGTTGTTTTAGAGGGAAATACAGAGACTGCTTGATTTAATTTAATTTCCTTTATTTGTTTAAGAGGGACAGTGTACATCAATGAACACAGTGTTTCCCCCAGAAAATTTGTTAGTTAAGGTGGTGTCTGACCTGTCGACGGGGGGGGGAATCGATCGTCGGGGGGGGGGACGCACCGCGCCGCGCCGTATTAAGTTTCGCTTTCAACACGCGCTGCTGTTATGCATGCGCGCTTCTCTGTGGTGTGTATGTGTGTGAGACAGTGTTGGCCAAGCTACTTGGAAAATGTAGTGAGCTAAGCTACAAGTTACTCTGCATGAAATGAAGCTTCACTACACTGAAGCTACCCACCAGAGAAATGTAGCAAGCTACGCTACAATAAAATGACAAAAGTAGCTTAGCTACATCAAAGCTATTTTTTTTAGAAGTTAAATAAAGTTTTTCATTTATATCGGCCCATTGTGAGTGCTGAAAGATCTATGCAAGTACATTCCAAAAAAACCCAAGTGTCTTTTCAAACAGTGGTTCCTAACCTTTCTTGGTCAGATTTTTTTTAAATTCATCAATTAGGCTACTAGACATTTCAAGCGACCTCATTTGAATCTCAGGCGACCCCACGTGGGGTCCCGACCCCAAGGTTGGGAAACACTGTTTTAAAAGACGTCGGCCACGGACGGAGTGGGCGACATGCTGGGACAAGGAGCTTTCGTTTTAACTGCTGCAGTCGTCTCTCCCTCTCTACTCAGCATACTGTTCAGGGTGTTTGGTTTGATTCATTAAAAGGCGCGTTCCTACAGGAACGGTCCCCTCACTCAGCCTCTCAGTGGCCGTGTCTCCGCTGCAGACAGGACGCACCGGCTCTTGGAGCGACGTGCAACGGTGCGCGCGGTCGCTGTGCAGCGATAAAGTTGTCCAGCTACGGCTCTGATTCACGAACTTGACTATCCCTCCTCCTCTGTCACCTGCTGCGTGCCACGCCGCTGCAGCAGATGGGCATCAGCAGATACGTACATTAGGTCACATGGAAGCGGTGCGTTTAAGGTCTAGAAATGCCTGGGGAAATGTAGCTTCTGTGGACGCTACCGCGCTACTGATCAATTAAATAGCTTAACTACTGAAAAGCTATTTGATGTAGAAAACAGCGACGCTACGACCACGCTACTGGGAAATGTAGTTAAGTTACTAACGCCGCTACTTGTAGTAACGTCGCTACTGCCCAACACTGGTGTGAGAGGATGCGGCCATCGTCCGAACGGGGGGGCGGCGGCGGCGGCGAATATCGCTACATTTTTTTTTTTTAAGACGTTAGTTTAGGCGGCAGCTCTTTGTTGTTAAGGCGGCCGCCTTAACAGGAAAGCGCTGCGGGAAACCCTGGAACATTTTAAAAGAATAAAATGTAAATGCACCCAATTATAGCCAAAAGGCTAATTTCCGTTGGCAGTCCCCCTGCCTGATGGAGCATGGCTGATGAAAAACTGTCCCTGAAGGCAACGTGCATCAGTGGTTTTGCATGAATTTACCTCCGTCCAATCAGGAATCACAAAAACCACGCCCCCATTGCTCGACTCCAGCGTGTGCTTCATTGCAGCTGGAGACTGTTGTATGTATTGCACCACAAGCAGAGCGATTGATATAACAGAGGGGCTACAGCAGGCTGCCGCTATCATGTTCTTCTATGGGACAGACAGCACTGAGCTTGCTTTTGAATGGTAAAATATTAAAAAATAAACCCTATAAGGTACATTTACAACTGTTAACTGAATTATTGTACATCAATGTCAGTTCTCAAACAAAAGGCAAAATCTTTTTGCTTCATGGTTTTATTTGTCACTTTGAATTGAAGATTAGCCTGCCCTACAGTAAAAATGGCATAAAATAAAGAGTAAAGCAATATATTAAGCGGTAATATATGTATTTAAGCATCAAAGATGTTCAATCAAACCAACATCGTTCAAAACACACAGCCATTCTCACAAGTATAAAGTCCGCTAGCTTAATGCTAACGTATAATGTAAAACCTCATAGACGGGCTAACAGAAATTAGCATCGCATTTCGTGGCAACCGACTAATTTCTGACACTGTGTGTGTGTGTGTGTGTGTGTGCTCTCAGGTGCTGCCCCGGTTCGGCGCCGGCGGTCAGGTGGTCCCGGCTCACATCATGGCGGTCAGCTGGTCGGCGGATCACCGCATCATCGACGGCGCCACCATGTGCCGCTTCTCCAACCTGTGGCGGGAATACCTGGAGAACCCGGCCAGCATGGTGCTGGACCTCAAGTGACCGGACCCGACCGGATGGAACCGGATGGAACCGGATGGAACCGGATGGAACCGGACCGCCAACACTAACACACCTTCACCTCTCCCCCTTCGCCGCCATCGCCACCGCCGCTGCTGCTGCTGCCTTCATCATCATCATCTTCTTATTCTTCTTCTTTTCTCTCATTTCCTTGTTGCCTTTGAGCGAGTTGCGGCGGCGGCGCGATGCGGCGGGGGAGGGGCCAGCCTGTCAATCATGTCGTTTCCATGACAACCACTCATTCACTCACCCACCCACCCCCTTACTCTCTCACTCACTCACTCTCTCTCTCTCTCTCGGTTGGAGGTTTAGAGGTTTTTGTAGTTTTTGGTCCAAGTTGAACCAGGGTTCAGCTCTTCAGGTGCTGGTGGTCTGGGTCTGGATTCTCTTTGCTGGGGGGTCGGGGTGTGTGTGTGTGTGTGTGTGTGTGTGTGTGTGTGTGTGTGTGTGTGTGTGTGTCATCAATAATTCATCAGTTCATTGATCAGTTTGGACTCTGTTATTCTGGACCGGACCAGTTTTGTTGTTTTTTTTCTATTTGGAAAATTAATCCTAATAATAATAATTTTAATCGGTGAAACTTTTAATTTGAAAATCACAGGAAGTGAGACTGAACCAGTGTGTGTGTGTGTGTGTGTGTGTGAGAGAGATCCAGAACCAGAGTCTGGGGGGGAGGGGGGGGGCAGAACTGGGTCCTGAGACCTGAGACCCGGGTTCACCAGAGTCCAGTTCCATCAGTTCGATCCAGATCAGATGAACCCGTCTGGGATCTGGTCCAGTTTAAAGTGGTTTTCTGAGTCCTGAACCAGGACCAACCGCTCTGTGAAAGGTCCACAAAGTCTCCGCTGATCATCAGGACCAGAACTTCACATGGTTCTGGTTCTGGTCCCGGTCCTGGTCCTGGTCCCGGTCCGATCTGGTCCCGACTGACTGAACTGTGTGTAAATGAACCAGTGGACCTGCTGCTGGTTCTGGTTCTGGACCCGTCTGACTGTTACTGCTCCTCCTGGTTCTGGTTCTGGTCCTGGTCCTGGTTCTGGTTCTGGTCCTGGTTCTGTAGCTGCTAAGTGCCCCCCCCCCTCTCTCCCCTCTCCCCTCCCCTCCCCCCACCAGCTGCTCCCTGACCTGGTTCTGGCTCTGGTCCCGGTCCTGGTCCTGGTCCTGGTCCTGGTCCTGGTCCTGGTCCCGGTCCCGGTCCCGACGTCTTCCTCTGGGCTGCTGGGTAACGATGGTGTCGTAGTTTTTTTTTTTTTTTTTGATACTGACCTTTATTTTGTCTATTTTGTTTTGTTTTGTTTTGTTTCATGTGTTGAAATGTTTGTTGTTTGTTGTTTGTTGACGCTGTCGTGGTTTTGTGTTGGGATGTGGATCTGGATCAGGACTCTTGGACCTGGTTCCTGGTTCTGGTTCTGGTTCTGGTCCGACTCATAAACTGTGAAGTGTCTGAACCCTGGTCAAACAAGAAAAAAGAAAAAAAAAGAAAAAAAAAAAAACTCAATAAAGTTGAAGTGAACCAAGTCTGAGTCGTTTGTGGTGAGTTCAGGTTCCTCAGAGAACGTGGGAGAAGTCACTTTCTGGTCCTGGACCCAGTTGTTACAAAGGGTTAAAAACTGATCGGATTTTGGATCATTGATCAGATCAAATCTTGAAAATGGATCAAACCTTCATCAGTTTGTGTCGTTCAGAGCTTTTTAGTCGGATCAGGAAAACGTTGATCCAGAACATCAGGATTATTCTGATCCCAGCAGTTTGGTGGATTCAGGAACAAAATGGGATTTAAATTAAATGTTATCTGGTCAAATAAACAACATTTATAATGTAGAATATATAAAGTTTTGATTATTTCACAATTAAAGAACTTTTTCCCAACTATTAGCAAATTTAATGAGATTTGAAGTTTAAATTTGAAACACATGGGGAAATGTTCCCAATGTATTTGACTGATGTACTGTATATTTGCATTTTTAAAATCTATTTAAACAGCCAGACCAGATGAGATCATTTCTGGCTGTTTAAAAAACACTGAAGAAACAAAAAACCAATCCAACAAAGTATAAATGAAACAGTAATCTCTTTCAATGAAAAAAACATTTTTTTAATTGCTTTATATATATATACGGTATATATATATATAATTATATACAGAACAATACAATTCTCTTTCTCTTTCTTGTTTTTGTTTTGTAGTTTTATTGAGATTTTTGGGGATTATTCTGTTATATGTATTTTAGTGATTATGTATGTAGTTGGTATATTTGTGTTTAATTTTTGTATGTTGTTATTTATTTGAGTCTGATGTAAAGGATTTATATCCTGTATCAGATGTTTTTCATTAAAATTAAATTAAATTTCATTAAATACATTTTTTGCCAGGGGTAATAGTTACAGGGTATCCGCGGGGTCTTAAAAAGTCAAAAATTTGAAAATCTAAATTTTAGGCCTTAAAATGTCTTAAATTTGTTGAATTATTGTGTTCAAGTCTTAAATAATTTTAGACAGGTCTTAAATGTTCTTATGCCCACCATGGGCGAGCATTTCACTCGCATTTGCCCCTAAAAAAAAATACATGTGTGAACCGGGAAAATCACAAAAACAGAAAGAGCACAACCTGCGATTGGTCAAAAACTACAAATCCCACAATTCTCTGGCCTCAACAATAACAGTAGTTAGTGTAAGTAAGGGAGAGTGGAGCTGTCGGTGAAAAGAGGAAACAACGCCACGTCTGGTCCTGTTCTATGTTGTCCGTTCACACCGTCACCGTTTATTCGTTACGTCCGCGGTGTAAAAGGCCGTGACGCAAAGACGCGATTAGGCGCGAGACGCGGTATACGCGACTTTTTTTTTTGCGACGCAATACACGCGATTCTTTTATGGCGACGGGACCATCGCGTCTTCGTCTATTTCATCGTGTTTGACACGAGGAACGCTTTTTTTTCGCGCGAGCTTTGACGCGCGACCAAACGCGAGATACGCGAGATACGCGATTTGACGCTCGTTTTGACTCGTGTAAAAAAAAAAATCATTTTCACTACAACAATTTTTATTTTTATTTTTTCAAAGGAGGTTAAATCGAAAGCAACTGGACTTAGTTATTTGTCTGAAGACGTTTCACCTTCATCCAAGAGGCTTCATCAGTTCTACGCATCTGACCAGGCTGGGACTGGTCCAACTGGTCTGGAGACTCAGTATAAGTCCGGTTGCTGAGACTTTAGAGTCAAAGAGGAGCAGTGCGTCTGCGTCGCTGTGTCGGACTGTTTGGATTTAATGAAGAAGCTGCACGGTGTCCTCCCGTATTTTACCTGGGTCGCTACCGGAGCTTGATAAATGGAGAGAAAAAACAAACGCCAGGCGCACGTCGCGGTGGAACCGAGAACAGCTGAGTTTTCCTCCTCCAGCTGAACAGCTGATCTGTGATCTGTGGTGAAGACGTACAGAGACCTGCCACAGTGTCACGGTGCATTAATATAAACTCTGTCCTCAGACTGTCCTGACTGTCCCTGAACACCACACAGAGACAACATGGAGCTGTGTGAGGTTGAGTTTTATTTATCATGATAATTAATACATACTTAGTAACAAGCCTGTAAGTTCAACACATCAGTATGCTACTGTGATTTAACTAGCCTAGTTAAATAAAAAGATGTAGTTTAATACCATAATATCTAGGGCTGACCAAAGGCCAATGTCTTTACTTCATGTGACAAATATTTATTACTTGTTGCTACGACTCATTTTAGCTTCTTTCACCAAACTCCCATGATGCACTGAGCTCCTACATCCCATCCTTGTTCTGTAGGGCTGCTGTGTGTGGACCAGATGCTGCCGTCACCATGACAACGTCCCAACGTGCAGGAGGACACACACGGTCAGAAACTCCAGAGGTCAGAGAGGAGGTGGGTGGTGTGTGTGTGTGTGTGTGTGTCATCAATAATTCATCAGTTCATTGATCAGTTTGGACTCTGTTATCCTGGACCGGACCAGTTTTGTTGTTTTTTTTCTATTTGGAAAATTAATCCTAATAATAATAATTTTAATCGGTGAAACTTTTAATTTGAAAATCACAGGAAGTGAGACTGAACCAGTGTGTGTGTGTGTGTGTGTGTGTGTAAGAGAGATCCAGAACCAGAGTCTGATTGGGGGGGGGGCAGAACTAGGTCCTGAGACCTGAGACCCGGGTTCACCAGAGTCCAGTTCCATCAGTTCGATCCAGATCAGATGAACCCGTCTGGGATCTGGTCCAGTTTAAAGTGGTTTTCTGAGTCCAGAACCAGGACCAACCGCTCTGTGAAAGGTCCACAAAGTCTCCGCTGATCATCAGGACCAGAACTTCACATGGTTCTGGTTCTGGTCCCGGTCCGATCTGGTCCCGACTGACTGAACTGTGTGTAAATGAACCGGTGGACCTGCTGCTGGTTCTGGACCCGTCTGACTGTTACTGCTCCTCCAGCTCCTGAGGGGAAGACCTGGTCCTGGTCCTGGTTCTGGTTCTGGTCCTGGTCCTGGTTCTGGTCCTGGTTCTGTAGCTGCTAAGTGCCCCCCCCCCCTCTCTCCCCTCTCCCCTCCCCCCACCAGCTGCTCCCTGACCTGGTTCTGGCTCTGGTCCTGGTCCTGGTTCTGGTCCTGGTCCTGGTCCCGGTCCCGACGTCTTCCTCTGGGCTGCTGGGTAACGATGGTGTCGTAGTTTTTTTTTTTTTTTTTTTGATACTGACCTTTATTTTGTCTATTTTGTTTTGTTTTGTTTTGTTTTGTTTCATGTGTTGAAATGTTTGTTGTTTGTTGTTTGTTGTTGTTGATGCTGTCGTGGTTTTGTGTTGGGATGTGGATCCAGATCAGGACTCTTGGACCTGGTTCTGGTCCTGGTTCTGGTTCTGGTCCGACTCATAAACTGTGAAGTGTCTGAACCCTGGTCAAACGAGAAAAAAGAAAAAAAAAAGAAAAAAAAAAAAACTCAATAAAGTTGAAGTGAACCAAGTCTGAGTCGTTTGTGGTGAGTTCAGGTTCCTCAGAGAACGTGGGAGAAGTCACTTTCTGGTCCTGGACCCAGTTGTTACAAAGGGTTAAAAACTGATCGGATTTTGGATCATTGATCAGATCAAATCTTGAAAATGGATCAAACCTTCATCAGTTTGTGTCGTTCAGAGCTTTTTAGTCGGATCAGGAAAACGTTGATCCAGAACATCAGGATTATTCTGATCCCAGCAGTTTGGTGGATTCAGGAACAAAATGGGATTTAAATTAAATGTTATCTGGTCAAATAAACAACATTTATAATGTAGAATATATAAAGTTTTGATTATTTCACAATTAAAGAACTTTTTCCCAACAATTAGCAAATTTAATGAGATTTGAAGTTTAAATTTGAAACACATGGGGAAATGTTCCCAATGTATTTGACTGATGTACTGTATATTTGCATTTTTAAAATCTATTTAAACAGCCAGACCAGATGAGATCATTTTCTGGCTGTTTAAAAAACACTGAAGAAACAAAAAACCAATCCAACAAAGTATAAATGAAACAGTAATCTCTTTCAATGAAAAAAACATTTTTTTAATTGCTTTATATATATATACGGTATATATATATAATTATATACAGAACAATACAATTCTCTTTCTCTTTCTTGTTTTTGTTTTGTAGTTTTATTGAGATTTTTGGGGATTATTCTGTTATATGTATTTTAGTGATTATGTATGTAGTTGGTATATTTGTGTTTAATTTTTGTATGTTGTTATTTATTTGAGTCTGATGTAAAGGATTTATATCCTGTATCAGATGTTTTTCATTAAAATTAAATTAAATTTCATTAAATACATTTTTTGCCAGGGGTAATAGTTACAGGGTATCCGCGGGGTCTTAAAAAGTCAAAAATTTGAAAATCTAAATTTTAGGCCTTAAAATGTCTTAAATTTGTTGAATTATTGTGTTCAAGTCTTAAATAATTTTAGACAGGTCTTAAATGTTCTTATGCCCACCATGGGCGAGCATTTCACTCGCATTTGCCCCTAAAGAAAAATACATGTGTGAACCGGGAAAATCACAAAAACAGAAAGAGCACAACCTGCGATTGGTCAAAAACTACAAATCCCACAATTCTCTGGCCTCAACAATAACAGTAGTTGTGTAAGTAAGGGAGAGTGGAGCTGTCGGTGAAAAGAGGAAACAACGCCACGTCTGGTCCTGTTCTATGTTGTCCGTTCACACCGTCACCGTTTATTCGTTACGTCCGCGGTGTAAAAGGCCGTGACGCAAAGACGCGATTAGGCGCGAGACGCGATTAGGCGCGCGACGCGGTATACGCGACTTTTTTTTTTGCGACGCAATACACGCGATTCTTTTATGGCGACGGGACCATCGCGTCTTCGTCTATTTCATCGTGTTTGGCGCTTTTTTTTCGCGCGAGCTTTGACGCGCGACCAAACGCGAGATACGCGATTTGACGCTCGTTTTGACTCGTGTAAAAAAAAAAATCATTTTCACTACAACATTTTTTTATTTTTATTTTTTCAAAGGAGGTTAAATCGAAAGCAACTGGACTTAGTTATTTGTCTGAAGACGTTTCACCTTCATCCAAGAGGCTTCATCAGTTCTACGCATCTGACCAGGCTGGGACTGGTCCAACTGGTCTGGAGACTCAGTATAAGTCCGGTTGCTGAGACTTTAGAGTCAAAGAGGAGCAGTGCGTCTGCGTCGCTGTGTCGGACTGTTTGGATTTAATGAAGAAGCTGCACGGTGTCCTCCCGTATTTTACCTGGGTCGCTACCGGAGCTTGATAAATGGAGAGAAAAAACAAACGCCAGGCGCACGTCGCGGTGGAACCGAGAACAGCTGAGTTTTCCTCCTCCAGCTGAACAGCTGATCTGTGATCTGTGGTGAAGACGTACAGAGACCTGCCACTGTGTCACGGTGCATTAATATAAACTTCAACCTCAGAGCTGTCTGTCCTCAGACTGTCCTGACTGTCCCTGAACACCACACAGAGACAACATGGAGCTGTGTGAGGTTGAGTTTTATTTATCATGATAATTAATACATACTTAGTAACAAGCCTGTAAGTTCAACACATCAGTATGCTACTGTGATTTAACTAGCCTAGTTAAATAAAAAGATGTAGTTTAATACCATAATATCTAGGGCTGACCAAAGGCCAATGTATTTACTTCATGTGTCAAATATTTATTACTTGTTGCTACGACTCATTTTAGCTTCTTTCACCAAACTCCCATGATGCACTGAGCTCCTACATCCCATCCTTCTTCTGTAGGGCTGCTGTGTGTGGACCAGATGCTGCCGTCACCATGACAACGTCCCAACGTGCAGGAGGACAGAAACTCCAGAGGTCAGAGAGGAGGTGGGAGGTCCTCCGCTCTGATTGGCTGAGAGACCCCGACTCCCCTCCCTGGACCCAGGACCGGCCCAGTCATGTGACTCTGAGTGGAGGGGGGTAAGAGGGTAAGAGGGGGGGTAAGAGGGTAAGAGGGGGGGTAAGAGGTGGGGGTATCTGTCGGTCACATGACCTGGAGACTCTGACTAAAATTAACCAGCAGCTGATCTGATCTGAGGTCAAATTTCTCAGCAGCATGGACGACGACTGTTGCCGCTGCGCTGAGACAAGGTGAGAGCTGCTACACTGAGACTGTGTAGTACTACAGTACTACTACAATAATACTGCAATACAATACTGCTACACTGTAATACTACTTCACTGTTATACTGTTGTACCACAGTACTGCAATACTACAGAGCTATAGTAATACAACACTAACTACAACATGACACCAGTGTTCACCGACTACAACACTAACACTGTGGTACTGTGTGATACTACTACAACACTGTACAGCTGTACTCTGATAATACAACACTGTAATACTTTGAATACTACAATAACACAGTGGTGCTATGATAATACTACTGTAATTATACTGTAGTTCTACAACACTGTTAGATTACAGTACCACAACACTGTAACACAACAGTCCATTACTGTGATACTACAGAATAATAACACTGTACTACAGCACTAATGGAAATACAACTAACAATACTTTTAAGATACTACACTCAGAATAAATGTACTACAGTAGTTTTTTTTTTCATTCTATGTGTAACTGACAATGTGAAGATAAATGGAAAATAAATCAAATCAAATAAATAACTTGTAATTTCACGAAAATGAGGATTTTCTCTTATATTGTAAATTTCAATTTTCCTTTATTGTCATCGAGCAATGAAGCACAACGACATTTATGTGCATCTCTCCCTAATAACTAGAGATAGATAAATAGATAAAAGATAAATATATAAATAGACAAAGAGTAATTTAAGATGCATAAAAAAACAAACACATTAATTTAAATAATACAAATAATAGATTAGGCCTTGTAGTGCCACATTATGTAATAAAGTTGCATTATAATGCAATAAATGTGTAATAAACCTTGTCGCATTTTGTTATAAGTTGTTACATATTGCATTAGTTACAAAATACAAGTGTTGCACTTTTTTATATAGAAAATGTAAGAATTTTGTGCAAAATGTAACATTAACGTTTATTTCAAAATGCAGCAAAGTTTATTACATATTGTGTTCAAGAATTTTATTACAAAGTGGCAGATTTTACAAAATATTACATCATGAGGTGAAATTAATTACATTATTACAAAATGCGGCCTCAATACAGGCCTCAATTAAATGAATAATTAAAAAAAACAATTTATTTAGTAAAATAGAAATGAAATCAAAGAAATTAAAATGTTTTGTGTTTGTTCCTCTGGTGATAATACGACAGGATGATCAGGAGGAGAGCGAGGCTGCAGCTCAGAGGTCAGAGGTCATCTTCTCGCCTGTCCCCCCGTGCGGCGCTGTGACGTCGTCGTCGTCGTGGTGACCATGGTGGGGGGCGTGGCGGTGTGCGGCTCCATCAGCTCGGTCAGAGCTCTGTGGGAGACCCGGATCAAGAGGAGGAGGGAGGAGCAGGACGAGGAGGAGCAGCAGAGGAGGAGGAGCGGCACCGAGCGGCGCTCCAGACTCAGCCTGGGGGTCTGGGAGGACCGGGCCCTTCTGGCTCGACTCAGACAGAAGCTGCAGACCGAGGACGGACGGCTGGTGCTCCGCATCGAGCAGGAGGAGTGGAAGGTATCAGATTATTGTCCTGGTCCAGTCTTCGGTCTGATGCAGGGGCCTAGCTTAGGGTTAAACATTTGGGGGGGAGGTTAAGATCTCTGTCTGTATAGGGATTTTTTTAAAGCAAAAAGGTCAGCGTATGCGTGGAAAAGTGCAAAATCATTAACTTTGATAAAAGGACAAGGCTTATTTGTCTCTTTATTTTGTCATTCCCATATTTGTTATAGTCGTAAAAGGTATTTCAGTCATTTATCAGCATTATTCTTAAACACATTTTATTTTGTTGTTCTGTTGATCAGTTGTTGTGGTGATTAACACGTTTATTCTGCTTATTATTAATTTGCAGATAAACTACAGACAATTTGTGGTTAAGGACTACGGCTATAGTCTGTGAAAACACTAACAGCATTGTGAACATAGCACATCACACCATGTCAATATGCAAAAACCCAATTTGATTCAGAGAGAAAACCCAATCAGTACTGAGACCAGGGCACCTCTGGCTCTAACCAATAGCAAATCAGCTGACTTGAGATAACACTTAACTTTTTAACTCAATGATATGACTATCAACTCCTCTGGACCTCGTTTTTTCTCCTTTTATATGATGAACCAGCCATTTAAGACTGTTTCTTGGTCTTGTGGCTCTTTTCATTATGTTTCTGAGCAGAATATGGGCTTGAATGGGAAGTTAGTGTTATATTTGAGGATTTTATATTTTTTAAAGTAACGCAATAGTTACTTTTATTATGTAGTAATTCAGGCTGCAACTAACGATTATTGTCATTATCAATTAATCTGTGGATTATTTAAACCATTAACCAATTAGTTGTTTGGTCAATAAAATGTTAAAAAAATTTTGAAAAACATCAACCAGTGTTTCTCAAACCACCAGACGATGTCCTCAAATGTCTTGTTTTGTCCACTAGACTCAGTTTATTGTCATAAAGGAACAAAGGAACCAGAAATATTCACATTGAAGAAGCTGAAATCAGAGAATTTGGACTTTTTTTCTTTAAAAACTACTCAAACTGATAATTAGATTATCAAAATAGTTGACGATTAATTTAATAATCGATTATTGTTTGATTAATCCAGTAATTTTGTTTTTTTTAATATCATAAATGACACCGTTGGTCTGATGTGAGTGTTTGTCTCTGCAGGTCCTGCCGGGCTGTCTGGTCCAGCTCAACCAGGTCCAGGAGTGGCAGCTCCACCGGACCGGACTGCAGAAGATCCCTCACTTCATCTCCAGCTTCCAGAACCTCCTGGTGCTCGATCTGTCCCGCAACGGCGTCTCTGAAATCCCCAAACAGATCGGTCAGTAGCCTACCTCCGACAGGTCAAAGACCGACCCTGTAGCCGGTCTCACCATGTGTCCTCCTGGTTCTGGTTCTGGTCTCAGGGATGTTGACGCGGCTCAGAGAGCTGATGCTGAGCTACAACCGAGTGCAGGTGGTTCCCGAGGAGCTGAGCGGCTGTGAGAGTCTGGAGAGACTGGAGCTGGCCATGAACCGGGAGCTGGACCACCTCCCTGACCAGGTACGGACCAGGGGCCGGATAGGAGTCGACTTAGGAGTGAATGCACTTAAAAGGTAGTTATAATCAGACTTTTAGTGGAGTGTAGGACTGAATCTTAAAGGAATAGTTGACCAAAAAATGAAATTCAGTCATTAGTGACTCCCCCTCATGCTGATGAATACTCCGGAGTAGTTTTTTATTCCTCAAAGTGCATCTGGAGACCCGGGAGGCCGGTTCCTAGTCCAACCAGAACTTTATATGAGAGTAATAGGGTCAGACACAAAAACGTCCATAAAACTACACAAAAACCATTTAATATTCCTCCACACTGCTCGTCCACTGCAATCCAAGTGTCCTGAAGGGAGATAGTCCAGAATTTACTCGAAACAACGTCATTTAGGCAAGTCCGGTCGAGAGCGCACCCCAGGCAAATTCAATCCAGGACTGTTCAGGCTGTAAAAATGTCCTAAATGACGTAGTTTCCAGTAAACTCTGGACTATCTCCCTTCAGGACACTTGGATTGCAGTGGACGAGCAGTGTGGAGGAATATTAGATGGTTTTTGTGTAGTTTTATGGACGTTTTTGTGTCTGACCCTATTACTCTCATACAAAGTTTTGGTTGGACTAGGAACCGGCCTCCCGGGTCTCCAGATGCACTTTGAGGAATAAAAAACTATTAATCAGCATGAAGGTAAGTCAATAATGACTGAATTTCATTGTTTGGTGAACTATTCCTTTAAGTGCTGGTCTCAGAGTTGAGTTACCACAGTACTATGTGCCGTAAACTGAATTTTAGATGATGTCACTTTCAAGTCGACCCTTATCTAAGAATATAGAAATATCTCAGTGAGTTAAATGGCCAATTGGATTCAACTGAAATCTACAAAATAATACAAAATATATACATTTCCCTCATCAAACTCATCAAATACACAATCCAACAACTCCACAACGCTCTGGTGGACAAGTTGTGACCTGCACATTCACCACGCTATGAGATAATAACACAACGTTACCACACAGAGTTGTTTTAGAGGGAAATACAGAGACTGCTTAATGAAAAACTGTCCCTGAAGGCAACACGTCACATCAGCGGTTTTGCACAAATTTACCTCTAAAACAACTCTGTCTCTGGTCCAGCTGCTGGTCTCAGGTCTGTTGTGTGTCCCCGCTCTAGTTCAGACACCTGAGGAACCTGCAGCACCTGGATCTGTCCATGAACGACTTCACCGGCATGCCGGACTGCGTGGTCGCTCTGCCGGCGCTCGAGTGGCTCGACATGGGAGGAAACCGCCTGCAGTGTTTACCTGAGGACATCCACAGGTGGGTGGTGGAGACACAGTGTCAGCCCCCCGCACTCTGTCACATTTATTTATACATCTATTCTTGGACTTTTGCCTACATATTTGTATTTACACACCCTGTGTAGAAACCAAGGGAGTAGGTTTGATTTTGACATTGGTGGGGACACAAAAGTACTCCGAGGCATCGCTCTTTAAAGGGATAGTTCAACATTTTGGCAAATTGGCCCATTGCCATAATCGCTATAGTCATAGCAGTAGGTTCATTACCTTTAATTGTAGGTGTAAGCTATTTTCAGTACGGCGGAGCGCAGCAGCTGGCTGCTCAGAGCTACGCTATGGAGGCTAAGGGAATTTCTTGGTTTCCCTCATTAAACTCATCAAATTCAACATCCCAAAACTCCACAGCGCTTTTGTAGACAAGTTGTGAGCTGCACAACCACCACGCTATGAGATAATGACGGAACGATACGAAACGGAGCCGTTTTCGAGGTAAATTCATACAAAACCGCTGATGCGCGTTGCGTTCAGGGACAGTTTTTCAGCAAGCAGTCTCCGTATTTACCCTGTATTTACCTCAAAAACGGCTCCGTTTCGTATCGTTCTGTCATTATCTCATAGCGTGGTGGTTGTGCAGGTCACAACTTGTCTACAAAAGCGCTGTGGACTTTTGGGATGTTGAATTTGATGAGTTTAATGAGGGAAACCAAGAAATTCCGTTAGCCTCCATAGCGTAGCTCTGAGCAGCCAGCTGCTGCGCTCCGCCGTACTGAAAATAGCTTACACCTACAATTAAAGGTAATGAACCTACTGCTATGACTATAGCGATTATGGCAATGGGCCAATTTGCCAAAATGTTGAACTATCCCTTTAAAGTTGATGTTTTTTGCATTTGCAATCATAATTTCATGTTACGTAGGGGTAACTAATGAGCAACTAATGAAAGACAAGAAGGCAACTTAGAAGAGTTCTCATTGCTCTGGCTGAAGTCAACTGTGCATCATCATGACTAACACATCCATCATTATTTAACCTCACCTGTGAATTTCCAGCCTCTCCTCCATCTCCTCCTTCTCTACCTCATCCAGCTTCTCCTTCTCTACCTCTTCCTGCCTCTCCTCCATCTCCTCCTTCTCTACCTCATCCAGCTTCTCCTTCTCTACCTCATCCAGCTTCTCCTTCTCTACCTCATCCAGCTTCTCCTTCTCTACCTCTTCCAGCTTCTCCTTCTCTACCTCTTCCAGCTTCTCCTTCTCTACCTCTTCCAGCCTCTCCTCCATCTCCTCCTTCTCTACCTCATCCAGCTTCTCCTTCTCTATCTCTCCTTATTCATCTGTTCTAGCCTCTCCTCCTCTACCTCCTCTGGTCTCTCCTTCTTCATCTCCTCCAGCCTCTCTACTGTCTGTCTCTGTCACCTGACAAAAATATGTTGATGCAGGACATATGAACAGATACATTAGGGATACAATGATCATAGAGTTTGATGGTACAGTTATTGCCTGAGGAAAAAGGCTTTTACTTTTACACACTTGTGTAATTTATTCCCCCCAAAATATGGATGTATAAAATTACATGAGCATCTGGAATCTGAGGTTTTTTTGTAGGCCTATTTTCCTGACCAATGTTCTTTTTTTTTTTTTTTTTTTTTAATAACTTTTAAAAAGTGTATCTGTTTGCCATTAAATATAGGCTTTTATTCATTATCTGTAGCCTATTGTTGAGGCTCGACAGTTAGATACCCTTGAAGTAACTTACACTTTGACTTACAAAGTGTCTTGTCCATTTTCCTTTTATTTGACATTATTACCAAGCACAGACCCACAGGCAGAGCGCGCACGCACGCAGACAGACAGACAGACAGACAGACAGACAGACAGACAGACAGACAGACAGACAGACAGACACAAACACAAATGTCCATGTAAATGACACCAATGATGTTAAAATCCGTCTAGCTGACGTGACCCAGGCAGAAGAAATGCCGAACATGATGAACATGTTGACAACTTACATTCGCAGTTGCAGATTGAAGCACCGTGACCTCCTGTCCCGTCCGACCAACGAGCAGGTAACTTTTACAAGCAGACGGAGTGACAGCGGGGACAGCCAATCACATGTACGTTAGCGAGAAACGGCAGAGCCAATCAGAGAGCGATATTCAGGTTAGAGGCGGGACTTCTAGCAGAGACTGACTGTTAACCAGAGGGGAACCCTCTGGGCCTTCAAGGTATTCAGTGAAGGCCTAAGAAAAAATATTGAAATATTGTACTACTATATATTTATTTTATTTATTTTATTTATTTTATTTATTTTATTTATTTTATTTATTTTATTTTATACAGTGAGTAACACACAAGTAATATTTTCTAGATCATTGTTATAAAGTTGGACTAATATTTCTTGGGAAACAATGGGTTAATATAATGAAACGGGAAATGGACCAATCACAATTTTTCTTCCAACGGTATCTGGGCAGTAAATCATCGACTCCCCCTGCAGGGCCTTCAGTGGCTGTGACTGAAGGCCCGTGTAATGCAAGTCAATGTGGGCATGAATTTGAGATTGACAGGTGTCTTAGCCAATCATATTCCACTGAGTTGTGGGCGGGACCATATCACGACATCTTCCGGGTATTCGCGAATACCCGGAAGCCGCCAAAATAGTGAGGGAGCGGGTTGCCAAGTCCGCTTATTATACGTGACTTTGGGCTTGTTTTTCTGTGAAGTCGCTTATATTGGTAGTCGTGGGTTGCGGGTTTTTGGGCTTGTTGTTAAAGTGTAGTTACTTATTTAGGGCTGCTTCCAGCTCCATGAGTTGTCAAGCAGATATTTTCGACATGTTATTTAAACGCAGGATAGTTTGTCCTCCTGCTGGATGTGTCACCCCCGTTCCCCCCGCCCCTCCCTCCACCCGTACACACACGGCACTTTGCCACGGTGACAACAACAACGAGATTGTCTGAATCTAGCGACTTTTCCGTTGCTGTTACAAACGTTTCTGGTTTGGAGACTCGGACGTGAAAGCACGTCATCACTGCTGTTTTCACCGAGCAGCGGTGCTGCCGCCCCCGTCCCTACAGCCCCACCGGCGGTGTCACGGAGCTGTCCCCGCTATGAGACCCGCTCCACGCCGCTGACACCCCCACCACACCCGTCTTAGAGCGACATACACAGCCTCAGTCACTACTCACCTCATCTACTGTGATGACACGGTCAATATCTATTCAATTGATAAGCCATTTTATTTATTGTTTTGGTTGTGCGTGGTTTTATATTTGAGTGCATCTTTTCTTAACAGAGGACAGGGTCTATTCTTGTTTTTGGTTGTGATTTTTATTCAAGTGCAATTTTTTGATTTTTGAAAATATAATATAATATATTCCATTTACAATGAAAAAAAAGTATTAAATAGTTAATTTGCATTTAATGTTAATGGTTCAAAGGATGTCAGGCCGACTCGCCCCCCACACATTTTTACCTCACCAAATCTGGCCCTCTTTGCAAAAAGTTTGGGGACCCCTGGTGTAAACCTACAATTTTATACCGGTAGTTTGATAGCCATTAAGGCCAGTGAAAAATGGCTGAGCATTTACAAAGAGCTTGTGCCTTTTTCCCATGTCACCTCAGGAGGTGTTTGTTTTATAGCCACTTTTGGCAGAAATATGAAATCTACAGTGAAATTCAACTGTGTCTAAGCTCAAACAAACACAAAAAACATTATCAAAAATACATCTTTAGTTGTTGAACAGCTCATGATTGACATTTTACTTTCATTCCAGCTAAACAAATAAGTGAATGTGTGATTTGCTTGTTTCATTTTTTCTTTTTAAAAATAAGTGATTCATGATAGCCAGCTTTTTCCAGAATCACCTTGTGTGTTGTGAAGCCAGTTAGGGCAAAGAAACATGTAATATGCCGACCATCCATGTGACAAGGCTCTGGCTACTATTTCTATTGCTATGTTAAATTTTTTATTGCTAGATGGTCCTATTGAAGGCCCAGGGTCTGGGTCCACGGTTCGCCACTGCTGTTAACCCTTTGTGTGCCATAATCATTAACTAAACACTATGGACAGCGGACACAGCGGCTGAATATTGGTAGGGACGTGTCCCTAGCGTCCCTACCCAATTCTACGCCCTTGGTTATCAGTAGTTTATAGAATGAAACACAAACGATCATTTTACTCAAACACACACCTATTGTTTCCCATACGTAGACCAATGTGGTGCAGCGCCACAGAATCAAGACCAAGACACAAATTGATTCTGCACAGAGAGAGAGAACCGAGCATGCATGCCAGTGGTGTGCGGTAAAAATGAAACTTACCAACCAGCTGCGTTTCCTATTAATTAACGAGTCTGTGGCGGCCCGTCTCTCACGTGCGCGCTGGTGCACACACACACAAAGACGGGTCAAAGTTTCCTGATCCGACTAAACAGTTCTGATCAACACAAACTGAGGGTTTGATCCAGATTAAAACAGAGACTGGATCACGTGATCTGGTTTTAGTTTTTGCAATAACCCGTTTTCAAGGTTTTATCCGATCAAACTGGGCACTTTTAGTTAGGGCCACGGGGCAAAGACAGCGAGGCTCTGTCCTCTGACTTCTGCAAGACACAACACTCGTTTATTGGTGTATTAATTCTAGGGCTGTCAGAGTTAACGCGTTAATCGCGATTAGATTAATTAAAAAAATTAACGCGATTAAATTTTTTAATCGCGGTTAATCGTGGCCCATTTTGTCCTCTGTCTGCTGGACTGGAGGACTGGAGTGTGGGACCTCCAGTCCAGTAGGTGGCGGTAAGGCACCTTCAAGTTGGTTGCTACACAAATATACACAGTCTAACATATATCCACAGCTCCATCCATTGATTTTTTGACGGCTTTGTTGTCAACAAATGCACATGGCCATGTATTGATTTTTTTGACAGCGTCGGTTGTCAACAAATGCACGTGGCGATGTATTGATTTTTTGACGGCTTCTGTTGTCAACAAATGCACATGGCCAGGCAGAGGCGTAGCAAAGTAAAGGGCAATTTCCACTGGATGCAATTTGTTTCAATTCTGTGTGAGTTTCATGCATCATGTGTTATGATTAGGTACTAGGCCTGCTAGGTCTGGTCTAAAAGTTGTTTGTCTAGAGATTATAACACTTTGGAGGGTTGAAAGTCCAAAGCGCCATATATAATATTTTTAATAGAGATTAATCGCGAGTTAACTATGGAAAAAATGCGATTAATCGCGATTAAAAAAATTAATCGTTTGACAGCCCTAATTAATTCACGTTTTTTGATAGGTATTATAGTTTTTGATCAATCACTGTTTAATGACCATGATCATATTTGGAGAAGTGTTGTGATTATAATGGGTGTGTATTGCGCAGAATGTTCAGGCTAGCGTGGGTGACATCATTTTTCTCTTTCCACGCTGCTTTCAGCCACAAATTACACTCTACACACATGATTTTTTCCACATTTGTACACAAACGTGTCCTCTCTCTAACAATGTGTTCATCGAAGCAGAGAGACTTACAAAATTTAAACTGTGAGCCTCTCATTGCGGCCAGGTCTCTTCCTGCCGCCCATTGACTCTAATACAAAGAGAAGCAGGAGGGACCCCTGTTTATAACTTGCAAGTGTTTCCAAAATATTTACTGTAGAAACACCAAAATCATACCAAAGTGTTCAGGAAATCCTTACGACGACCACGGTCTGCTTCTTTTTCTGATAGGAGCTACCATTTGGTCAGAATAAGCCCAAATGTGAGACCAGCGCAGAGGCAGAAAATAACCCTTTTTCTCTACATTTCGTATGTTTGTGTCACTGAAAACATCTGGCCCCGATAAAAAAGTTCTTGGTTTGAAAGTCTGTCCCAACTGAATTTGTAGCTGAATATCCATTTAACAGCAGATCAGACCTGTTATGTGTCAGATAATCATTAATCAGTTGTCATTGATCAGGTTTCCCAGAATCCGATCAGATCACTGGGTCTGGATCAGTCTGACCCGGTTACTTCACATCATTTATATCTAATCACCTTGGTGTGTCTCTTTGCCCTCAGGCGTCCCACAACATCGGGCTGGCGATGGACACGAGTCAGGGTCTGCTGGTGCCCAACGTGAAGAACGTGCAGCTGCTCAGCGTGTTCGACATCGCCCAGGAGCTGAACCGGCTGCAGACGCTCGGCGCCGTGGGGCAGCTGGGAACGTCGGAGCTGACGGGGGGAACGTTCACCCTGTCCAACATCGGATCAGTGAGTCCAGACGCCGCCGCTCTGAGGACGGAGACGGACTCTAGACCCGCTCTAACCACAACCTGTTTCCTCTGTGTGTGTGTTGTAGATCGGAGGGACGTACGCCAAACCAGTCATCCTCCCTCCTGAGGTCGCCATCGGAGCGCTGGGGAAAATGCAGGTGAGTTCCAGACTTTCCCACGACCCATGAACACACCACAGAGGTCAAGGTACTTAGATAAGCCAAGCCCCGCCCCCTTCCTGTGTGTGTGTGTGCAGGGTATATAATAAAAAAAGAAAGAAAGGTAATTAGAGTTTAAAGGGATAGTTCAACATTTTGTCAAATTGGCCCATTGCCATAATCCAGAGCAGAGCCGTGAGCTGCTCAGAGCTACGCTACGGAGGCTCATTATGGGATTTCTTGGTTTCCCTCATCAAATACACAATCCAACAACTCCACAACGCTCTGGTGGACAAGTTGTGAGCTGCACATTCACCACGCTATGAGATAATAACACAACGTTACCACACAGAGTTGTTTTAGAGGGAAATACAGAGACTGTTGATGAAAAACTGTCCCTGAAGGCAACGCGCATCAGTGGTTTTGCATGAATTTACCTCCGTCCAATCAGGAATCACAAAAACCACGCCCCCATTGCTCGACTCCAGCGTGTGCTTCATTGCAGCTGGAGACTGTTGTATGTATTGCACCACAAGCAGAACGATTGATATAACAGAGGGGCTACAGCAGGCTGCCGCTATCATGTTCTTCTATGGGACAGACAGCACTGAGCTTGCTTTTGAATGGTAAAATATTAAAAAATAAACCCTATAAGGTACATTTACAACTGTTAACTGAATTATTGTACATCAATGTCAGTTCTCAAACAAAAGACAAAATCTTTTTGCTTCATGGTTTTATTTGTCACTCCGAATTGAAGATTAGCCTGCCCTACAGTAAAAATGGCATAAAATAAAGAGTAAAGCAATATATTAAGCGGTAATATATGTATTTAAGCATCAAAGATGTTCAATCAAACCAACAACGTTCAAAACACACAGCCATTCTCACAAGTATAAAGTCCGCTAGCTTAATGCTAACGTATAATGTAAAACCTCATAGACGGGCTAACAGAAATTAGCATCGCATTTCGTGGCAACCGACTAATTTCTGACACTGTGTGTGTGTGTGTGTGTGTGTGTGTGCTCTCAGGTGCTGCCCCGGTTCGGCGCCGGCGGTCAGGTGGTCCCGGCTCACATCATGGCGGTCAGCTGGTCGGCGGATCACCGCATCATCGACGGCGCCACCATGTGCCGCTTCTCCAACCTGTGGCGGGAATACCTGGAGAACCCGGCCAGCATGGTGCTGGACCTCAAGTGACCGGACCCGACCGGATGGAACCGGATGGAACCGGATGGAACCGGATGGAACCGGATGGAACCGGATGGAACCGGACCGCCAACACTAACACACCTTCACCTCTCCCCCTTCGCCGCCATCGCCACCGCCGCCGCTGCTGCTGCCTTCATCATCATCTTCTTCTCTTTCTTCTTTTCTCTCATTTCCTTGTTGCCTTTGAGCGAGTTGCGGCGGCGGCGCGATGCGGCGGGGGAGGGGCCAGCCTGTCAATCATGTCGTTTCCATGACAACCACTCATTCACTCACTCACTCACCCCCTTACTCTCTCACTCACTCACTCTCTCTCTCTCGGTTGGAGGTTTAGAGGTTTTTGTAGTTTTTGGTCCAAGTTGAACCAGGGTTCAGCTCTTCAGGTGCTGGTGGTCTGGGTCTGGATTCTCTTTGCTGGGGGGTCGGGGGGGGGGTGTGTGTGTGTGTGTGTGTGTGTGTGTGTGTCATCAATAATTCATCAGTTCATTGATCAGTTTGGACTCTGTTATCCTGGACCGGACCAGTTTTGTTGTTTTTTTTCTATTTGGAAAATTAATCCTAATAATAATAATTTTAATCGGTGAAACTTTTAATTTGAAAATCACAGGAAGTGAGACTGAACCAGTGTGTGTGTGTGTGTGTGTGTGTGTGTGTAAGAGAGATCCAGAACCAGAGTCTGGGGGGGAGGGGGCAGAACTGGGTCCTGAGACCTGAGACCCGGGTTCACCAGAGTCCAGTTCCATCAGTTCGATCCAGATCAGATGAACCCGTCTGGGATCTGGTCCAGTTTAAAGTGGTTTTCTGAGTCCTGAACCAGGACCAACCGCTCTGTGAAAGGTCCACAAAGTCTCCGCTGATCATCAGGACCAGAACTTCACATGGTTCTGGTTCTGGTCCCGGTCCTGGTCCCGGTCCGATCTGGTCCTGACTGACTGAACTGTGTGTAAATGAACCAGTGGACCTGCTGCTGGTTCTGGTTCTGGACCCGTCTGACTGTTACTGCTCCTCCAGCTCCTGAGGGGAAGACCTGGTCCTGGTTCTGGTTCTGGTCCTGGTTCTGTAGCTGCTAAGTGCCCCCCCCCCTCTCTCCTCTCTCCCCTCCCCTCCCCCCACCAGCTGCTCCCTGACCTGGTTCTGGCTCTGGCTCTGGTCCTGGTCCCGGTCCCGGTCCCGACGTCTTCCTCTGGGCTGCTGGGTAACGATGGTGTCGTAGTTTTTTTTTTTTTTTGATACTGACCTTTATTTTGTCTATTTTGTTTTGTTTTGTTTTGTTTCATGTGTTGAAATGTTTGTTGTTTGTTGTTTGTTGTTGTTGATGCTGTCGTGGTTTTGTGTTGGGATGTGGATCTGGATCAGGACTCTTGGACCTGGTTCTGGTCCTGGTTCTGGTTCTGGTTCTGGTCCGACTCATAAACTGTGAAGTGTCTGAACCCTGGTCAAACGAGAAAAAAGAAAAAAAAAGAAAGAAAAAAAACTCAATAAAGTTGAAGTGAACCAAGTCTGAGTCGTTTGTGGTGAGTTCAGGTTCCTCAGAGAACGTGGGAGAAGTCACTTTCTGGTCCTGGACCCAGTTGTTACAAAGGGTTAAAAACTGATCGGATTTTGGATCATTGATCAGATCAAATCTTGAAAATGGATCAAACCTTCATCAGTTTGTGTCGTTCAGAGCTTTTTAGTCGGATCAGGAAAACGTTGATCAGGAACAAAATGGGATTTAAATTAAATGTTATCTGGTCAAATAAACAACATTTATGATGTAGAATATATAAAGTTTTGATTATTTCACAATTAAAGAACTTTTCCCCAACTATTAGCAAATTTAATGAGATTTGAAGTTTAAATTTGAAACACATGGGGAAATGTTCCCAATGTATTTGACTGATGTACTGTATATTTGCATTTTTAAAATCTATTTAAACAGCCAGACCAGATGAGATCATTTCTGGCTGTTTAAAAAACACTGAAGAAACAAAAAACCAATCCAACAAAGTATAAATGAAACAGTAATCTCTTTCAATGAAAAAAACATTTTTTTAATTGCTTTATATATATATACGGTATATATATATAATTATATACAGAACAATACAATTCTCTTTCTCTTTCTTGTTTTTGTTTTGTAGTTTTATTGAGATTTTTGGGGATTATTCTGTTATATGTATTTTAGTGATTATGTATGTAGTTGGTATATTTGTGTTTAATTTTTGTATGTTGTTATTTATTTGAGTCTGATGTAAAGGATTTATATCCTGTATCAGATGTTTTTCATTAAAATTAAATTAAATTTCATTAAATACATTTTTTGCCAGGGCAATAGTTACAGGGTATCCGCGGGTCTTAAAAAGTCAAAAATTTGAAAATCTAAATTTTAGGCCTTAAAATGTCTTAAATTTGTTGAATTATTGTGTTCAAGTCTTAAATAATTTTAGACAGGTCTTAAATGTTCTTATGCCCACCATGGGCGAGCATTTCACTCGCATTTGCCCCTAAAAAAAAATACATGTGTGAACCGGGAAAATCACAAAAACAGAAAGAGCACAACCTGCGATTGGTCAAAAACTACAAATCCCACAATTCTCTGGCCTCAACAACAACAGTAGTTAGTGTAAGTAAGGGAGAGTGGAGCTGTCGGTGAAAAGAGGAAACAACGCCACGTCTGGTCCTGTTCTATGTTGTCCGTTCACACCGTCACCGTTTATTCGTTACGTCCGCGGTGTAAAAGGCCGTGACGCAAAGACGCGATTAGGCGCGAGACGCGATTAGGCGGGCGACGCGGTATACGCGACTTTTTTTTTTGCGACGCAATACAGGCGATTCTTTTATGGCGACGGGACCTTCGCGTCTTCGTCTATTTCATCACGACAACACGAGGAACGCTTTTTTTTCGCGCGAGCTTTGACGCGCGACCTAACGCGAGATACGCGATTTGACGCTCGTTTTGACTCGTGTAAAAAAAAAAATCATTTTCACTACAACATTTTTTATTTTTATTTTTTCAAAGGAGGTTAAATCGAAAGCAACTGGACTTAGTTATTTGTCTGAAGACGTTTCACCTTCATCCAAGAGGCTTCATCAGTTCTACGCATCTGACCAGGCTGGGACTGGTCCAACTGGTCTGGAGACTCAGTATAAGTCCGGTTGCTGAGACTTTAGAGCAGCGGTACTCAATAGGCGGCCCGCGGGCCGCATCCGGCCCGCCGAACCTTCCAATCAGGCTCGCGACTGAGTTCTAATAGTTTACATATTACTGTATACTGTATTTCTCGGGCTCCGCGCGCCTGTAAGTCAAAGCGCTGGGACATGGAAACACGTGCGAGGCGTTTGTGTGTGCCTGTGAGGCGCTGCACTGGGATACAGAAACGCCGACGAACCCAAATCACCATGCGCGAGTGTTTGGGGAGCGGGCTGGACTGCAGGGTTTTCCCTGCCTGTCTGCAAAGACCGTGGGTGATTTTCACCGCCGTCTTGGTTCAACTGTGTGTGCATCATGCATGGGGGGCCGTTCAGATGAAGCGTCTTTTGCGCGAGCTCAAACCCATTCAATGTAGCCGCACGTCATGCACGCTCACAACTCAAAAGCCGTAGCTGCGCGCATTTGATGAGACGCATATTGTTTTTTCTTGCACGTCTGCGGCGCACAGCTGCACGACCTGCTTCCCCCCGGTGTTGTGTCCCGGTGCCCTCGGCCTGTGTCTCCTACTGTTTCCCACTGAGCTCTGCCTCGTTTGAAAGGTGAAGGAAGCCCATGTGTGGAAAGACGTCGCCTCCGAGATGTAGAATGTGTGTTATAGAAGAGAAACACACATTTCAGGACCAATGACTTGTATCCTCAGAACAGAGTCAGACATGTCCTGTGATGGTCAGGTCATATCATATTTAAGATGAAAATCACAGGGCATGTCTGAGGATACAAGTCAGCAGTGTAAAGCTCCAGCATGATATGTAAAGGATGATATGATAATGTCAAGACATTTACAAAACACCGTGAAGTGTATAAATAAAAATTATGTGCTTACAAGTAAAATAAAAATATTTAAATTATTAGATGAAAAAAGGTGAATTTAATTTCAATCTCGGCCTATTTGAATGTTCGGCCCCCAAGGTGTCTGTTAAGAAAAATTCTGGCCCTTTCACAAATGTATTTGAGTACCCCTGCTTTAGAGTCAAAGAGGAGCAGTGCGTCTGCGTCGCTGTGTCGGACTGTTTGGATTTAATGAAGAAGCTGCACGGTGTCCTCCCGTATTTTACCTGGGTCGCTACCGGAGCTTGATAAATGGAGAGAAAAAACAAACGCCAGGCGCACGTCGCGGTAGAACCGAGAACAGCTGAGTTTTCCTCCTCCAGCTGAACAGCTGATCTGTGATCTGTGGTGAAGACGTCCAGAGACCTGCCACTGTGTCACGGTGCATTAATATAAACTCTGTCCTCAGACTGTCCTGACTGTCCCTGAACACCACACAGAGACAACATGGAGCTGTGTGACAGGTTGAGTTTTATTTATCATGATAATTAATACTTAGTAACAAGCCTGTAAGTTCAACACATCAGTATGCTACTGTGATTTAACTAGCCTAGTTAAATAAAAAGATGTAGTTTAATACCATAATATCTAGGGCTGACCAAAGGCCAATGTCTTTACTTCATGTGACAAATATTTATTACTTGTTGCTACGACTCATTTTAGCTTCTTTCACCAAACTCCCATGATGCACTGAGCTCCTACATCCCATCCTTCTTCTGTAGGGCTGCTGTGTGTGGACCAGATGCTGCCGTCACCATGACAACGTCCCAACGTGCAGGAGGACACGCGGTCAGAAACTCCAGAGGTCAGAGAGGAGGTGGGAGGTCCTCCGCTCTGATTGGCTGAGAGACCCCGACTCCTCTCCCAGGACCCAGGACCCAGGACCGGCCCAGTCATGTGACTCTGAGTGGAGGGGGGTAAGAGGGTAAGAGGGGGGGTAAGAGGGTAAGAGGGGGGGTAAGAGGTGGGGGTATCTGTCGGTCACATGACCTGGAGACTCTGACTAAAATTAACCAGCAGCTGATCTGATCTGAGGTCAAATTTCTCAGCAGCATGGACGACGACTGTTGCCGCTGCGCTGAGACAAGGTGAGAGCTGCTACACTGAGACTGTACTACTACAATAATACTGCAATACAATACTACTACACTGTAATAATACTACCTCACTGTTATACTGTAGTACCACAGTACTGCAATACTACAGAGCTATAGTAATACAACACTAACTACAACATGACACCAGTGTTCACCGACTACAACACTAACACTGTGGTACTGTGTGATACTACTACAACACTGTACAGCTGTACTCTGATAATACAACACTGTAATACTACAGTACTACAATAACACAGTGGTGCTATGATAATACTACTGTAATTATACTGTAGTTCTACAACACTGTTAGACTACAGTACCACAACACTGTAACACAACAGTCCATTACTGTGATACTACACAACAATAACACTACATTGTTATATTACTGCACTGTAATACTACAGCACTAATGAAAATACAACTAACAAGATACACTCAGAGTAAATGTACTTTTTTTCATACTGTGTAACTGTCAACATGAAGATAAATGGAAAATAAATCAAATCAAATAAATAACTTGTAATTTCACCAAAATGAGGATTTTCTGTTATATTGTAAATTTCTATTTTCCTTTATTGTCATCGAGCAACGAAGCACAACGAAATATAGGTGAATCTCTCCCTAATCATTTTAAAAAGTAAAAAGGATAAAATAAATATACAAAGACTAATTTAAGATATAGATATATTCATTATGTAATAATGCAAAAAAAAATTCACCTCATGATGTAATGATCTGCCACATTTTGTGATAAAATTCTTAAACGCAATAGGTAATAAACCTTGTTGCATTTTGTTATAAGTTGTTACATATTGCATTAGTTACAAAATAAAAGTGTTGCACTTTTTTATATAGAAAATGTAAGAATCTTGTGCAAAATGCAACAACTTATTACAAAATACAGCAAAGTTTATTACATATTGCATTCAAGAAGTTTATTACAAAATGTGGCAGATTTTACAAAATATTACATCATGAGGTGAAATACAGGCCTCAATTAAATAAATAATTTAAAAAAACAGTTTTCTTTTCAAGTTATTTAGCAAAATAGAAATTAGATTAAATAAATTAAATGTTTTTTATTTGTTCCTCTGGTGATGATCAATAATCTCAGAGCTGAGTTACCATAGTACTATGTGCCGTAAACTGAATTCACTTCCAAGTCTTCCAAGTCTTCGAGTATTTTAGTCTTAAGTGTTGAGAATTTGTGGAATTTAGTCCAACTCTCAAACTTAAGAATAAAAGCTTTTTATCAACTTTCTCAAGTCTAAGAATCACTCATACTCTCCCAGATATTTAAATGATCAATAATCAATAACGACAGGATGATCAGGAGGAGAGCGAGGCTGCAGCTCAGAGGTCAGAGGTCATCTCGCCTGTCTCCCCGTGCGGCGCTGTGACGTCGTCGTCGTCGTCGTGGTGACCATGGTGGGGGGCGTGGCGGTGTGCGGCTCCATCAGCTCGGTCAGAGCTCTGTGGGAGACCCGGATCAAGAGGAGGAGGGAGGAGCAGGACGAGGAGGAGCAGCAGAGGAGGAGGAGCGGCACCGAGCGGCGCTCCAGACTCAGCCTGGGGGTCTGGGAGGACCGGGCCCTTCTGGCTCGACTCAGACAGAAGCTGCAGACCGAGGACGGACGGCTGGTGCTCCGCATCGAGCAGGAGGAGTGGAAGGTATCAGATTATTGTCCTGGTCCAGTCTTCTTTTTTTTTTTAAGTAGGCCTATATTTTTGGGGCTTTTATTGCCTTTAATTGATAGTGCAGTCGAGAGAGAGACAGGAAATGGGGAGGCAGAGAGTGGGGGAATGACACGCAGGAAAGGGCCGTCCAACGCGGGACTCGAACCGGGGCCGCCTGCACCGAGGACTGAGCCTCAACATGGGGCGGCAGCTCCACCCAGTGAGCTAAACACCGCCCCGTATAGGGATTTTTTTAAGCAAAAAAGTCAGCGTATGCATGAAAAAGTGCAAAATCATTAACTTTGATAAAAGGACAAGGCTTATTTACCTCTTTATTTGTCATCCCCACCTTTCAGTCATTTACCACTATTAGTATTATTATCTTGCCTGGATGAAGCATTATGAACATAGAAAAAACTGAAATTGCAGCACTCACAAAATAATCTTGAATCATTTATTAAACGCACAGCAGTGCCTGACTAACGCGTTTCAGCCCTTGGCTTTCTTCAGCGTGGGGAATTATGAACATAGCACATCACAGCTTGTAAATAGCATAATGCAAAAAAACAATTTGATTCAGAGAGAAAAGCCAATCAGTAGCCTAGCTACTGAGACCAGACAAAAACGTAACTTTTTAACTTTATGACTATCACCTCCTTGGGACAGTCCATTTAAGACTGTTTCTTGGCCTTGTGGCTCTTTTCATTATGTTTCTGAGCAGAATGTGGGCTTGACCAATTATGACCAGGGATTAATAAATAACGGCGCTACTTTTTTCAGTAACAGTTATCAAAAAAGTTACTGTTTCCCCGTTACAATGCTGTTACCGTTACTGACAATAAAATGTGCCGTTACTTGACTCAAGAAGTCCCATCAGAAAATAGTAAAACACCTGTTAAAGTTTACGTTATACATTTTTTTTTCGGTCCATCAACTAGTCTAACATATTTGAGCATTTTATGGAATAAAACTAACTCAATAGTTACTGTTATTATGTAGTAAATTCAGTTACTAACTCTTTTTGGTAAGGCTGCAACTAACGATTATTTTCATTATCGATTAATCTGTTGATTATTTAAACGATTAACCGATTAGTTGTTTGGTCAATAAAATATTAAAAAATGTTGAAAAACATCAATCAGTGTTTCCCAAACCACCAGCTGACGTCCTCAAATGTCTTGTTTTGTCCACAAACCAAAGAGAGACTCAGTTTATTGTCATAAAGCGTCGGACGATGGCCGCATCCTCTCACACCAGTGTTGGGCAGTAGCGACGTTAAGTTCGTGAATCAGAGCCGTAGCTGGACAACTTTATCGCTGCACAGCGACCGCGCGCACCGTTGCACGTCGCTCCAAGAGCCGGTGCGTCCTGTCTGCAGCGGAGACACGGCCACTGAGAGGACTGAGTGACGGGACCGTTCCTGTAGGAACGCGCCTTTTAATGAATCAAACCAAACACCCTGAACAGCATGCTGAGTACGAGAGGGAGAGACGACTGCAGCAGTTAAAACGAAAGCTCCTTGTCCCAGCATGTCGCCCACTCCGTCCGTGGCCGACGTCTTTTAAAACAGTGTTTCCCAACCTTGGGGTCGGGACCCCACGTGGGGTCGCCTGAGATTCAAATGAGGTCGCCTGAAATGTCTAGTAGCCTAATTGATGAATTAAAAAAAAATCTGACCAAGAAAGGTTAGGAACCACTGTTTGAAAAGACACTTGGGTTTTTTTGGAATGTACTTGCATAGATCTTTCAGCACTCACAATGGGCCGATATAAATGAAAAACTTTATTTAACTTCTAAAAAAAATAGCTTTGATGTAGCTAAGCTACTTTTGTCATTTTATTGTAGCGTAGCTTGCTACATTTCTCTGGTGGGTAGCTTCAGTGTAGTGAAGCTTCATTTCATGCAGAGTAACTTGTAGCTTAGCTCACTACATTTTCCAAGTAGCTTGGCCAACACTGTCTCACACACATACACACCACAGAGAAGCGCGCATGCATAACAGCAGCGCGTGTTGAAAGCGAAACTTAATACGGCGCGGTGCGTTCCCCCCCGACGATCAATCTGCTCGTCCCCCCCCCCCCGTCGACAGGTCAGACACCACCTTAACTAACAAATTTTCTGGGGGAAACACTGCTATGACTATATATACATTCCTAGAAATGTTTAAATGTTTTGGGAGAAATTGTACCACTTTTTTTCCAGAAATTTCTCTACAATATTTCCAAAAATTCACACCATTGGCCCTAATTAGAATGTACATCAACTAAAAAAGTAACATTCTTAACCACTGTCCACTGATTTCTCACCGACTTCGTTGAAAACAAATGCACATGGAGGAGAGGAGGGTTAGAAACACAGAGGAAGAGACACCTAACACTTATGATCATTTATTATCCGATGTTACAAATTCAGGTTGAAGTTCTCCTAGAAAAAGCATTCAGACAAAAAAAAAACATGTCCAGATGTCCATTTCCAGCCTCGGCAGCTAAAGGGTTAACTGTGTTTTTACCGGCGTGTGCTCAGATCAAGCTCAGCGAGGTGGTGGGGACGGGACGGGACGGACGCATCCTGAAGGAGGACATCCTGAACTTCCTGGCCCGGCAGACCGGCGCCATCTTACCTCCCACTCCGTTCCAGGAGATCCACACTCCGGGTCCGGGTGCGATTCCCGCTGCCGCCGCCGCCGCCGCCGCCCGGCCCGCCGGCGCTCCGGCCGCCATCAAGCCCCCGCCCGCCATCCCCAGACCCGTGTTCACCGGGAAGGACGTGACCGAGCCCCTCAAAGGTCAGAGATCATCTCAGCAGTCAGCAACGGGAAACTGTGACGTCAGTGCAGACTTTAGAGACTCTGAGATTATTGATGAGCTGATCAATCGATCACTTTGTTAGTTCTGGTGATTTAAAGGTATAGTACGTAGGAATTCCCCCCATCTAGCGGTGCGGTTGCATATCTGAACGTATTCTTGATGTTGCATTCAGGTGAAATGGGGCAGACGTCAGACAGACAACAGACGCTGCATGTAACAGGATAAACAAGCGTCTATGTAAACAAGTGGTCCGCCAGCACGAGGCAGAACAATACAGGCCTGACAATATGTTGTCATGGTGATGTGGTATTGTTTTACCGTCTTTCTCTGGTGGAGTAAAATGACATCCGGTTGGATTGCCGACGGCCGTCTGCCTGACTGCACCTGAATGCAACACCAGTGCCTCCGTCCTTCCTCACACTACACAGTGGTGACAGTTTTAACAGGCCGTTTCCGTGGTTACCTACGCTCACGCTGTCACTCAACGTAAAAAATGGCGCTGCAACATGGCCGCCTCGGTTCGGTGCGTCGACCACTTATGTATTTGTAACGACTTGTAACAACTCATTCTAAGGTACCAGAAAGCTTTCATTTGTATGCGGGTGTGATTCACCTTCAGTGAAATACGGATTTATGAAAGACAGATTTGATTTTTACTAATAAAAGGCCAAATAAGTTACATACTGGGGCTTTAAAGGGCGTAGGTTTAACCCAGACCCAGATGGTGGTATAAGAATTGCAGAAAAACCTGAACCTTTAGCCTTCAGTAGACTGTGAATACTGTTTTCCTTCTTTATGACCTTGAGGTGCATCTAGGTGACCACAATTTTACTGATTTAAATTCATACGGGAAGCAAGTTGTTGCTAAAACTGGGAACTTTTAGTTAGGGCCACGGGGCAAACACATCGAGGCACTGTCCTCTGGCTTCTGCAAGACACAAGTCTCGTCTATTGGTGTGTTAATCCACGTTTCGATAGGTATTATAGTTTTTGATCAGTCACTGTTTAATGACCATGACCGTATTTGGAGAAGTGTTGAGATTATAATGGGTGTGTATTGGGCGGAATGTTCGTGTCAGAGTGGGAGAAGTTGCCAGAAATTGTCTGAATTTTTCTCTTTCCACGCTGCTCACGGGCACAATTTACACTCTACACACATAATCTTTTCCACAGTTGTAGACAAACTTGTCCTCTCTCTAACAATGTGTTCATCAAAGCAGAGAGACTTACAGAATTTAAACTGTGAGCCTCTCATTGCGGCCAGGTCTCTTCCTGCCGCCCATTGACTCTAATACAAAGATTTTCTGAGAGAAGCAGAAGGGACCCCTGTTTATAACTCACAAGTGTTTCCAAAATATTTACTGTAGAAACACCAAAGTCATATCAAAGTGTTCAGGAAGTCTTTACGACGACCACGGTCTGCTTCTTCTTCTGATAGTAGCTACCGTTTTCTCAGAATAAGCCCAAATGTGAGACCAGCGCAGAGGCAGAAAATCACCCTCTTTTCTCCACGTTTCTGTCTGCCTCAGCCTGGGGGGCCTCTATCGTCATTGGCAACCACCTCAAGTTGCCGTGGTAACCTCTGAGCCTCAGGCCAGAGCCAATCAGAGACCAGTTCTGCTCTGAGCACTGTCTACCACACATTTATGATGCGTTCCAGGCAGGCTTTTGAACCCGTAAGTCACCAGTTACGAGTTACAACTGGGAACTGGGAGTACATCGATCTAGTACGAGTTCACAGGTGGGAAGTTACGAGTTTGACTGTACGTTCCAACGGGTAACCATAGGAACAGGTCGGAAAAACACGAGTTACGGGTTGCCTGGAACGCACCATTAGATCAAGGCTCTGCCAAACACACCAACACACACAACACACTCTCCTCTCTTATCGCCACTACCTCAGTTTCTGTTCAGTTGAAGCTTTTTTCTTTGTTTTTCTGCACTGTTTGATGGGCCGGTGTCAAAAGTGACCAATTTTAAAATGAAAACGATGAATAAACATTAGCTACTTGTTTTTCAATCTACATTAATTTGTATTAGTTTAAAACCACAGGCCGCTGAAAAACGTCTGGCCCAGATAAAGTTCTTGGTTTGAAAATCTGTCCCAACTGAATTGGTAGTTGAATATCCCTTTAACACCAGATTGTTATTGATCAGGTTTCCACAAAGCGATGGTGAAGACGATGACGGCCGCTCTGATGATCCCTCACTTCGGCTACTGTGACGAGGTCGACCTGAGCCGCCTGGTGGCGCTGCGGGCGGAGCTCCGGCCCCTCGCCGAGGGCCGGGGGGTCAAACTCAGCTTCATGCCCTTCTTCATCAAGGTACGGGGCTGAGAGGTGGGGCGAGGGGGCGGGGCTTGGCGGGGCGACCTTGATGCTGATTGGTCACGTGATGTTTGGCGCTGACGTTGATGCTGTGCTCTCATTGGCTCAGGCTGCCTCTCTGGGACTCCTGCACTTCCCCATCCTGAACTCCTCATTGGACCAGAGCTGTCAGAACATCACCTACAAGGTACGACCCGGTCCAGACTTCTTTATTTTCATCACTTTCTACATTGTAGATTCAAACTTTTTCTTTAAGACCCAGTTGTTTCAATCCGTTGTTTTGCCATCCAGGATCACGTAATCCACCTTTACCTTTACCCCAGTTGTTCAGAGCAGATACAAGCTTCTCTAGATGACCAAATCCAGATAATGAGTGTTTTAAATGTGTGAACAGCAGGTAGAACAGCAGCATGGAGACACTCAGAGTGGATTTATTTGAAAATGGGATGTTTGTGTTGTTTTCTCTGCTGTTTGTTGTTTCTTCAATGTCGTTTAAACAGCCAGACCTCATCTGACAACTAGTGTTGTCACGATACCAACATGTTGGTACCGGTATCGGTACCAAAATGTTTTTCAATACTTTTCGATACTTTTTGGTACTTTTCCAAATAAAAAGAGAACACAAAAAATGTCATTATTGGCTTTATTTTAATAGAAAATCTTAGAACTATAATATATGTATCAGTAAATAATCAGTAAATCAATAAACAATCACTGCTGCAGGATTAAAATTGAAATTTCCATCAATATTAATCTGAACTCTTCCTAAATTAAAACATTAGTGGTCTGTTTAAAAATCAAGGGTTAGGGTCAACTTCTTTGCATTATTTGAGGTCTGAAAACACTGCATCTTTTTTTGTTATTTTGACCAGTTGTAATTTTTGGGAGAAATTGTTATCAGTAGTTTATAGAATGAAACACAAACTATCATTTTACTCAAACACACACACCTATTGTTTCCCATACATTGACCAGTGTGTGGCGCAGCGCCACAGAATCAAGACCAAGACACAAATTGATTGAACGCAATATCGTTCCGTTAATTCATCTCCGCATAGCACTCTTTCGCTGTGTTCACACACAACACACACAGAGAGAGAGAGAAGCGAGCATGCATGCCAGTGGTGCACGGTAAAAATGAAACTTACCAACCAGCAGTGTTTCCTATTAATTAACGAGTCTGTGGCGGCCCGTCTCTCACGTGCGCGCTGGTGCACACACACACACACACAAAGACGGGTCAAAGTTTCCTGATCCGACTAAACAGTTCTGATCAACACAAACTGAGGGTTTGATCCAGATTAAAACAGAGACTGGATCACGTGATCTAATCTGATCTCAGGATCTGGTTTTAGTTTTTGCAATAACCCGTTTTCAAGGTTTTATCCGATCAGATCACTGGGTCTGGACCAGTCTGACCCGGTTATAGTCCAGTAATTTTAGGCCAAAAAAGGGGTCAACGTTAAACAAATTGCAACAGAAGCAAACTCAACTGATTTTGAATCCTCAACATGTCCTGAGTGAGGGAAAAAAAAACCCGAAGAATCCCATTAGGGGAAAGTTTCGAAAAACACCCAAACATATCCCATTTATACGCATATTAAAAAAAACATTTCACGGGAATAGGGTAAAGTTTTTTACCTTTAGATATCTCCATGAAAATTACTGAGTTGATTACTTACATTAAGACAAACAAAAAATGTATTACAAGTTTTTAGAAATTCTTTGTTAACATGAGCAAATTTGCATACATTTGCATAAATTCCACCATTTTGACGGCACATGTATATATGAAGTTGCTGTGGTGGTACCGGCATGAAAATTGGAATGAGTTGACTCCATTGGTCAACAGACAAGTTGACCACTTTAAATTTCAAGATGACTGCAATTTTTCAAGACAGCCACATCCTTAGTAGAGCAGGTATAACATGCTCCGTCTCTATCATAGACTGTAAAAGTCTCTATTAATGCTCATGGGCCTAAATTGGTTCCATTCCTTAAAGCAGATATCAGTGGAATGTTTTTGTTAATATAAGTCCTAAATAGTCCTATTTTCTGTCAGCAATCACTTACATGAAGTATTTCAGCCTAAACACGAGTCTCTCCGTCACTCTGCTCTGCTGTAACCCGAGGAGAAAATTTTCCTTGTGGGATACAAGTGTTATCCAATGAGGGGAGAGAACGGCATGAAGGGCTGTGTGTGCAGCCAAGGGATGCGCGTGAATGTGGTGACGTAGCACGAGGACCAATTGATGCCTGACAAGGGCGGGGGCTGCTAACTCATGGTGCGTTCAAGGAAACTCGTACTTTGTGTTTTTCCTTCCTGTGAAGTCATACCAGTTCGATCTGGTACGAGTTCACGGGTCGGAAGTTACGAGTGGCCGTTATAGGGAACTTTCACAGACAACAGGACGGTAAAAACACGAGCTACGGGTTACCTGGAACGCTACCAAGTCGTAGTTGTGACTTGAAGCTGTAACTTACGGTTTCAAAAGCCTGCCTTGAACACAGCATTAGCCGAAACGGCCGTGCCGCTGTTATCTGCTTTAAAGCAGAAGTGAGTGATATATTTGTGTCAATATAAGTCTTAAATAGTTATATCTTCCGACAGCAATCACTTACATAGAGTGTTTGGACTGAAACACGGGTCTGTCAGTCACTCTGCTCTGCTCTGAGCCCAGGAGAAAACTTTTCTCGTATCCTACAAGTTTTATCCAATGAGGAGAGAGAACGGCATGCAGGGCTGTGTGTGCAGCCAAGGAACGCCGTGAATGTGGTGACGTAGCGACGAGGACTGTTATGGTGCGTTCAAGGAAACTCGTATTTTTCCGACCGTGAAGTTGTACCAGTTCGATCTGGTACGAGTTCACCGGTCGGAAGTTACGAGTGGCCGTTATAGTGACTTTCACCGGTAAAACAGGTCGGAAAAACACGAGTGGGTTGCCTGGAACGCTACAAAGTCGTAAGTTGTGACTTGAAGCTGTAATTTACGATTTCAAAAGCCTGCCTGGAACGCAGCATTAGCGAAAACGACCGGATCACTCACTTCTGCTTTAAGTTTTTTAACTGTTATGTTAACAAGATTGAACAAGACATTTTCACCTGCTCTACCCAATGTTTAGATCAGGTGCTGTATGTATGCAAATTAGCCATACGTAATTGGATTATTACTTCACATCATTTATATCTAATCACTGTCTCTTTGCCATCAGGCGTCTCACAACATCGGGCTGGCGATGGACACGAGTCAGGGTCTGCTGGTGCCCAACGTGAAGAACGTGCAGCTGCTCAGCGTGTTCGACATCGCCCAGGAGCTGAACCGGCTGCAGACGCTCGGCGCCGTGGGGCAGCTGGGAACGTCGGAGCTGACGGGGGGAACGTTCACCCTGTCCAACATCGGATCAGTGAGTCCAGACGCCGCCGCTCTGAGGACGGAGACGGACTCTAGACCCGCTCTAACCACAACCTGTTTCCTCTGTGTGTGTGTTGTAGATCGGAGGGACGTACGCCAAACCAGTCATCCTCCCTCCTGAGGTCGCCATCGGAGCGCTGGGGAAGATGCAGGTGAGTTCCAGACTTTCCCACGGCCCATGAACACACCACAGAGGTCAAGGTACTTAGATAAGCCAAGCCCCGCCCCCTTCCTGTGTGTGTGCAGGGTATATAATAAAAAAAGAAAGAAAGGTAATTAGAGTTTAAAGGGATAGTTCAACATTTTGTCAAATTGGCCCATTGCCATAATCCAGAGCAGAGCCGTGAGCTGCTCAGAGTTACGCTACGGAGGCTCATTATGGGATTTCTTGGTTTCCCTCATCAAACTCATCAAATACACAATCCAACAACTCCACAACGCTCTGGTGGACAAGTTGTGACCTGCACATTCACCACGCTATGAGATAATAACACAACGTTACCACACAGAGTTGTTTTAGAGGGAAATACAGAGACTGTTGATGAAAAACTGTCCCTGAAGGCAACGCGCATCAGTGGTTTTGCATGAATTTACCTCCGTCCAATCAGGAATCACAAAAACCACGCCCCCATTGCTCGACTCCAGCGTGTGCTTCATTGCAGCTGGAGACTGTTGTATGTATTGCACCACAAGCAGAGCGATTGATATAACAGAGGGGCTACAGCAGGCTGCCGCTATCATGTTCTTCTATGGGACAGACAGCACTGAGCTTGCTTTTGAATGGTAAAATATTAAAAAATAAACCCTATAAGGTACATTTACAACTGTTAACTGAATTATTGTACATCAATGTCAGTTCTCAAACAAAAGGCAAAATCTTTTTGCTTCATGGTTTTATTTGACACTCCGAATTGAAGATTAGCCTGCCCTACAGTAAAAATGGCATAAAATAAAGAGTAAAGCAATATATTAAGCGGTAATATATGTATTTAAGCATCAAAGATGTTCAATCAAACCAACAACGTTCAAAACACACAGCCATTCTCACAAGTATAAAGTCCGCTAGCTTAATGCTAACGTATAATGTAAAACCTCATAGACGGGCTAACAGAAATTAGCATCGCATTTCGCGGCAACCGACTAATTTCTGACACTGTGTGTGTGTGTGTGTGTGTGTGTGTGTGTTCTCAGGTGCTGCCCCGGTTCGGCGCCGGCGGTCAGGTGGTCCCGGCTCACATCATGGCGGTCAGCTGGTCGGCGGATCACCGCATCATCGACGGCGCCACCATGTGCCGCTTCTCCAACCTGTGGCGGGAATACCTGGAGAACCCGGCCAGCATGGTGCTGGACCTCAAGTGACCGGACCCGACCGGATGGAACCGGATGGAACCGGATGGAACCGGATGGAACCGGACCGCCAACACTAACACACCTTCACCTCTCCCCCTTCGCCGCCATCGCCACCGCCACCGCTGCTGCTGCCTTCATCATCATCTTCTTATTCTTCTTTTCTCTCATTTCCTTGTTGCCTTTGAGCGAGTTGCGGCGGCGGCGCGATGCGGCGGGGGAGGGGCCAGCCTGTCAATCATGTCGTTTCCATGACAACCACTCATTCACTCACCCACCCACCCCCTTACTCTCTCACTCACTCACTCTCTCTCTCTCTCTCTCGGTTGGAGGTTTAGAGGTTTTTGTAGTTTTTGGTCCAAGTTGAACCAGGGTTCAGCTCTTCAGGTGCTGGTGGTCTGGGTCTGGATTCTCTTTGCTGGGGGGTCGGGGGTGTGTGTGTGTGTGTGTGTGTGTGTGTGTGTGTCATCAATAATTCATCAGTTCATTGATCAGTTTGGACTCTGTTATCCTGGACCGGACCAGTTTTGTTGTTTTTTTTCTATTTGGAAAATTAATCCTAATAATAATAATTTTAATCGGTGAAACTTTTAATTTGAAAATCACAGGAAGTGAGACTGAACCAGTGTGTGTGTGTGTGTGTGTAAGAGAGATCCAGAACCAGAGTCTGATTGGGGGGGAGGGGGGGGGCAGAACTGGGTCCTGAGACCTGAGACCCGGGTTCACCAGAGTCCAGTTCCATCAGTTCGATCCAGATCAGATGAACCCGTCTGGGATCTGGTCCAGTTTAAAGTGGTTTTCTGAGTCCAGAACCAGGACCAACCGCTCTGTGAAAGGTCCACAAAGTCTCCGCTGATCATCAGGACCAGAACTTCACATGGTTCTGGTCCTGGTCCAGGTCCTGGTCCGATCTGGTCCTGACTGACTGAACTGTGTGTAAATGAACCAGTGGACCTGCTGCTGGTTCTGGTTCTGGACCCGTCTGACTGTTACTGCCTGGTCCTGGTTCTGGTTCTGGTTCTGGTTCTGGTTCTGGTCCTGGTCCTGGTCCTGGTTCTGGTCCTGGTTCTGGTCCTGGTTCTGGTCCTGGTTCTGGTCCTGGTTCTGGTTCTGGTTCTGGTCCTGGTTCTGTAGCTGCTAAGTGCCCCCCCCCCCCTCTCTCCCCTCCCCTCCCCTCCCCCCACCAGCTGCTCCCTGACCTGGTTCTGGTTCTGGTCCTGGTCCCGGTCCCGGTCCCGACGTCTTCCTCTGGGCTGCTGGGTAACGATGGTGTCGTAGTTTTTTTTTTTTTTTTGATACTGACCTTTATTTTGTCTATTTTGTTTTGTTTTGTTTTGTTTCATGTGTTGAAATGTTTGTTGTTTGTTGTTTGTTGTTGTTGATGCTGTCGTGGTTTTGTGTTGGGATGTGGATCTGGATCAGGACTCTTGGACCTGGTTCCTGGTTCTGGTTCTGGTTCTGGTCCGACTCATAAACTGTGAAGTGTCTGAACCCTGGTCAAACGAGAAAAAAGAAAAAAAAAGAAAAAAAAAAAAACTCAATAAAGTTGAAGTGAACCAAGTCTGAGTCGTTTGTGGTGAGTTCAGGTTCCTCAGAGAACGTGGGAGAAGTCACTTTCTGGTCCTGGACCCAGTTGTTACAAAGGGTTAAAAACTGATCGGATTTTGGATCATTGATCAGATCAAATCTTGAAAATGGATCAAACCTTCATCAGTTTGTGTCGTTCAGAACTTTTTAGTCGGATCAGGAAAACGTTGATCCAGAACATCAGGATTATTCTGATCCCAGCAGTTTGGTGGATTCAGGAACAAAATGGGATTTAAATTAAATGTTATCTGGTCAAATAAACAACATTTATAATGTAGAATATATAAACTTTTGATTATTTCACAATTAAAGAACTTTTTCCCAACAATTAGCAAATTTAATGAGATTTGAAGTTTAAATTTGAAACACATGGGGAAATGTTCCCAATGTATTTGACTGATGTACTGTATATTTGCATTTTTAAAATCTATTTAAACAGCCAGACCAGATGAGATCATTTCTGGCTGTTTAAAAAACACTGAAGAAACAAAAAACCAATCCAACAAAGTATAAATGAAACAGTAATCTCTTTCAATGAAAAAAACATTTTTTTAATTGCTTTATATATATATACGGTATATATATATAATTATATACAGAACAATACAATTCTCTTTCTCTTTCTTGTTTTTGTTTTGTAGTTTTATTGAGATTTTTGGGGATTATTCTGTTATATGTATTTTAGTGATTATGTATGTAGTTGGTATATTTGTGTTTAATTTTTGTATGTTGTTATTTATTTGAGTCTGATGTAAAGGATTTATATCCTGTATCAGATGTTTTTCATTAAAATTAAATTAAATTTCATTAAATACATTTTTTGCCAGGGGTAATAGTTACAGGGTATCCGCGGGGTCTTAAAAAGTCAAAAATTTGAAAATCTAAATTTTAGGCCTTAAAATGTCTTAAATTTGTTGAATTATTGTGTTCAAGTCTTAAATAATTTTAGACAGGTCTTAAATGTTCTTATGCCCACCATGGGCGAGCATTTCACTCGCATTTGCCCCTAAAAAAAAATACATGTGTGAACCGGGAAAATCACAAAAACAGAAAGATCACAACCTGCGATTGGTCAAAAACTACAAATCCCACAATTCTCTGGCCTCAACAATAACAGTAGTGTAAGTAAGGGAGAGTGGAGCTGTCGGTGAAAAGAGGAAACAACACCACGTCTGGTCCTGTTCTATGTTGTCCGTTCACACCGTCACCGTTTATTCGTTACGTCCGCGGTGTAAAAGGCCGTGACGCAAAGACGCGATTAGGCGCGAGACGCGATTAGGCGCGCGACGCGGTATACGCGACTTTTTTTTTGCGACGCAATACACGCGATTCTTTTATGGCGACGGGACCCTCGCGTCTTCGTCTATTTCATCGTGTTTGGTGGGAAGACCCACAAGGGGCTTCCCACCAAACACGAGGAACGCTTTTTTTTCGCGCGAGCTTTGACGCGCGACCAAACGCGAGATACGCGATTTGACGCTCGTTTTGACTCGTGTAAAAAAAAAAATCATTTTCACTACAACATTTTTTATTTTTATTTTTTCAAAGGAGGTTAAATCGAAAGCAACTGGACTTAGTTATTTGTCTGAAGACGTTTCACCTTCATCCAAGAGGCTTCATCAGTTCTACGCATCTGACCAGGCTGGGACTGGTCCAACTGGTCTGGAGACTCAGTATAAGTCCGGTTGCTGAGACTTTAGAGTCAAAGAGGAGCAGTGCGTCTGCGTCGCTGTGTCGGACTGTTTGGATTTAATGAAGAAGCTGCACGGTGTCCTCCCGTATTTTACCTGGGTCGCTACCTGTAGCAGACCACTTTTTGGTTTTGTGTGTTTGGGTTTTGTGTGTTGCTGTTGATCATTTTGTCCACAGGAGGGCAGCCTGGTACCGTTAGAATGGTCGAATGAGCTTTTATTTTGAAGAGATCGCTAACCTACTATGTCACTTCCTGGCTATGTCGTGTCTTCCGGTAAAAAACAAGGTGATACGGAACGAGTTAACGGCGAAAGTAAAAAGTTAACGTAAACAAAGGAAAAAGAGGCAATGAAAGAGTTGCGGTAAATGAACAATAAAGGACTGGAAATAGCAACCCCCCGAGGAGGCACAAGGTTAGCAATTTGTAGTGTTTACGGTACTTGTGTTGATGATTTGTATCAGAAAGCTAAAGCTATGCTAACTGTTTTGCACATAATGAAAACATAAATGTAACTGGTGTATCTTTGTGTCTTATCAGTTCTCACGTTGGTATTCAACGAGTTGGTTACGGAATGGTTTATGGAAATAAATGTTGAAAACCACCAGTCGAGTCCTAAATCTTTCGGAGGGTATGCTACAGTGAGAACTTACCCCAGCGAGGCACCAGCGACAACTTCGTCCAGCAAGGCTCCGGTGACTTCGCCCAGCAAGGGACCAGTGACAACTTTACCACATGCATCGCCACTCCGTCTGTGAACTCCACGGCCAAGCAGCACAGCACGGAGCTACGCTACAGCATCGTATGGTAAAGTGATGGCTCAAGGGACGGTAAAGACTACAAATACAGTAAAAATGGATGTCTTAAAGGAACAGATAAATAAACTACAAGCAGAGATTGAAGAAAATAGAGGATTGCTAAATCAAAAGGACGAAGAATGCTTGTCATGGCAGGAATTAAAGGAGCTAACTGAAACCAAAAATAAACAACTAGTTGAGCTTCAACATGAAATGAATGACACTGAGGAAATAAAAATACCACGTCATTCAGAACGCAAAAGTGTACCCACAGAGAGGTTTCTTGCCTATCAAAGGGAGGAACAAAGTAAAAAAGAAAGGAGACTGCTTAGCCTTTATGAACAATGGAAAATTCAAATCAGATCAACGAAAGAAAACCTAAAGCAAAACACAACAGATATGGAACTGGCTAAAATGGCAGACACTGTTGAAAACGGAAAAGATGACATCATGAAAATTTACCACGAAATAAGACAGGGTACCACCCCATCCGCTGATTTAAGACGCAAAATAGATGCTTGTGAGGCAGTCACTAAAGACATTATGAAAATAATAAATGAACGCTTATCCGGAATAGACGATGTCTTTGATGCAGAGCGTGAAAAACGCAAACTCCGTGAGCTCCATGCTCATAACTACGCCCACTCCATTTATGGGACTGCTTCTCAGTCAGCTAATAGTCACTTCTCTGAAGCATCAGTCATGGCTGCAAAAAGGGCTGAAGCAGTCGCAGAGCTCGCTGCAAAAGAGGCTCAATGCAAATTAATGGAGGAAGAAAGAAAGCAGAAGGAAAAAATAAGGATGATGGAATCTGAATTAGAGCGTTTGCAAGCAGAAAGGGACAGAGAAGTAGCACGTGTGAGGCTGGAAAGCTACGACAGAGAAATCAGACAGGAAACTGACAATCAGCCCTTACAGCAAATGAACAGTCTGCCTACACAGCAACAAGACAGTAGATACAACAGGCAGAGCCCTGCCATCCCCTCTGTGTATCACCAAAACCCTTCCATAGTCCCACCAAATTCCTCCACTGACATCTCCTCTTTAGCCCAAGCGATACAAGACAGCATAACCATCAACAGACTCCCCATGCCAATGCCCACAGTGTTTGGAGGAGACCCCATCCACTACATTGAATGGAGAGCTTCATTCATGTCACTGATAGATAGAAAAAGCATCTCATCAGCCGACAAACTTTATTATCTAAAGAAATATGTCAGTGGCCCTGCTCACAAATGTATTGAAGGCACCTTTTTCCGAGACGATGACGAAGCATACAGAGATGCATGGAATAAGCTCAACCAACGCTACGGGCAGCCATTTGTCATTCAAAGGGCTTTCAGAGACAAGCTGTCAAAATGGCCGAAAGTACAAACCAAAGACGCTGAAGGGTTAAGGGCCTTCTCTGATTTCCTAAATGCCTGTCTCCAAGCCATGCCTCACGTGAGAGGTTTAGAAATCTTGAATGATTGTGAAGAGAATCAAAAGCTGACACAGAAAGTCCCAGATTGGCTAGCAGCACGCTGGAATCGTCAAGTCTCAATAGCTCTCATGGAAGGAAGAGACTTCCCCATTTTTGAAGACTTCGCCAGATTTGTGTCAGTGGAAGCGGAGATAGCATGTAACCCAATCACTTCCCTGCATGCTTTACACTCATCCAGCTCATCCTACGTCAAAAGAAACACAATTGAAACAAAGGGAAACAAAGTAAGTGTCTTCAGCACTCAAACAAATGCAAACACTGAAAACATAAGGTCAAACTATGGAAAAGAAAAGCCTCCCTGCATGTGGTGCAAAGATGACAAGCATCAACTATCCAAGTGCTCAAAATTCAAAGAAAAATCTCTCGAGGAAAGACGAACATTCATAAAAGACAATAAACTGTGCTATGGATGTGTCAAACCAGGTCACAGCGCCAAGGAATGTCGTCACCGTCACACCTGTGATCTGTGCAAGGGAAGACATCCCACCTGTCTACATGATGAACATTACAAAGGGTATGAGGAGAAAGACAGACCTGTAAGCATGGAAAGAAGGAAAATTACAGCAAATGTGAACACAAACTGTTCAAATGAAATTGTGACGGCTAGCCCACTCTGTGTCACTAAAGAGGGTCAGTCATACAGCACCTCCATGATTGTCCCTGTGTGGATCTCCTCTGCCACCCAGCCGTCCAAAGAACAGCTCGTCTATGCACTGCTGGACACCCAGAGCGACAGCACCTTCATAGAGAGAGAAGTAAGTGATGAATTACAACCAAACACTTTCCCTGTACAACTGAAACTCACTACTATGCTAGGAGAGAGCATGATAATGAAAAGTGAAAGAGTAGAAGGACTTCGTGTCAGAGGCTACAATTCAGGCATTTACATTGATCTCCCTCCTTCATACACAAAAGACTGTATCCCCATGAACCGTGATAACATACCTACCCATCAAACAGCAAAACAATGGCCTCACCTAGCAGCAATCACAGATCAGATACCCCCTCTCCTCAGCTGTGATGTCGGACTCCTCATTGGGTATAACTGTCCAAGAGCTATAAAACCCAGACAACTGATTGATGGAGCAGACAATGAGCCCTACGCCGTCCTCACAGACTTGGGGTGGAGCATTGTGGGCTGCTCTACACCTGGCTTTAATGGAAGACAGTCCAGCCTGTGTCACAGAGTCACGGTAAAGGAACTTCCTCCAGTAACGCCGATGGATGTGATCAGCGTCCTGGAGTCAGACTTTAAGGACACGAAAGGAGATGACAAAACTGTCTCACAAGAGGACCTCATGTTCCTGAGCACACTCAAGGATGGTATAAAGAAAAATGCCCAGGGACATTACGAGATGCCTCTTCCATTCAGAAAACGGCCCTCCTTACCTGACAACAAAAGGCTCGCTGAAATCAGGCTCAGTCATCTTCAACGCAAGTTCAGCAGGGATGAAAAATACAAAAGAGACTACACAACATACATGAAGGAAATCATAGAAAGAGGTGACGTGGAAGAAGTGCCCACAGATGGAACTGAAGGTGAGCGGTGGTATATTCCACATCATGGCATATATCACCCTCAGAAGCCTGACAAATTGCGTGTTGTGTTCGACTGCTCTGCAAAATACTGTGGCACAAGCTTAAATGAACACCTGCTCCCAGGACCAGACATGATCAATAACCTGACAGGTATTCTTATAAGATTCAGACGGCATCCCATTGCTCTTCTATGTGACATAGAGAAAATGTTTCACCAATTTCATGTCCAAGAGGAAGACCGCAACTACCTCCGGTTCCTCTGGTGGAAGGATGGAGATACAACAACACAACCTCAGGAGTACCGCATGAAAGTACACCTCTTCGGTGCGGTGTCATCCCCTGGGTGTGCAAATTATGGACTCAAGTATTTAGCCAAAGAACACAGCCACTCACACCCAGTAGGAGCACAATTTGTTGCAAAAGACTTTTATGTAGACGACGGAGTGACAAGTACAGACAATGTGAAAAGAGCCATTCAGTTGGCACAGGAGGCAAGGGAGATATGCAGCAAAGGTGGTCTCCGTCTCCACAAATTTGTGTCAAATAACCATGCTGTATTGCAGAGCCTGCCCCCATCAGAGTGTGCAACAGAGACAAACACAAAGGACTTAACATTCAATGACACACTGGAGCGAGCTTTAGGAATTCAATGGAGCATAAAAGAGGACAGCTTCAGATTCAACAACACCTTAAAGGACCAACCAGCCACACGGAGAGGCATATTATCTACTGTCGCTTCAATATATGATCCTCTCGGCTTCCTCGCACCATATGTCCTCAACGGAAAGAGAATCCTCCAAGAGATGTGCTACCAGGGCACTGGTTGGGATGAACCCCTGCCAGAGAGGTTAAAACCACGGTGGGAGAGTTGGCAACGTGATTTCACCAACCTACAGAAAATAAACATCAATCGCTGTTACTTACCTGCTGACTTTGGAGAAGTTGTAGAGACTGAATTACACCACTTCTCAGATGCGAGCACAAGCGGATACGGGCAATGCTCTTATCTGAGAGTCAAGAACAAGAAAGGAGAGATTCACTGCTCACTGGTGATAGGAAAGGCCCGTGTTTCTCCAACAAAAGTGACCACAATACCACGGCTCGAATTAACTGCAGCAGTGGTTTCAGTCTCCATCAGTAACATGCTCCGAGAAGAATTGAGAATTGTGGATGGAAAAGAATACTTTTGGACTGATTCAAAGGTGGTGTTAGGCTACATAAATAACGATGCACGGCGATTTCACACTTTTGTAGCCAACCGGGTCCAGAAGATCCGCCACTGTACAGACCCACAGCAATGGCGCTACATCCCTACGGATGAGAATCCAGCAGATGGAGCATCCCGAGGTAAAACTGTAACTGAACTACTTGCATCTGATTGGTTCACCGGCCCCATGTTTCTCTGGGAGAAGGAGTTACCCATGGAAAATGATGCAGTGCCAGACCTGTCCATAGGGGATCCAGAAGTCAAAAAGGCACAAGCCCTGCAAACAAAAACTACAGAAATAATGAGTCTTGTCGACCGCCTGTTCAAGTTCTCATCATGGTCCCGAGCTACCAGAGCTGTAGCCCGCCTGCTTCGACGAGTCAAAAAGATCACATCACATGCTCTTTCAACAGTGAGTGAAAGAGAAAGTGCTGAGCGTGTCATAATCCTGGATCTGCAAAGACAAGCATATGAAGAGGAAATCAAATCATTGAGCAAAGGTAATCAACTACAGCGTGGCAACAAATTACACCACCTTGATGCTTTCCTCGACACAGACGGTCTCCTCAAGGTGGGAGGACGACTCCGCCACTCGTCACTCACTGACTCCTTCAAGCATCCAATTGTCATTCCTAAAGAGCACCATGTGACAAAGTTAATAATAGCTCACAACCATGAAAAGACAAAACATCAAGGAAAAGGATTCACAATAAATGAAATCAGAGCCAGTGGATATTGGATTCCTGGAATGAGCAGAGCAGTAACATCATACATCCATCAGTGTGTGATCTGTCGTAAACTCAGGAGAGCTGCAGAGGGTCAAAGAATGAGTGACTTACCTGTTGAACGCGTCGAGCCCTCCCCTCCTTTCACACACTGTGGTATGGATTGCTTTGGCCCTTTCATGACGACACAGGGAAGAAAACAGCATAAACGATACGGCCTGCTCTTTACTTGTTTTTGCTCACGAGCCATTCACATCGAGATGTTAGAGGATATGTCCACGGACACCTTCATCAACGCCCTGCGATGTTTCATTGCTCTCCGTGGTGCAGTCCGTCAAATTCAGTGTGATCAGGGCACCAATTTTGTTGGTGCCAAGAATGAATTCAAAACAGCTTTACAAGAACTTGACACACAGAGACTGAACACATTCCTGTCACAGAAACAGTGTGATTTCATCATGAATGCACCTCACTCCAGTCACGCAGGGGGCGTGTGGGAGCGCCAGATAAAGACTGTCAGAAGTGTTCTGAGCTCTACCCTGTCTCTTTCTCAAGGCAGACTCAACGATGCTTCATTAAGGACTGTACTGTACGAAGCCATGGCCATAGTCAACAGCCGACCTCTCACTGTTGATAACTTGAACTGCCCTGACAGCCTTGAACCTCTCACCCCCAATCATCTCCTCAACATGAAGTCCAGCACAGCACTTCCTCCACCAGGCACATTCCCTAAAGAGGACCTGTATGGAGCAAAGAGATGGCGTCGTGTGCAGTTTTTATTGGAACAGTTTTGGAGTAGATGGAAACGAGAATATCTCCACAATATCACCACAAGGCAGCGGTGGCACACGCCAAAAAGAAATCTAATGGTGGGTGATATAGTGATGGACAAAGATGAACTGTTACCCAGAGGTGAATGGAGACTCGCAAGAGTCATAGAGGCAAGGATGGACTTGTAAGAAGAGTGAAAATCTCAGTAGGAGATAAGAATCTGAGCAAGAAGGGTGAGCGTCTTGCCAAACCTTCAATATTGGAACGCCCAGTGCAGAAGTTAGTTCTGCTTTTTGAAGCTTCTTAAGATGTGGCTACACAAAGACAATGACACTCTTATTGAGAAAATTATTCTTAGTTCACACTCACAGTATTTAATGTGGAACACAAATAATTTTGGTGGGAGTGTAGCAGACCACTTTTTGGTTTTGTGTGTTTGGGTTTTGTGTGTTGCTGTTGATCATTTTGTCCACAGGAGGGCAGCCTGGTACCGTTAGAATGGTCGAATGAGCTTTTATTTTGAAGAGATCGCTAACCTACTATGTCACTTCCTGGCTGTGTTGTGTCTTCCGGTAAAAAACAAGGGCTGTTTTCGAAACCGCATACTACCGTACTGCCTACTACATACTGCGTTATATGTACTGTATACTGCATACTGAATGTGGGATTCAGTATGCTACTTCAGCAGACCGACGCCGTTATCATCACAGTATGCAGTATACGAGTTTCCCAGAATGCATTTCACGGCAACCGGTAGCAGCAGCTGTAAACAGGCTAAAAGCTGTTTTATTTCTCGCTCTAGCGCTGTAATTATGTAACTTTATTAAGTTTTAATATTTTTTCATGCGAGAAAGTAACTGTTAAGACCCCAAATATACGGCCAGTTTATCCAAATGACGGCTGTTTAAAAGTTTTCTCCGATGTTTTTCGGAGAAGTGAAGCTCCGCAGCGACCGGGACATCACAGAGGCAGCAGCCGGTCTGCAGAGCTGCTCGGCCGGCCAGCACTACGACGTCATTCCGGAGGAGAAAACCATCGCTAATTAACTTACCCACAGGTTTTTAAAGGTTTACCACCGGCTGGTTAAATTATTTTTAGGAGAAAAATGTTGGTCTCAGTGATGAAATCTCAATTGTGGCAGTAGCATTAAGTTAGTTTGTTTGAATGTAAAGTGAAGCTTCTTGTGTGTAAGCAGCGCTGCCTCGGGGCTCTGGAGCCTGACGTTACGTACAGAAATCACCACATTTACAAAAAATAAATAAATATTTTACAATGAACCGATCAGTCTGCATGAAGTTTTATTTTATTAAACTATAGTTACGGTACACGGCTACACTACCGTCTTTGGTTACGCTCTGGTTACGGTTAGGACGTCAGGGGAGCATTGCATTGTGGGATACAGTAGGCGATGTAGACTGGTCAGATGCATACTGGAGATATTTTCCGAATCAGTACGACATCCGGGAACTTTTCGCATACTGCAGATTTTGCTTTTGTTCGCATACTGCATACTACATACTACATTTTGGCCAAATCAGTACGTACTAGCAGTATAGTATGCGGTTTCGAATACAGCCAAGGTGATACGGAACGAGTCAACGGCGAAAGTAAAAAGTTAACGTAAACAAAGGAAAAAGAGGCAATAAAAGAGTTGCGGTAAATGAACAATAAAGGACTGGAAATAGCAACCCCCCGAGGAGGCACAAGGTTAGCAATTTGTAGTGTTTACGGTACTTGTGTTGATGATTTGTATCAGAAAGCTAAAGCTATGCTAACTGTTTTGCACATAATGAAAACATAAATGTAACTAGTGTATCTTTGTGTCTTATCAGTTCTCACGTTGGTATTCATCGAGTTGGTTACGGAATGGTTTATGGAAATAAATGTTGAAAACCACCAGTCGAGTCCTAAATCTTTCGGAGGGTATGCTACACTACCGGAGCTTGATAAATGGAGAGAAAAAACAAACGCCAGGCGCACGTCGCGGTGGAACCGAGAACAGCTGAGTTTTCCTCCTCCAGCTGAACAGCTGATCTGTGATCTGTGGTGAAGACGTACAGAGACCTGCCACTGTGTCACGGTGCATTAATATAAACTCTGTCCTCAGACTGTCCTGACTGTCCCTGAACACCACACAGAGACAACATGGAGCTGTGTGAGGTTGAGTTTTATTTATCATGATAATTAATACATACTTAGTAACAAGCCTGTAAGTTCAACACATCAGTATATGCTACTGTGATTTAACTAGCCTAGTTAAATAAAAAGATGTAGTTTAATACCATAATATCTAGGGCTGACCAAAGGCCAATGTCTTTACTTCATGTGACAAATATTTATTACTTGTTGCTACGACTCATTTTAGCTTCTTTCACCAAACTCCCATGATGCACTGAGCTCCTACATCCCATCCTTCTTCTGTAGGGCTGCTGTGTGTGGACCAGATGCTGCCGTCACCATGACAACGTCCCAACGTGCAGGAGGACACGCGGTCAGAAAACTCCAGAGGTCAGAGAGGAGGTGGGAGGTCCTCCGCTCTGATTGGCTGAGAGACCCCGACTCCTCTCCCAGGACCCAGGACCCAGGACCGGCCCAGTCATGTGACTCTGAGTGAAGGGGGGTAAGAGGGTAAGAGGGGGGGTAAGAGGGTAAGAGGGGGGGTAAGAGGGTAAGAGGGTAAGAGGGGGGGTAAGAGGTGGGGGTATCTGTCGGTCACGTGACCTGGAGACTCTGACTAAAATTAACCAGCAGCTGATCTGATCTGAGGTCAAATTTCTCAGCAGCATGGACGACGACTGTTGCCGCTGCGCTGAGACAAGGTGAGAGCTGCTACACTGAGACTGTACTACTACAATAATACTGCAATACAATACTGCTACACTGTAATAATACTACCTCACTGTTATACTGTAGTACCACAGTACTGCAATACTACAGAGCTATAGTAATACAACACTAACTACAACATGACACCAGTGTTCACCGACTACAACACTAACACTGTGGTACTGTGTGATACTACTACAACACTGTACAGCTGTACTCTGATAATACAACACTGTAATACTACAGTACTACAATAACACAGTGGTGCTATGATAATACTACTGTAATTATACTGTAGTTCTACAACACTGTTAGATTACAGTACCACAACACTGTAACACAACAGTCCATTACTGTGATACTACACAACAATAACACTGTGCATTGTTATATCACTGCACTGTAATAATACAAGGCAAGGCAATTTTATTTGTATAGCCAGTTTTTACCACCAGTTTGTCTCAAAGGTCTTTACATGGCATCATAACAACATCCTCTGTCCTTAGACCCTCACATCCACTGAGGAAAAACTCCATAGAAAACCCTTTTAACAGGGAAAAATTGGAGAAACCTCAGGGTGAGCAACAGAGGAGGGATCCCTCACCCAGGACGGACAGACGGGACAGAGATGTTGTTACAGCACTAATGAAAATACAACTAACAATACTTTTAAGATACTACACTGTAAACTAAATGTACTACAGTAGTTTTTTTAAAATTCTATGTGTAACTGACAACGTGAAGATAAATGGGAAAAAAAATCAAATAAATCACTGACGTCGTTTCACCAGAACGATGATTTTCTCTTATATTGTAAATTTAAATTTTCCTTTATTGTCATCGAGCAATGAAGCACAACGAAATTTATGTGCATCTCTCCCTAATAACTTAAAAAAAAAAGATAAATATATAAATAGACAAAGAGTAATTTAAGATGCTTAAAAAAACAAACACATTAATTTAAATAATACAAATAATAGATTAGGCCTTGTAGTGCCACATTATGTAATAAAGTTGCATTATAATGCAATAAATGTGTAATAAACTTTGCCGCATTTTGTTATAAGTTGTTACATATTGCATTATTACAAAATACAAGTGTTGCACTTTTTTATATAGAAAATGTAATAATTTTGTGCAAAATGTAACATTAACGTTTATTTCAAAATGCGGCAAAGTTTATTACATATTGCGTTCAAAAATCTTACAAAAAAAGGTTACAAAATGTTACAAACTGTCGCAGATTTTACAAAATATTACATCATGAGGTGAAATTAATTACATTATTACAAAATGCAGCCTCAAGTAAATAAATAATAAAAAAAAATAAAACAGTTTTCTTCACAATTTATTTAGTAAAATAGAAATTAAATGAAAGAAATTAAATGTTTTGTATTTGTTCCTACAGGATGATCAGGAGGAGAGCGAGGCTGCAGCTCAGAGGTCAGAGGTCATCTCGCCTGTCTCCCCGTGCGGCGCTGTGACGTCGTCGTCGTCGTGGTGACCATGGTGGGGGGCGTGGCGGTGTGCGGCTCCATCAGCTCGGTCAGAGCTCTGTGGGAGACCCGGATCAAGAGGAGGAGGGAGGAGCAGGACGAGGAGGAGCAGCAGAGGAGGAGGAGCGGCACCGAGCGGCGCTCCAGACTCAGCCTGGGGGTCTGGGAGGACCGGGCCCTTCTGGCTCGACTCAGACAGAAGCTGCAGACCGAGGACGGACGGCTGGTGCTCCGCATCGAGCAGGAGGAGTGGAAGGTATCAGATTATTGTCCTGGTCCAGTCTTCTTTTTTTTTTTAAGTAGGCCTATATTTTTGGGGCTTTTATTGCCTTTAATTGATAGTGCAGTCGAGAGAGAGACAGGAAATGGGGAGGCAGAGAGTGGGGGAATGACACGCAGGAAAGGGCCGTCCAACGCGGGACTCGAACCGGGGCCGCCTGCACCGAGGACTGAGCCTCAACATGGGGCGGCAGCTCCACCCAGTGAGCTAAACACCGCCCCGTATAGGGATTTTTTTAAGCAAAAAAGTCAGCGTATGCATGAAAAAGTGCAAAATCATTAACTTTGATAAAAGGACAAGGCTTATTTACCTCTTTATTTTGTCATCCCCACCTTTCAGTCATTTACCACTATTAGTATTATTATCTTGCCTGGATGAAGCATTATGAACATAGAAAAAACTGAAATGGCAGCACTCACAAAATAATCTTGAATCATTTATTAAACGCACAGCAGTGCCTGACGGACGCGTTTCAGCCCTTGGCTTTCTTCAGCGTGGGGAATTATGAACATAGCACATCACAGCTTGTAAATAGCACAATGCAAAAAAACAATTTGATTCAGAGAGAAAAGCCAATCAGTAGCCTAGCTACTGAGACCAGACAAAAACGTAACTTTTTAACTTTATGACTATCACCTCCTTGGGACAGTCCATTTAAGACTGTTTCTTGGCCTTGTGGCTCTTTTCATTATGTTTCTGAGCAGAATGTGGGCTTGACCAATTATGACCAGGGATTAATAAATAACGGCGCTACTTTTTTCAGTAACAGTTATCAAAAAAGTTACTGTTTCCCCGTTACAATGCTGTTACCGTTACTGACAATAAAATGTGCCGTTACTTGACTCAAGAAGTCCCATCAGAAAATAGTAAAACACCTGTTAAAGTTTACGTTATACATTTTTTTTTCGGTCCATCAACTAGTCTAACATATTTGAGCATTTTATGGAATAAAACTAACTCAATAGTTACTGTTATTATGTAGTAAATTCAGTTACTAACTCTTTTTGGTAAGGCTGCAACTAACGATTATTTTCATTATCGATTAATCTGTTGATTATTTAAACGATTAACCGATTAGTTGTTTGGTCAATAAAATATTAAAAAATGTTGAAAAACATCAATCAGTGTTTCCCAAACCACCAGCTGACGTCCTCAAATGTCTTGTTTTGTCCACAAACCAAAGAGAGACTCAGTTTATTGTCATAAAGCGTCGGACGATGGCCGCATCCTCTCACACCAGTGTTGGGCAGTAGCGACGTTAAGTTCGTGAATCAGAGCCGTAGCTGGACAACTTTATCGCTGCACAGCGACCGCGCGCACCGTTGCACGTCGCTCCAAGAGCCGGTGCGTCCTGTCTGCAGCGGAGACACGGCCACTGAGAGGACTGAGTGACGGGACCGTTCCTGTAGGAACGCGCCTTTTAATGAATCAAACCAAACACCCTGAACAGCATGCTGAGTACGAGAGGGAGAGACGACTGCAGCAGTTAAAACGAAAGCTCCTTGTCCCAGCATGTCGCCCACTCCGTCCGTGGCCGACGTCTTTTAAAACAGTGTTTCCCAACCTTGGGGTCGGGACCCCACGTGGGGTCGCTTGAAATTCAAATGAGGTCGCCTGAAATGTCTAGTAGCCTAATTGATGAATTAAAAAAAAATCTGACCAAGAAAGGTTAGGAACCACTGTTTGAAAAGACACTTGGGTTTTTTTGGAATGTACTTGCATAGATCTTTCAGCACTCACAATGGGCCGATATAAATGAAAAACTTTATTTAACTTCTAAAAAAAATAGCTTTGATGTAGCTAAGCTACTTTTGTCATTTTATTGTAGCGTAGCTTGCTACATTTCTCTGGTGGGTAGCTTCAGTGTAGTGAAGCTTCATTTCATGCAGAGTAACTTGTAGCTTAGCTCACTACATTTTCCAAGTAGCTTGGCCAACACTGTCTCACACACATACACACCACAGAGAAGCGCGCATGCATAACAGCAGCGCGTGTTGAAAGCGAAACTTAATACGGCGCGGTGCGTTCCCCCCCGACGATCGATCTGCTCGTCCCCCCCCCCCCCGTCGACAGGTCAGACACCACCTTAACTAACAAATTTTCTGGGGGAAACACTGCTATGACTATATATACATTCCTAGAAATGTTTAAATGTTTTGGGAGAAATTGTACCACTTTTTTTCCAGAAATTTCTCTACAATATTTCCAAAAATTCACACCATTGGCCCTAATTAGAATGTACATCAACTAAAAAAGTAACATTCTTCAGTCTCAGAACAAATGTTTATGTATTTCTCATGTTTGCTTCAAAATTTTGTCCAATGGGGGTCCATCGTCTAATTTGTGCTTGATTATGGGTCCTTGATTTGAAAAAGTTTGAGAACCACTGTCCACTGATTTCTCACCGACTTCGTTGAAAACAAATGCACATGGAGGAGAGGAGGGTTAGAAACACAGAGGAAGAGACACCTAACACTTATGATCATTTATTATCCGATGTTACAAATTCAGGTTGAAGTTCTCCTAGAAAAAGCATTCAGACAAAAAAAAAACATGTCCAGATGTCCATTTCCAGCCTCGGCAGCTAAAGGGTTAACTGTGTTTTTACCGGCGTGTGCTCAGATCAAGCTCAGCGAGGTGGTGGGGACGGGACGGGACGGACGCATCCTGAAGGAGGACATCCTGAACTTCCTGGCCCGGCAGACCGGCGCCATCTTACCTCCCACTCCGTTCCAGGAGATCCACACTCCGGGTCCGGGTGCGATTCCCGCTGCCGCCGCCGCCGCCGCCGCCGCCCGGCCCGCCGGCGCTCCGGCCGCCATCAAGCCCCCGCCCGCCATCCCCAGACCCGTGTTCACCGGGAAGGACGTGACCGAGCCCCTCAAAGGTCAGAGATCATCTCAGCAGTCAGCAACGGGAAACTGTGACGTCAGTGCAGACTTTAGAGACTCTGAGATTATTGATGAGCTGATCAATCGATCACTTTGTTAGTTCTGGTGATTTAAAGGTATAGTACGTAGGAATTCCCCCCATCTAGCGGTGCGGTTGCATATCTGAACGTATTCTTGATGTTGCATTCAGGTGAAATGGGGCAGACGTCAGACAGACAACAGACGCTGCATGTAACAGGATAAACAAGCGTCTATGTAAACAAGTGGTCCGCCAGCACGAGGCAGAACAATACAGGCCTGACAATATGTTGTCATGGTGATGTGGTATTGTTTTACCGTCTTTCTCTGGTGGAGTAAAATGACATCCGGTTGGATTGCCGACGGCCGTCTGCCTGACTGCACCTGAATGCAACACCAGTGCCTCCGTCCTTCCTCACACTACACAGTGGTGACAGTTTTTAACAGGCCGTTTCCGTGGTTACCTACGCTCACGCTGTCACTCAACGTAAAAAATGGCGCTGCAACATGGCCGCCTCGGTTCGGTGCGTCGACCACTTATGTATTTGTAACGACTTGTAACAACTCATTCTAAGGTACCAGAAAGCTTTCATTTGTATGCGGGTGTGATTCACCTTCAGTGAAATACGGATTTATGAAAGACAGATTTGATTTTTACTAATAAAAGGCCAAATAAGTTACATACTGGGGCTTTAAAGGGCGTAGGTTTAACCCAGACCCAGATGGTGGTATGAGAATTGCAGAAAAACCTGAACCTTTAGCCTTCAGTAGACTGTGAATACTGTTTTCCTTCTTTATGACCTTTGAGGTGCATCTAGGTGACCACAATTTTACTGATTTAAATTCATACGGGAAGCAAGTTGTTGCTAAAACTGGGAACTTTTAGATAGGGCCACGGGGCAAACACACCGAGGCACTGTCCTCTGGCTTCTGCAAGACACAAGTCTCGTCTATTGGTGTATTAATCCACGTTTTGATAGATCATATAGTTTTTGATCAGTCACTGTTTAATGACCATGACCATATTTGGAGAAGTGTTGAGATTATAATGGGTGTGTATTGCGCGGAATGTTCGTGCCAGAGTGGGTGACATCATCAGCTAGAGTGGGAGAAATTGTCTGAAATTGTTTAAAATTTTCTCTTTGCACGCTGCTCCCGGCCACAAATTACACTCTACAGACATGATTTTTTACACAGTTGTAGACAAACTTGTTCTGTCTTTAACAATGTGCTCAACAAAGCAGAGAGACTTACAGAATTTAAACTGTGAGTCTCTCATTGCGGCCAGGTCTCTTCCTGCCGCCCATTGACTCTAATACAAAGAGAAGCAGAACGGACCCCTGTTTTAAACTCGCAAGTGTTTCTAAAATATTTACTGTAGAAACACCAAATCGTATCCAAGTGTTCAGGAAGTCCTTACGACGACCACGATCTGCTGCTTTTTCTAATAGAAGCTACTGTTCAGTCAGAATAAGCCCAAATGTGAGACTAGCGCAGAGGCAGAAAATCACCCTTTTTCTCTACATTTCATATGTTTGTGTCACTGAAAACGTCTGGCCCAGATAAAGTTCTTGTTTTGAAAGTCTGTCCCAGCTGAATTTGTAGTTGGAATATCCCTTTAACAGCAGATCAGACCTGATAATCAATTGTTATTGACCAGGTTTCCACAAAGCGATGGTGAAGACGATGACGGCCGCTCTGATGATCCCTCACTTCGGCTACTGTGACGAGGTCGACCTGAGCCGCCTGGTGGCGCTGCGGGCGGAGCTCCGGCCCCTCGCCGAGGGCCGGGGGGTCAAACTCAGCTTCATGCCCTTCTTCATCAAGGTACGGGGCTGAGAGGTGGGGCGAGGGGGCGGGGCTTGGCGGGGGGCGACCTTGATGCTGATTGGTCACGTGATGTTTGATGCTGACGTTGATGCTGTGCTCTCATTGGCTCAGGCTGCCTCTCTGGGACTCCTGCACTTCCCCATCCTGAACTCCTCATTGGACCAGAGCTGTCAGAACATCACCTACAAGGTACGACCCGGTCCAGACTGGACACTTTCTACATTGTAGATTCAAACTTTTTCTTTAAGACCCAGTTGTTTCAATCCGTTGTTTTGCCATCCAGGATCACGTAATCCATCTCTACCTTTACCCCAGTTGTTCAGAGCAGATACAAGCTTCTCTAGATGACCAAATCCAGATAATGAGTGTTTTAAATGTGTAAACAACAGGTAGAACAGCAGCATGGAGACACTCAGAGTGGATTTATTTGAAAATGGGATGTTTGTGTTGTTTTCTCTGCTGTTTGTTGTTTCTTCAATGTCGTTTAAACAGCCAGACCTCATCTGACAACTAGTGTTGTCACGATACCAACATGTTGGTACCGGTATCGGTACCAAAATGTTTTTCAATACTTTTCGATACTTTTTGGTACTTTTCCAAATAAAAAGAGAACACAGAAAATATCATTATTGGCTTTATTTTAATAGAAAATCTTAGAACTATAATATATGTATCAGTAAATAATCAGTAAATCAATAAACAATCACTGCTGCTGCAGGATTAAAATTTAAATTTCCATCGATATTAATTTGAACTCTTCCTAAATTAAAACATTAGTGGTCTGTTTAAAAATGAATATCAACTTGTTTTCTTTGTATTATTTGTATATTATTCCTCTTTTCATGTTGGTACCTATACACCCGTAGGTCTATGCTACACCGGCCGTTACCATGGTTGTATCCATGGTAACTACACCAGCCGTTACGATCGCGGTCAGAACGTTTTAATTACGCGACGTAATACGTAATTAACTGTGCGGCGGAGTAGTGTCCGAAAGTGTTTTTTTATTTGACCAGTGAGTCACTATATTGAACTCACTATTGAGTAGGGACTAGGGAATGAGGGAGGGATTTTGGACACAACCCTGGTGTTTGTTTCTCTGTGTTCTGGTTCTGGTTCTGACCGGTCCGTGTGTGTTCAGAGGTGATCCAGGAGGAGGACGTGGTGGAGACGCCGGCGATGGCGCGGGAGGAGCACACACACCAGGAGATCAAAGGTCACAAGACTCAGGCCACGCCGGCCGTCAGACGCCTCGCCATCGAGAACAACGTGAGTTCGGCCACGTCCATGCTTTAACCACGATGCTGCGATGTGCAGAGTATTGATATTGTAACTCCATTATAGTTTGTACAGTCAGAAGAAATCCAACACCTTCAATCTATATTTTATATATATATATATATACATGACGAGTCGATCACCGAGTGCACCGGAGTTCCGCAGCTCTTAAAAATGCTCATTTGCGCCTATATCGTGGCCAGCACTCGATAATAATAGTTATAAAGTGATATGCAAGATAAAAAAAAAAAAAACTCTGATTGTATTTCCATGAGGTAATTGTTGATTGAGCTGCGGAACTCCGGTGCACTCGGTGATCGACTCGTCAGGGCTTCCTCACCAACGAGCGGCTCCCGGAGGAGAAGTAGGTGAGTTGAGTTGCATCTCCTTGCTAAAGAAAACAGGCAAAGCTAGCAGATGTTTGACAACTCGTACTACGTGCTGGGACCCTGTGTGTACTATTGATGACATTTGGTGCAGTTCTGAGCATTATTTTGGGCAAATGGTGGCGTTTTGGTTGCGGTCAGACAGTGGATCCGGAGAGCGCCGTGTGTGGCGATATTGCGGTATTTGCTGAAGTTGGTGGATCTCGTGAATGTAGCGGTCGGGCAAATTGATCTCTCGAGGGGGGGTCTAACTCGGTGTTACGGTGTGTTTGACCATGGTTTACACTTACGCCGGAATTTCACTTTAACAACAAAGAGCTGCCGCCTAAACTAACGTCTTAAAAAAAAAAAAATGTAGCGATATTCGCCGCCGCCGCCCCTCCCCCCCGTCGGACGATGGCCGCATCCTCTCACACCAGTGTTGGGCAGTAGCGACGTTAAGTTCGTGAATCAGAGCCGTAGCTGGACAACTTTATCGCTGCACAGCGACCGCGCGCACCGTTGCACGTCGCTCCAAGAGCCGGTGCGTCCTGTCTGCAGCGGAGACACGGACACTGAGAGGACTGAGTGAGGGGACCGTTCCTGTAGGAACGCACCTTTTAATGAATCTAACCAAACACCCCGAACAGCATGCTGAGTACGAGAGGGAGAGACGGCTGCAGCAGTTAAAACGAAAGCTCCTTGTCCCAACATGTCGCCCACTCCGTCCGTGGCCGACGTCTTTTAAAACAGTGTTTCCCAACCTTGGGGTCGGGACCCCACGTGGGGTCGCTTGAAATTCAAATGAGGTCGCCTGAAATGTCTAGTAGCCTAATTGATGAATTAAAAAAAAATCTGACCAAGAAAGGTTAGGAACCACTGTTTGAAAAGACACTTGGGTTTTTTTGGAATGTACTTGCATAGATCTTTCAGCACTCACAATGGGCCGATATAAATGAAAAACTTTATTTAACTTCTAAAAAAAATAGCTTTGATGTAGCTAAGCTACTTTTGTCATTTTATTGTAGCGTAGCTTGCTACATTTCTCTGGTGGGTAGCTTCAGTGTAGTGAAGCTTCATTTCATGCAGAGTAACTTGTAGCTTAGCTCACTACATTTTCCAAGTAGCTTGGCCAACACTGTCTCACACACATACACACCACAGAGAAGCGCGCATGCATAACAGCAGCGCGTGTTGAAAGCGAAACTTAATACGGCGCGGTGCGTTCCCCCCCGACGATCGATCTGCTCGTCCCCCCCCCCCCGTCGACAGGTCAGACACCACCTTAACTAACAAATTTTCTGGGGGAAACACTGCTATGACTATATATACATTCCTAGAAATGTTTAAATGTTTTGGGAGAAATTGTACCACTTTTTTTCCAGAAATTTCTCTACAATATTTCCAAAAATTCACACCATTGGCCCTAATTAGAATGTACATCAACTAAAAAAGTAACATTCTTCAGTCTCAGAACAAATATTTATGTATTTCTCATGTTTGCTTCAAAATTTTGTCCAATGGGGGTCCATCGTCTAATTTGTGCTTGATTATGGGTCCTTGATTTGAAAAAGTTTGAGAACCACTGTCCACTGATTTCTCACCGACTTCGTTGAAAACAAATGCACATGGAGGAGAGGAGGGTTAGAAACACAGAGGAAGAGACACCTAACACTTATGATCATTTATTATCCGATGTTACAAATTCAGGTTGAAGTTCTCCTAGAAAAAGCATTCAGACAAAAAAAAAACATGTCCAGATGTCCATTTCCAGCCTCGGCAGCTAAAGGGTTAACTGTGTTTTTACCGGCGTGTGCTCAGATCAAGCTCAGCGAGGTGGTGGGGACGGGACGGGACGGACGCATCCTGAAGGAGGACATCCTGAACTTCCTGGCCCGGCAGACCGGCGCCATCTTACCTCCCACTCCGTTCCAGGAGATCCACACTCCTGGTCCGGGTGCGATTCCCGCTGCCGCCGCCGCCGCCGCCGCCCGGCCCGCCGGCGCTCCGGCCGCCATTAAGCCCCCGCCCGCCATCCCCAGACCCGTGTTCACCGGGAAGGACGTGACCGAGCCCCTCAAAGGTCAGAGATCATCTCAGCAGTCAGCAACGGGAAACTGTGACGTCAGTGCAGACTTTAGAGACTCTGAGATTATTGATGAGCTGATCAATCGATCACTTTGTTAGTTCTGGTGATTTAAAGGTATAGTACGTAGGAATTCCCCCCATCTAGCGGTGCGGTTGCATATCTGAACGTATTCTTGATGTTGCATTCAGGTGAAATGGGGCAGACGTCAGACAGACAACAGACGCTGCATGTAACAGGATAAACAAGCGTCTATGTAAACAAGTGGTCCGCCAGCACGAGGCAGAACAATACAGGCCTGACAATATGTTGTCATGGTGATGTGGTATTGTTTTACCGTCTTTCTCTGGTGGAGTAAAATGACATCCGGTTGGATTGCCGACGGCCGTCTGCCTGACTGCACCTGAATGCAACACCAGTGCCTCCGTCCTTCCTCACACTACACAGTGGTGACAGTTTTAACAGGCCGTTTCCGTGGTTACCTACGCTCACGCTGTCACTCAACGTAAAAAATGGCGCTGCAACATGGCCGCCTCGGTTCGGTGCGTCGACCACTTATGTATTTGTAACGACTTGTAACAACTCATTCTAAGGTACCAGAAAGCTTTCATTTGTATGCGGGTGTGATTCACCTTCAGTGAAATACGGATTTATGAAAGACAGATTTGATTTTTACTAATAAAAGGCCAAATAAGTTACATACTGGGGCTTTAAAGGGCGTAGGTTTAACCCAGACCCAGATGGTGGTATGAGAATTGCAGAAAAACCTGAACCTTTAGCCTTCAGTAGACTGTGAATACTGTTTTCCTTCTTTATGACCTTTGAGGTGCATCTAGGTGACCACAATTTTACTGATTTAAATTCATACGGGAAGCAAGTTGTTGCTAAAACTGGGAACTTTTAGATAGGGCCACGGGGCAAACACATCGAGGCACTGTCCTCTGGCTTCTGCAAGACACAAGTCTCGTCTATTGGTGTATTAATCCACGTTTTGATAGATCATATAGTTTTTGATCAGTCACTGTTTAATGACCATGACCATATTTGGAGAAGTGTTGAGATTATAATGGGTGTGTATTGCGCGGAATGTTCGTGCCAGAGTGGGTGACATCATCAGCTAGAGTGGGAGAAATTGTCTGAAATTGTTTAAAATTTTCTCTTTGCACGCTGCTCCCGGCCACAAATTACACTCTACAGACATGATTTTTTACACAGTTGTAGACAAACTTGTTCTGTCTTTAACAATGTGCTCAACAAAGCAGAGAGACTTACAGAATTTAAACTGTGAGTCTCTCATTGCGGCCAGGTCTCTTCCTGCCGCCCATTGACTCTAATACAAAGAGAAGCAGAACGGACCCCTGTTTTAAACTCGCAAGTGTTTCTAAAATATTTACTGTAGAAACACCAAATCGTATCCAAGTGTTCAGGAAGTCCTTACGACGACCACGATCTGCTGCTTTTTCTAATAGAAGCTACTGTTCAGTCAGAATAAGCCCAAATGTGAGACTAGCGCAGAGGCAGAAAATCACCCTTTTTCTCTACATTTCATATGTTTGTGTCACTGAAAACGTCTGGCCCAGATAAAGTTCTTGTTTTGAAAGTCTGTCCCAGCTGAATTTGTAGTTGGAATATCCCTTTAACAGCAGATCAGACCTGATAATCAATTGTTATTGACCAGGTTTCCACAAAGCGATGGTGAAGACGATGACGGCCGCTCTGATGATCCCTCACTTCGGCTACTGTGACGAGGTCGACCTGAGCCGCCTGGTGGCGCTGCGGGCGGAGCTCCGGCCCCTCGCTGAGGGCCGGGGGGTCAAACTCAGCTTCATGCCCTTCTTCATCAAGGTACGGGGCTGAGAGGTGGGGCGAGGGGGCGGGGCTTGGCGGGGGGCGACCTTGATGCTGATTGGTCACGTGATGTTTGATGCTGACGTTGATGCTGTGCTCTCATTGGCTCAGGCTGCCTCTCTGGGACTCCTGCACTTCCCCATCCTGAACTCCTCATTGGACCAGAGCTGTCAGAACATCACCTACAAGGTACGACCCGGTCCAGACTGGACACTTTCTACATTGTAGATTCAAACTTTTTCTTTAAGACCCAGTTGTTTCAATCCGTTGTTTTGCCATCCAGGATCACGTAATCCATCTTTACCTTTACCCCAGTTGTTCAGAGCAGATACAAGCTTCTCTAGATGACCAAATCCAGATAATGAGTGTTTTAAATGTGTAAACAACAGGTAGAACAGCAGCATGGAGACACTCAGAGTGGATTTATTTGAAAATGGGATGTTTGTGTTGTTTTCTCTGCTGTTTGTTGTTTCTTCAATGTCGTTTAAACAGCCAGACCTCATCTGACAACTAGTGTTGTCACGATACCAACATGTTGGTACCGGTATCGGTACCAAAATGTTTTTCAATACTTTTCGATACTTTTTGGTACTTTTCCAAATAAAAAGAGAACACAGAAAATATCATTATTGGCTTTATTTTAATAGAAAATCTTAGAACTATAATATATGTATCAGTAAATAATCAGTAAATCAATAAACAATCACTGCTGCTGCAGGATTAAAATTTAAATTTCCATCGATATTAATTTGAACTCTTCCTAAATTAAAACATTAGTGGTCTGTTTAAAAATGAATATCAACTTGTTTTCTTTGTATTATTTGAGGTCTGAAAACACTGCATCTTTTTTTGTTATTTTGACCAGTTGTAATTTTTGGGAGAAATTGTTATCAGTAGTTTATAGAATGAAACACAAACTATCATTTTACTCAAACACACACACCTATTGTTTCCCATACATTGACCAGTGTGTGGTGCAGTGTCACAGAATCAAGACCAAGACACAAATTGATTCTGCTTTTTTTTTCTATCAACGCAATATCGTTCCGTTAATTCATCTCCGCGTTTTCATTTCTTTATTTATTGAATTGGGACAGTGCACATTCATCAACACTGACGCATTAAGCATCAGTGTAAATGTGCCGGATTTAGCACAACTGCTAAATTTCAGCCGCAGTCCCAAGGCAGGGCGTAGCGCTCTTTCGCTGTGTTCACACACAACACACACACACACAGAGAGAGAGAGAAGCGAGCATGCATGCCCGTGGTGTGCGGTAAAAATGAAACTTACCAACCAGCAGTGTTTCCTATTAATTAACGAGTCTGTGGCGGCCCTTCTCTCACGTGCGCGCTGGTGCACACACACAAACACGGTCAAAGTTTCCTGATCCGACTAAAAAGTTCTGATCAACACAAACTGAGGGTTTGATCCAGATTAAAACCAAGACTGGATCACATGATCTGGTTTTAGTTTTTGCAATAACCCGTTTTCAAGGTTTTATCCGATCAAACTGGGCACTTTTCGTTAGGGCCACGGGGCAAAGACAGCGAGGCTCTGTCCTCTGACTTCTGCAAGACACAACTCTCGTTTATTGGTGTATTAATTCACGTTTTTCGATAGGTATTATAGTTTTTGATCAATCACTGTTTAATGACCATGATCATATTTGGAGAAGTGTTGAGATTATAATGGGTGTGTATTGCGCAGAATGTTCAGGCTAGCGTGGGTGACATCATTTTTCTCTTTCCACGCTGCTTACAACCACAAATGACACTCTACACACATGATTTTTTCCACATTTGTAGACAAACGTGTCCTCTCTCTAACAATGTGTTCATCGAAGCAGAGAGACTTACAAAATTTAAACTGTGAGCCTCTCATTGCGGCCAGGTCTCTTCCTGCTGCCCATTGACTCTAATACAAAGAGAAGCAGGAGGGACCCCTGTTTATAACTTGCAAGTGTTTCCAAAATATTTACTGTAGAAACACCAAAATCATACCAAAGTGTTCAGGAAGTCCTTACGACGACCACGGTCTGCTTCTTTTTCTGATAGGAGCTACCATTTGGTCAGAATAAGCCCAAATGTGAGACCAGCGCAGAGGCAGAAAATAACCCTTTTTCTCTACATTTCGTATGTTTGTGTCACTGAAAACATCTGGCCCAGATAAAAAAGTTCTTGGTTTGAAAGTCTGTCCCAACTGAATTTGTAGCTGAATATCCCTTTAACAGCAGATCAGACCTGTTATGTGTCAGATAATCATTAATCAGTT
>NC_140910.1:31971450-32023950 GCF_045865225.1 Trachurus japonicus
GTCTGATGTAAAGGATTTATATCCTGTATCAGATGTTTTTCATTAAAATTAAATTAAATTTCATTAAATACATTTTTTGCCAGGGGTAATAGTTACAGGGTATCCGCGGGGTCTTAAAAAGTCAAAAATTTGAAAATCTAAATTTTAGGCCTTAAAATGTCTTAAATTTGTTAAATTATTGTGTTCAAGTCTTAAATAATTTTAGACAGGTCTTAAATGTTCTTATGCCCACCATGGGCGAGCATTTCACTCGCATTTGCCCCTAAAAAAAAATACATGTGTGAACCGGGAAATCACAAAAACAGAAAGAGCACAACCTGCGATTGGTCAAAAACTACAAATCCCACAATTCTCTGGCCTCGACAATAACAGTAGTTAGTGTAAGTAAGGGAGAGTGGAGCTGTCGGTGAAAAGAGGAAACAACACCACGTCTGGTCCTGTTCTATGTTGTCCGTTCACACCGTCACCGTTTATTCGTTACGTCCGCGGTGTAAAAGGCCGTGACGCAAAGACGCGATTAGGCGCGAGACGCGATTAGGCGCGCGACGCGGTATACGCGACTTTTTTTTTTGCGACGCAATACACGCAATACACGCGATTCTTTTATGGCGACGGGACCATCGCGTCTTCGTCTATTTCAGGAACGCTTTTTTTTCGCGCGAGCTTTGACGCGCGACCAAACGCGAGATACGCGAGATACGCGATTTGACGCTCGTTTTGACTCGTGTAAAAAAAAAAATCATTTTCACTACAACATTTTTTATTTTTATTTTTTCAAAGGAGGTTAAATCGAAAGCAACTGGACTTAGTTATTTGTCTGAAGACGTTTCACCTTCATCCAAGAGGCTTCATCAGTTCTACGCATCTGACCAGGCTGGGACTGGTCCAACTGGTCTGGAGACTCAGTATAAGTCCAGTTGCTGAGACTTTAGAGTCAAAGAGGAGCAGTGCGTCTGCGTCGCTGTGTCGGACTGTTTGGATTTAATGAAGAAGCTGCACGGTGTCCTCCCGTATTTTACCTGGGTCGCTACCGGAGCTTGATAAATGGAGAGAAAAAACAAACGCCAGGCGCACGTCGCGGTGGAACCGAGAACAGCTGAGTTTTCCTCCTCCAGCTGAACAGCTGATCTGTGATCTGTGGTGAAGACGTACAGAGACCTGCCACTGTGTCACGGTGCATTAATATAAACTCTGTCCTCAGACTGTCCTGACTGTCCCTGAACACCACACAGAGACAACATGGAGCTGTGTGAGGTTGAGTTTTATTTATCATGATAATTAATACTTAGTAACAAGCCTGTAAGTTCAACACATCAGTATGCTACTGTGATTTAACTAGCCTAGGTAAATAAAAAGATGTAGTTTAATACCATAATATCTAGGGCTGACCAAAGGCCAATGTCTTTACTTCATGTGTCAAATATTTATTACTTGTTGCTACGACTCATTTTAGCTTCTTTCACCAAACTCCCATGATGCACTGAGCTCCTACATCCCATCCTTGTTCTGTAGGGCTGCTGTGTGTGGACCAGATGCTGCCGTCACCATGACAACGTCCCAACGTGCAGGAGGACACACGCGGTCAGAAACTCCAGAGGTCAGAGAGGAGGTGGGAGGTCCTCCGCTCTGATTGGCTGAGAGACCCCGACTCCTCTCCCAGGACCCAGGACCAGGACCGGCCCAGTCATGTGACTCTGAGTGGAGGGGGGGGGGTAAGAGGGTAGGAGGGGGGGTAAGAGGGTAAGAGGGTAAGGGGGGGGGTAAGAGGTGGGGGTATCTGTCGGTCACGTGACCTGGAGACTCTGCGCCAGTAGTGTGTGTAGTTGCTATGGTAACCGGGCGTCACCTCCGGTCTGTTTATTATTGTCCCTGCCCCGTTCTCAGTAAACGGCTGCTGCCGAACGTTACCTGCTGCGTTGTGTGATTCATGTGTCGTCCTCCTTTACTGGCGTGGTGGCAGCGCTTCCCGAACACACGACCCGAGGACATTATCAACTGCCGACGTCATAGCGGTAACTACCCCGTCGGGGAAATCACAGTGTAGTGTAGTCTACAATCAGACGCAGCGGAGCTAACGTGGCTAACTGGGCAGCATGGCCAATTCACACAGAGCCCCGAAGCAATGGTGCTTATCCAAGATTGAAACCGTAAACTCCTTTGAAAACTGGCGTCAGAACCTGCTGTACACACTGTCACTTGATGGTGAGTTTGCCCCGTTCCTACTCAATGGTGCAGAATGGGAGAAAAAATCCAAAACATCTCCATGCCGTGGGTTCACTGATGACGCCGACCAGCGTCGCACTAAAGAACGTAAGGCGGCTATGCTAGAACTCATGCTGGGACAGATTGCTAATTACTGTCCTGTCATCTCTCGTCACAGCATAGTCAGAAACTCCACGTCCGTTGACAGCATTTGGCAAGCTATTCGCCTACATTATGGATTTCAGTGCACTGGAGCCCACTTCATTGACTTTGCTGCTATCAAACGGGAACCTGATGAGAGACCAGAGGATTTATATCAACGTCTGATGGCTTTTACTGAGGACAATTTATTACGTAAGGATTCTGGCATCAGTCACATGGGAGACGCTGTGACTGAGGATGAGGAGTTAACGCCCTCACTTGAGAACTTTGTTGTCCTCACGTGGCTTCGCCTCATACACACCGATCTGCCGAGGCTCGTCAAACAGAGGTATGGCACTGAACTGCGGTCCCGCACATTGGCATCCATTAAACCAGAGATCTCGCAGGCCCTTGATTCACTACTGGATGAGTTACAAGCCTCAGAGGATGCCCGTGCTATGCGTGCAGCCGTGTCTGAGCTCCCCAGGTCAAAGCAAACCCTGCCCGCCCGTCCGAGGAGGTCATGTCCCCTGTGCAAATGTGCTGGCAGACCTGATAATCATTTCCTTAGCAAATGCACGTTCCTGCCCCCCCAAGACAGGATGTTCATGGCAAAAACACGGCAAGTGATGGGTGAGCAGGCTGAAACTGATGATGAGGTGGGTGAGTGCATGAGTGAGGAGGCGACTCCACCTAGTGGCGTAAAACGTGTACTCATCAAACAGTCCCCCTACTTGGATGCGTTCCACAGTCACTGTCCTGTGCGCCTCACCATCGACAGCGGGGCTACAGGCAACATGATGAGAGCCTCATGTGCTACCAGGCTGGGCGTTACCGTCACAGGAAGTACGCAGTCTGCTTTCCAAGCTGATGGGTCATCCCTTTTGAAGGTTGTGGGAGAAACGCGGGCAAACTTCCACAGAGGCGGTCACAGTCTGTACTTCGAAGGTCTCGTTGTTGAAAACCTTGACTCTGACATTCTGGCTGGGATCCCCTTCATGGAGAAGAATGATGTCTCAATCAGGCCGGCCAAACACCAAATATGCTTGGGCGAGGATACTTACAGCTATGGCACCCTCAAGACACCAATGGACAGGCATGCGGTGCGGCGCGCGCATGTGCTCCGTGCTCCAGATAAATATGCTGTGTGGCCAGGGGAATACATTGAACTTGAACTGCCGCCTGAACTGTGTGATGTGGACTGTGAACTGGCTATTGAACCTCATGTTGACTCCTCATGTGACCTGCCACATACACACCAGTGGCCCACCCCCACCTTGCTGCGGGGCGTCTCAGGAAAGATCCGTGTCCCGAATCTCACTGGCGTGCCACAGCTGGTTCAGAAGAGCAGCCATCTTTGTCGTGTCCGCACGACATATGTCCCCCCACTCAGTGGCGCCGCCGCGCCAGCCGGCCCCCCTAAACTGGCTGTGAAAACTAAATCAGCCTTACACTCTGGCCCTGTCACTCTTGACCCTGATGACATCATACCACCTGACATCAGAGATAAGTTCCACGCACTACACAGAGAGTTTGACAGTGTGTTTGATCCCCACTTTAAAGGGTACAATGGCGCCGTGGGCCCTTTCCAGGCCAGAGTGAACATGGGACCCGTTCTACCACCGCAACGCAAAGGGAGGGTTCCACAGTACTCCAGGGGTCAGCTGCAAGAGCTCCAGGCTCAGTTTGACGTGCTGGAGGGCATGGGCGTCTTCAGGAAGCCTGAGGATGTCAACATCACGGTGGAATATGTCAACCCTTCATTTCTCATCAAGAAGCCTGGCGGTGGTTTTCGCCTTGTCACAGCTTTCGCAGATGTTGGTCGGTACAGTAAGCCCCAGCCCTCCCTTATGCCTGATGTTGACTCCACTTTGCGCCTCATTGCCCAGTGGAAATATATCATTGCCACAGACCTGACCAAAGCTTTTTACCAGATCCCTCTGTCCAGAGACTCATGGAAGTACTGTGGGGTTGTCACGCCCTTCAAAGGCGTCCGTGTGTACGTACGGAGTGCCATGGGCATGCCGGGGTCCGAGACGGCGCTGGAGGAGTTAACATGCAGAGTCTTTGGAGACCTCCTCGAACAGGGCCAAGTAGCCAAGGTGGCTGATGACCTGTATTGCGGCGCAGACACTCTCGAGGACTTGCTAACTGTCTGGAGGCGAGTTCTCTCTGCCCTGCAACACTGCAATCTGAACCTATCCGCAACCAAGACCACTGTTGCCCCTGTACAGACTTCCATCCTGGGCTGGGTCTGGCGTCTGGGTACAATCCGGGCCAGCCCTCACCGTGTCTCTGCTCTGGCTGCGTGCCCCCCACCTAAGACTGTGACGGGCTTGCGTTCATTCATTGGAGCATACAAGGTGTTGGCTCGCGTGTTAAAGGGCTGCGCCGCAGTACTGGCCCCGTTGGACGACGCAGTGGCCGGGCGTGAGTCGAAGGACGCGATCCTGTGGTCGGACGAGCTGCATAGCGCCTTCAAGTCTGCTCAGAAGGCGCTGTCCTCCGCGCGTGCTATCACACTTCCACGCCCTGCCGACCAGCTGTGGATTGTAACCGATGGTGCTGTCAGAGTACCGGGCCTTGGTGCTACGCTGTATGTCACCTGTAAGGACACTGTGAAGGTCGCAGGCTACTTCAGCGCAAAGTTGCGCCAGAACCAGAGTTCCTGGCTGCCTTGTGAGGTCGAGGCTCTGTCCATAGCTGCGGCGGTGAAACACTTTGCCCCTTACATAACCCAGTCATCCCAGAAGGCTTGTGTTTTGACAGACAGCAAGCCATGTGTACAGGCATTTGAGAAGATGTGCAGGGGGGAATTCTCTGCAAGCCCTCGCGTCACTTCCTTCCTATCCACCGCTAGTCGGTTCCAAGTGCTCGTACGGCATGTAGCAGGGGCGGCTATCTTACCGTCTGATTTTGCCAGCCGTAATGCACCTGAGTGTGACAGCCCCACCTGCCAAGTTTGTGCCTTTATCTGTTCGAGCTCCAACTCTGTCGTGCGCCAGGTCACGGCTGAAGATGTGGTGCGTGGGACTGCTAAGTTGCCATTCACGAGCAGGTCAGCGTGGTTGGGCCTACAGGCGGAGTGCTCCGACATCAGACGGACCCGTGCTCATCTCCGTCAGGGCACACGTCCCTCTAGGAAGCTGACGGACATTCGTGATGTGAAACGGTACTTAAATGTTGCCACGGTGGCCAAGGATGGCCTCCTGGTTGTCCGCCGGCACACCCCCCTTGCTGCCTCGACGGACTGTATCGTTGTACCACGGTCCGTGCTTGATGGCCTGTTGACATCCCTCCATATCAAGCTCGACCACCCCACCGCTTCGCAGTTGAAGACTGTCGTGCAGCGCTACTTCTACGCATTGGATATGGACGCCGCTGTACAACGTGCTTCCCTTGGCTGCCACCAGTGCGCGGCACTGCGAAAGACCCCTGTGTTTGTGGCTGACCAGTCTACCTGTGACCCGCCGGAGGTTGTCGGTTCCTCGTTTGCGGCTGATGTGTTCAAGCGGGACCGCCAGCTCATTATGGTTGTCCGGGAGTGTGTCACGTCATTCACACTGTCTTGCCTCATTGACGATGAACGTAAAGAGACTCTGAGGGACGCCCTGACCCGCTTGTGTGTGGGCCTGTGCCCTCTCGATGGCCCCTTTGCAGTGGTCAGGACTGACCCTGCTCCTGGTTTTGCTGCCCTGGCCGGGGACACGGGCCTCGCTGCTCACAGGTTGGTTATTGAAGTGGGGAATGCCAAGAATGTCAACAAAAACCCAGTGGCGGAGAAAGCCATCCAGGAGATCCAGGGGGAAATTCTGCGTCTCGAGCCTAACTGTAGGGCTGTTACTCCCCTGCTACTCTCTATCGCCACGGCCCGCCTGAACAGCCGTGTCAGATCACGTGGATTGTCGTCGCGGGAGATGTTGCTGCAGCGTGACCAGTTCTCCCATAGGCAGTTGCCTGTGGTGGACCAGGACCTCATCCTGGACCAACACTCGGAGCGTGTCACCAACCACCAGTACAGTATGAAGTCGAAAGTGCCCTCTGGTCGTGTGGCAATGCCCCTTGCTGTCCAGCCCGGTGATCTGGTGTACCTGTACGGCGATAGGAACAAGTCGAGGGCACGTGACAGGTACCTTGTCTCGAGCGTGGACGGGTCTTGGTGCAATATCCAGAAGTTCACGGGGACTCAACTTCGTCGTACCTCCTACAGGGTCAGGTTGAGTGACTGTTACAAGGTGGTGGGTCCTGAGTTGGCCTCTCAGGCTCCCCCGGTGGACCCCGCGCCTGATGAGAATGTGGACGGCTCTGCTCCGCACTGCCCGGACACCCCCCCAGTCATTGCTGAGCCCCCACCTGCTCTGTTCCCCTCTCATGGTGATGATGCTGCCGGGCCCCTGCCTGCTCCTTGCTCACGTCTGGACGATGACGGTGGGTCTGGGGACAACCCCTCAGGGGTGGACATGCCTGCTTGTGCCTCTGCTGATGCGCCCCGACGTTCTGGGCGTCAGCGGCGTGCGCCGCAGTATCTGGAGGACTTTGGGGTGTATCTGTGAACTGTTGTTTCCCGTGCCTTGTGGGTCTGTTAGGTGGCCCCAGTTCTTGTGATGCCTGCTGTTTTGTGCTACTGTTGGTATGCTGTTTGGCTTTGGGGGGGGGTGTACTCTCTTTATTTTGTGGGAAGAAGGGGTGACGCCAGTAGTGTGTGTAGTTGCTATGGTAACCGGGCGTCACCTCCGGTCTGTTTATTATTGTCCCTGCCCCGTTCTCAGTAAACGGCTGCTGCCGAACGTTACCTGCTGCGTTGTGTGATTCATGTGTCGTCCTCCTTTACTGGCGCTGACTAAAATTAACCAGCAGCTGATCTGATCTGAGGTCAAATTTCTCAGCAGCATGGACGACGACTGTTGCCGCTGCGCTGAGACAAGGTGAGAGCTGCTACACTGAGACTGTACTACTACAATAATACTGCAATACAATACTGCTACACTGTAATACTACTTCACTGTTATACTGTTGTACCACAGTACTGCAATACTACAGAGCTATAGTAATACAACACTAACTACAACATGACACCAGTGTTCACCGACTACAACACTAACACTGTGGTACTGTGTGATACTACTACAACACTGTACAGCTGTACTCTGATAATACAACACCGTAATACTACAGTACTACAATAACACAGTGGTGCTATGATAATACTACTGTAAGTATACTGTAGTTCTACAACACTGTTAGATTACAGTACCACAACACTGTAACACAACAGTCCATTACTGTGATAGAATACTACACAGCAATAACACTACATTGTTATATTACTGCACTGTAATACTACAGCACTAATGAAAATACAACTAACAAGATACACTCAGAGTAAATGTACTTTTTTTTCATTCTGTGTAACTGTCAACGTGAAGATAAATGGAAAATCAAATAAATAACTTGTAATTTCACGAAAATGAGGATTTTCTGTTATCTTGTAAATTTCAATTTTCCTTTATTGTCATCGAGCAACGAAGCACAACAAAATATATGTGAATCTCTCCCTAATAACTTTAAAGAGTAATTTAAGATATAGATATATTCATTATGTAATAATGCAAAAAAAAAATTCACCTCATGATGTAATGATCTGCCACATTTTGTGATAAAATTCTTAAACGCAATAGGTAATAAACCTTGTTGCATTTTGTTACAAGTTGTTACATATTGCATTAGTTACAAAATAAAAGTGTTGCACTTTTTTATATAGAAAATGTAAGAATTTTGTGCAAAATGTAACAATTTATTACAAAATGCAGCAAAGTTTATTACATATTGCATTCAAGAAGTTTATTACAAAATGTGAAAATGAATTACATTATTACAAAATGCGGCCTCAGCACAGGCCTTAATTAAATAAATAATTTTTAACAGTTTTCTTCACAATTTATTTAGTAAAATAGAAATTAAATGAAAGAAATTAAATGTTTTGTATTTGTTCCTACAGGATGATCAGGAGGAGAGCGAGGCTGCAGCTCAGAGGTCAGAGGTCATCTCGCCTGTCCCCCCGTGCGGCGCTGTGACGTCGTCGTCGTCGTGGTGACCATGGTGGGGGGCGTGGCGGTGTGCGGCTCCATCAGCTCGGTCAGAGCTCTGTGGGAGACCCGGATCAAGAGGAGGAGGGAGGAGCAGGACGAGGAGGAGCAGCAGAGGAGGAGGAGCGGCACCGAGCGGCGCTCCAGACTCAGCCTGGGGGTCTGGGAGGACCGGGCCCTTCTGGCTCGACTCAGACAGAAGCTGCAGACCGAGGACGGACGGCTGGTGCTCCGCATCGAGCAGGAGGAGTGGAAGGTATCAGATTATTGTCCTGGTCCAGTCTTCGGTCTGATGCAGGGGCGTAGCTTAGGGTTAAACATTTGGGGGGGGGGTTAAGATATCTGTCTGTATAGGGATTTTTTAAAGCAAAAAAGTCAGCGTATGCGTGGAAAAGTGCAAAATCATTAACTTTGATAAAAGGACAAGGCTTATTTACCTCTTTATTTTGTCATTTCCGTATTAGAATATGGGCTTGACCAATCATGACCAGGGAATACCACATCATAAAATAACGGTGTAACTAACGACACTACTTTTTCAGTGACAGGTAATCAAAAAAGTTACCTTTCCCCCGCTATAACGCCGTTACTGTTACTGACAATAAAATGCACCGTTACTTGACTCAAGAAGTCCCATCAGAAAATAATAATACATCTGTTAAAGTGTACGTTTGACTTTTTTTTTTTCAGTCCATAAACCAACTACGGTAGTAGAAAAAAAAAACATGTATCTGGAACGAACCAACTCCAGAGTTGGGAGGGAGGTTACTGGGATGAGTTCAAGTAATTTGACATATTTCAGCATTTTATATTAAAAAAAGCAACGCAGATGTTACTTTTATTACAGTATGTAGTAATTCAGTTACTAACTCAGTTACTTCTTGGTAGGGCTGCAGCTAACAATTATTTTCATTATCAATTAATCTGTTGATTATGTAAACGATTAATCGATTAGTTGTTTGGTCAATAAAATGTTTTAAAAAATGTTGAAAAATATCAATCAGTGTTTCTCAAACCACCAGACGACGTCCTCACATGTCTTGTTTTGTCCACAAACCAAAGAGAGACTCAGTTTATTGTCATAAAGGAACAAAGAAACCAGAAATATTCACATTGAAGAAGCTGCAATCAGAGAATTTGGACTTTTGTTCTTAAGAAACTACTCAAACTGATTATTAGATTATCAAAATAGTTGATAATTAATCGATTATTGTTTGATTAATCCAGTAATTTTGTTTTTTTTTATATCATAAATGACACCGTTGGTCTGATGTGAGTGTTTGTCTCTGCAGGTCCTGCCGGGCTGTCTGGTCCAGCTCAACCAGGTCCAGGAGTGGCAGCTCCACCGGACCGGACTGCAGAAGATCCCTCACTTCATCTCCAGCTTCCAGAACCTCCTGGTGCTCGATCTGTCCCGCAACGGCGTCTCTGAAATCCCCAAACAGATCGGTCAGTAGCCTACCTCCGACAGGTCAAAGACCGACCCTGTAGCCGGTCTCACCATGTGTCCTCCTGGTTCTGGTTCTGGTCTCAGGGATGTTGACGCGGCTCAGAGAGCTGATGCTGAGCTACAACCGAGTGCAGGTGGTTCCCGAGGAGCTGAGCGGCTGTGAGAGTCTGGAGAGACTGGAGCTGGCCATGAACCGGGAGCTGGACCACCTCCCTGACCAGGTACGGACCAGATAGGAGTCGACTTATGAGTAAAACAAATTATTGACTGAAAGATGCACTTAAAGGATAGTAGCATTTTTTTAAAAGTGGGGTTGTATGATCTACAAATAGCCCCTAAAAAAATACACAGTTCCATTGTTCGTTATAATATAATTTTTTCCAGCCCTTCAAAGTGCAGGAAAAACACAGTTTTTATTTGGACCTAACCAACTGCTGATCGGGGGGCGCTAACCCTGGGCGGAGGGATACGTGAGTTGGTTAGGTCCAAATAAAAACTGTGTTTTTCCTGCACTTTGAAGGGCTGGGAAAAATGCAGAGAGTCTTCTACTGCAATTAAAGTACTTAGGGGCTATTTGTAGATCATACAACCCCACTTTAAAAAAAATGCTACTATCCCTTTAAAAGGTAGTTATCAAGTGTCTTAGTCACACCTTTAGTGAACTGAATCTTAAATGCCGGTGTCAGAGCCGAGTTACCATAGTACTATGTGCTGTAAACTGAATTTCCAAGTCGTCCGAGTCTTAGAGAATTTTAGTGTTGAGAATTTGTGGAATTTAGTCCAACTCTCAAACTTAAGAACTAAAGCTTTTTATCAACTTTCTCAAGTCTAAGAATCACTCCTACTCCCCCAGATATTTAAAGGGACAATTCAACATTTTGGCAAATTGGCCCATTGCCATAATCCCTATAGTCATAGCAGTAGGTTCGTTACCTTTAATTGTCGGTGCAAGCTATCTTCACCACGTTGAGGGATGTTTGATTTGCCACTCACAGTCCGAGCAAAAGGAGCGTTGTCCAGGGCAACGTAACATACAGTAAACGCATACCCTGGCTCACAATGCCTACTAAAAATCATCCAAAGTGTGGAAAATAAATAAAGGTATTTGTTTTACACCTACCATATTTTTGGGGTGTTTTAGCTCTTTTGTTTGAAACGGGAAAAAGTTGCAAATTTGCTGCTATCTAAAAAAAAAAAAAAGGTTTGACGATCAGTCGACTACGGCAAAATCTGACGAATCAGATTCGACTATGAAAATCCTTAGTCGAAAACAGCCCTAGAGACCAGCGCAGAGGCAGAAAATCACCCTTTTTCTCTACATTTCGTATGTTTGTGTCACTGAAAACATCTGGCCCAGATAAAAAAGTTCTTGGTTTGAAAGTCTGTCCCAACTGAATTTGTAGCTGAATATCCCTTTAACAGCAGATCAGACCTGTTATGTGTCAGATAATCATTAATCAGTTGTCATTGATCAGGTTTCCCAGAATCCGATCAGATCACTGGGTCTGGATCAGTCTGACCCGGTTACTTCACATCATTTATATCTAATCACCTTGGTGTGTCTCTTTGCCCTCAGGCGTCTCACAACATCGGGCTGGCGATGGACACGAGTCAGGGTCTGCTGGTGCCCAACGTGAAGAACGTGCAGCTGCTCAGCGTGTTCGACATCGCCCAGGAGCTGAACCGGCTGCAGACGCTCGGCGCCGTGGGGCAGCTGGGAACGTCGGAGCTGACGGGGGGAACGTTCACCCTGTCCAACATCGGATCAGTGAGTCCAGACGCCGCCGCTCTGAGGACGGAGACGGACTCTAGACCCGCTCTAACCACAACCTGTTTCCTCTGTGTGTGTGTTGTAGATCGGAGGGACGTACGCCAAACCAGTCATCCTCCCTCCTGAGGTCGCCATCGGAGCGCTGGGGAAGATGCAGGTGAGTTCCAGACTTTCCCACGGCCCATGAACACACCACAGAGGTCAAAGTACTTAGATAAGCCAAGCCCCGCCCCCTTCCTGTGTGTGTGTGCAGGGTATATAATAAAAAAAGAAAGAAAGGTAATTAGAGTTTAAAGGGATAGTTCAACATTTTGTCAAATTGGCCCATTGCCATAATCCAGAGCAGAGCTGCGAGCTGCTCAGAGCTACGCTACGAAGGCTCATTATGGGATTTCTTGGTTTCCCTCATCAAACTCATCAAATACACAATCCAACAACTCCACAACGCTCTGGCGGACAAGTTGTGAGCTGCACATTCACCACGCTATGAGATAATAACACAACGTTACCAGACAGAGTTGTTTTAGAGGGAAATACAGAGACTGTTGATGAAAAACTGTCCCTGAAGGCAACACGCATCAGTGGTTTTGCATGTATTTCCCTCTAAAACAACTCTGTCTGGTAACGTTGTGTTATTATCTCATAGCGTGGTGAATGTGCAGCTCACAACTTGTCCTCCAGAGCGTTGTGTTGTGGAGTTGTTGGATTGTGTATTTGATGAGTTTGATGAGGGAAACCAAGAAATCCCATAATGAGCCTCCGTAGCGTAGCTCTGAGCAGCTCACGGCTCTGCTCCGCCGTTCTAAAAATAGCTTGCACCGACAACTAAAGGTAACGAACCTACTGCTATGACTGTAGGGATTATGGCAATGGGCCAATTTGACAAAATGTTGAACTATAATGTATATAGCGGGAAAAAAAAATCTTCATTTGTTTTGAAAACTTGGGGCCGAATGCTAATTCCAACGCTGTGTGTGTGTGTGTGTGTGTGTGTGTGTGTGTGTGTGCTCTCAGGTGCTGCCCCGGTTCGGCGCCGGCGGTCAGGTGGTCCCGGCTCACATCATGGCGGTCAGCTGGTCGGCGGATCACCGCATCATCGACGGCGCCACCATGTGCCGCTTCTCCAACCTGTGGCGGGAATACCTGGAGAACCCGGCCAGCATGGTGCTGGACCTCAAGTGACCGGACCCGACCGGATGGAACCGGATGGAACCGGATGGAACCGGACCGCCAACACTAACACACCTTCACCTCTCCCCCTTCACCGCCACCGCCGCCGCCGCCGCTGCTGCTGCCTTCATCATCATCTTCTTCTCTTTCTTCTTCTTTTCTCTCATTTCCTTGTTGCCTTTGAGCGAGTTGCGGCGGCGGCGCGATGCGGCGGGGGAGGGGCCAGCCTGTCAATCATGTCGTTTCCATGACAACCACTCATTCACTCACCCACCCACCCCCTTACTCTCTCACTCACTCACTCTCTCTCTCTCGGTTGGAGGTTTAGAGGTTTTTGTAGTTTTTGGTCCAAGTTGAACCAGGGTTCAGCTCTTCAGGTGCTGGTGGTCTGGGTCTGGATTCTCTTTGCTGGGGGGTCGGGGGTGTGTGTGTGTGTGTGTGTGTGTGTGTGTGTGTGTGTGTGTGTCATCAATAATTCATCAGTTCATTGATCAGTTTGGACTCTGTTATCCTGGACCGGACCAGTTTTGTTGTTTTTTTTCTATTTGGAAAATTAATCCTAATAATAATAATTTTAATCGGTGAAACTTTTAATTTGAAAATCACAGGAAGTGAGACTGAACCAGTGTGTGTGTGTGTGTGTGTGTGTGTGAGAGAGATCCAGAACCAGAGTCTGGGGGGGTTGGGGGGAGGGGGGGGGGCAGAACTGGGTCCTGAGACCTGAGACCCGGGTTCACCAGAGTCCAGTTCCATCAGTTCGATCCAGATCAGATGAACCCGTCTGGGATCTGGTCCAGTTTAAAGTGGTTTTCTGAGTCCAGAACCAGGACCAACCGCTCTGTGAAAGGTCCACAAAGTCTCCGCTGATCATCAGGACCAGAACTTCACATGGTTCTGGTTCTGGTCCAGGTCCTGGTCCTGGTCCCGGTCCTGACTGACTGAACTGTGTGTAAATGAACCGGTGGACCTGCTGCTGGTTCTGGTTCTGGACCCGTCTGACTGTTACTGCTCCTCCAGCTCCTGAGGGGAAGACCTGGTCCTGGTTCTGGTCCTGGTTCTGGTCCTGGTTCTGGTCCTGGTTCTGGTCCTGGTTCTGTAGCTGCTAAGTGCCCCCCCCCCTCTCTCCCCTCTCCCCTCCCCCCACCAGCTGCTCCCTGACCTGGTCCTGGTCCTGGTCCTGGTCCTGGTCCTGGTCCTGGTCCTGGTCCTGGTCCTGGTCCCGGTCCCGACGTCTTCCTCTGGGCTGCTGGGTAACGATGGTGTCGTAGTTTTTTTTTTTTTTTTTGATACTGACCTTTATTTTGTCTATTTTGTTTTGTTTTGTTTTGTTTCATGTGTTGAAATGTTTGTTGTTTGTTGTTGTTGATGCTGTCGTGGTTTTGTGTGGGGATGTGGATCTGGATCAGGACTCTTGGACCTGGTTCCTGGTTCTGGTTCTGGTTCTGGTCCGACTCATAAACTGTGAAGTGTCTGAACCCTGGTCAAACGAGAAAAAAGAAAAAAAAAGAAAAAAAAAAAGAACTCAATAAAGTTGAAGTGAACCAAGTCTGAGTCGTTTGTGGTGAGTTCAGTTTCCTCAGAGAACGTGGGAGAAGTCACTTTCTGGTCCTGGACCCAGTTGTTACAAAGGGTTAAAAACTGATTGGATTTTGGATCGTTGATCAGATCAAATCTTGAAAATGGATCAAACCTTCATCAGTTTGTGTCGTTCAGAGCTTTTTAGTCGGATCAGGAAAACGTTGATCCAGAACATCAGGATTATTCTGATCCCAGCAGTTTGGTGGATTCAGGAACAAAATGGGATTTAAATTAAATGTTATCTGGTCAAATAAACAACATTTATAATGTAGAATATATAAAGTTTTGATTATTTCACAATTAAAGAACTTTTTCCCAACAATTAGCAAATTTAATGAGATTTGAAGTTTAAATTTGAAACACATGGGGAAATGTTCCCAATGTATTTGACTGATGTACTGTATATTTGCATTTTTAAAATCTATTTAAACAGCCAGACCAGATGAGATCATTTCTGGCTGTTTAAAAAACACTGAAGAAACAAAAAACCAATCCAACAAAGTATAAATGAAACAGTAATCTCTTTCAATGAAAAAAACATTTTTTTAATTGCTTTATATATATATACGGTATATATATATATAATTATATACAGAACAATACAATTCTCTTTCTCTTTCTTGTTTTTGTTTTGTAGTTTTATTGAGATTTTTGGGGATTATTCTGTTATATGTATTTTAGTGATTATGTATGTAGTTGGTATATTTGTGTTTAATTTTTGTATGTTGTTATTTATTTGAGTCTGATGTAAAGGATTTATATCCTGTATCAGATGTTTTTCATTAAAATTAAATTAAATTTCATTAAATACATTTTTTGCCAGGGGTAATAGTTACAGGGTATCCGCGGGGTCTTAAAAAGTCAAAAATTTGAAAATCTAAATTTTAGGCCTTAAAATGTCTTAAATTTGTTGAATTATTGTGTTCAAGTCTTAAATAATTTTAGACAGGTCTTAAATGTTCTTATGCCCACCATGGGCGAGCATTTCACTCGCATTTGCCCCTAAAAAAAAATACATGTGTGAACCGGGAAAATCACAAAAACAGAAAGAGCACAACCTGCGATTGGTCAAAAACTACAAATCCCACAATTCTCTGGCCTCAACAATAACAGTAGTTAGTGTAAGTAAGGGAGAGTGGAGCTGTCGGTGAAAAGAGGAAACAACGCCACGTCTGGTCCTGTCACCGTTTATTCGTTACGTCCGCGGTGTAAAAGGCCGTGACGCAAAGACGCGATTAGGCGCGAGACGCGATTAGGCGGGCGACGCGGTATACGCGACTTTTTTTTTTTTGCGACGCAATACACGCGATTCTTTTATGGCGACGGGACCATCGCGTCTTCGTCTCTTTCATCGTGTTTGGTGGGAAGACCCACAAGGGGCTTCCCACCAAACACGAGGAACGCTTTTTTTTCGCGCGAGCTTTGACGCGCGACCAAACGCGAGATACGCGATTTGACGCTCGTTTTGACTCGTGTAAAAAAAAAAATCATTTTCACTACAACATTTTTTATTTTTATTTTTTCAAAGGAGGTTAAATCGAAAGCAACTGGACTTAGTTATTTGTCTGAAGACGTTTCACCTTCATCCAAGAGGCTTCATCAGTTCTACGCATCTGACCAGGCTGGTGTAATATTCTCAGAGAATATGATTTCCGACCGGTCCCTGAAGTATACATGAATGTGATTGGCACAGGTGGCGGGTGTGTGTTTACTTCCTGGTTCTACTGCAGACAGAGATGCAGACTGCTGTGTGTTCCCGAAGTGGTGAATAAAAGTACAGTTAGCAGCACGTCGTGTGTTGGCTCAACTTCTGTTACACAGTACAGAACAAGACATGGTGTCAGAGTAAAAGGAAAAAGAAGCGTCGCAACGAGATGGACGTCGCCGGAGTTCCGTCACCTCGTATGGACTGGGATGCGAGCAACCTGCCCGAAGCATGGCGAAAATTCAAGCTCCACGTGGAATTGATGTTTTCTGGTCCGTTTAAGAAGAAGGGGGAAGACGAAAAGTGCAGCTACCTTCTCATTTGGGTCGGCGAAAGAGGCCGGGACATATACAACACATGGACGCTTACAGACGACGAACGAAAGGTACTGGACACGTACTATGGGCGCTATGAAGCATACGTCATGCCAAAGTCAAACATCTTATTTGCTCGTTATAAATTCCAAGAAAAAGTCCAAGGAGCTAACGAGCCATTTGAACAGTTTTTGACGGATTTGAGACTGCTTGTGAAGGACTGTAATTATGCAAACAACGAGGAAATGGTGAGAGACCGTGTCGTGTTTGGAATCCATTCACCTAAAGTAAGAGAAAAACTACTGCATGTCGGTTCCAACTTGACGTTGGATAGAGCTATAGACATCGTCAGGTCTCATGATATGGCCCAAGCACAGCTCAAGACTATAGCTAGCGGCAACAGCGGCCTGCAGGAGCAGTCTGTCCATGCTATCGGTCGCCATTATCCAAGGAAGACAGCTTGGAAAACGCGCCAGGACAGAGCAACAGGAAATATGGAGAGCACCTACAGACCTGAAGGGGACAGAGAGCGTCATAAAACCTGTGGCTACTGCGGAAACAAGCCTCATGGAGCAAAAGACAGCTGTCCAGCGAAAGGTAAACAGTGCAAAATATGCAGCAAATGGAATCATTTTGCAAAAGTATGCCGCTCAAAGCAAAGTAAAGGAGTGCACACTGTAAGTGAAATTGACTCACACAGCAAGACAGACAATGAAGATTTGTTTATTGATGCATTAACACAAGACAGTAATAACAAAAGACAAACTGAACAGGCATATGCAGATGTGTTGGTTGGACCTAGTAAAACTACAGTCACCTTTAAGCTAGACACTGGAGCCTCAGCTAATGTCATTCCCACTAATGTTTTCCAAAGGCTTGGGATACAGGACACACTACAACCAACAACACGCCCTCTCTATGGCTATGGGGGTGAGAAGCTATCTGTCAGAGGAAAGTGCAACATCAAATGCCAGTACAAAGACATTCATCTGACATTAAAGGTCCACATCGTTGACACACTGGCTCCTCCAGTGCTAGGATTAAAAGCATGTTTGGACTTTGGACTCATTAAACTCATACTGTCCGTGCACAGCTCACCTGAGGCATCAGTTATGGATGAGTTTGCTGATGTATTCACAGGAATAGGACTGTTTCCTGGAGAGTGCACAATTCACATTAACCCCAATGCAGTACCTGTAGTCCACCCACCTAGGCGCGTCCCTTTGGCCCTCCGCGACCGCCTCAAGGAGGAACTACAAAACATGGAAAAACAAGACATTATTGTGAAAGTCACCGAACCAACTGAATGGGTTAATTCCATGGTCGCAGCAGAAAAACCACGCACAGGAAAACTGAGAGTATGTCTTGATCCAAGGGACCTGAATAAAGTCATAAAACGCCCGCACTACCCTTTACCTACCCTTGACGACACCACATCCAAATTGGCAGGAGCCTGTTTCTTCAGTGTAATGGATGCAAGGTCGGGCTACTGGGCCATTAAGCTCTCAGATGAGTCCTCACAGCTGACAACATTCAACACTGTTTTCGGACGATACAGATTCCTCCGCTTGCCTTTTGGATTGATCTCTGCTCAGGATGAGTTTCAGCGTAAAGTTGATGAGACTTATGAGGGTTTGCAGGGTGTCACCGCAATAGTTGACGATATCCTCATCTATGGCAAGACTAAAGAAGAACATGATACCAACCTCCGTGCCATGTTGCAGCGCTCCAGGGAGCGAGGAGTCAAGCTCAACCCAGATAAGAGTACAATCTGTGCCACTGAGGTCAGCTACTTTGGACACAGAATCACCAAGGATGGAATCAAGCCGGATCCAGCTAAGATTGCAGCTGTAAAGGACATGGAGCCACCAAAAGACAAAGGTGAGCTGGAAACAATCCTTGGCATGATTAATTATTTGTCCAAATTTGCCCCTGGACTGTCTGATGTCAATGCACCCATGCGTCACCTGTTAAAAGATTTGAGTGAATTCAGATGGGTGCACAACAGGAGGAAGCATTCAAGAAAATTAAAGAGTTGCTCACTCAGGAACCAGGTCCAGTATTAAGATACTTTGACCCGAGCAAAGAACTCAGACTCCAAGTTGACGCATCAAAATATGGATTAGGTGCAGTACTGTTACAAGAAGGAAAGCCCATAGGCTATGCATCTAAATCACTGACTGATTGTGAAGTCAATTATGCACAAATTGAGAAGGAGCTATATGCTATTCTGTTTGGATGCAAGCGCTTCCACCAGTACATCTATGGTCGCCACATCATCGTGGAAAGTGACCATAAGCCACTTGAATCCATTTTGCGAAAACCACTTGCAGCAGCGCCTCCAAGGTTACAAAGAATGATGCTTCAGCTACAGAGGTATAACTTTACCATCACTCACAGACCAGGCAAGGACATTCCTGTCGCAGACACTCTCTCCAGAAAGTCACTGCCTGACCAGGACACCAGCCTCAGTGAAGGTATGGACATGCAGGTGCACACTGTTTACAGCAACCTACCTGTCAGTGACACTAGACTTGAAGACATCAAGACAGAGACTGGAAAAGATGCTCAACTCATCGTGCTGAGAAAGACAATTAAGTCAGGATGGCCTGAGGAGAGGAAACTATGCCCTCAGAGCATAGCAGAATATTGGAACCACCGGGACGAGCTCTCGCAAATGAACAACATCCTGTTCAAGGGGAAAAGATCATCATACCCACCTCACTGCGCACAGAGATGTTATCCCGTATCCATGCAGGTCACATGGGTATGGAGAAGTGCAAACAGCGTGCGCGTGACATCATCTTCTGGCCTGGGATGAACAAGCAGATTGAGGAGTTAGTTGGGAAATGCCACATCTGTAATGAACATAAACCATCAAACACTAAAGAGCCAATGATAAGTCACAAGATCCCAGACAGGCCGTGGCAAACAGTTGCTACTGACCTGTTCACCTGGAACAATGAGGACTATTTAGTCACAGTAGACTATTACAGCAGATACTTCGAGCTTGACAGATTACACAGCACCACAGCCGCTGCTGTGATACATAAACTGAAAGCTTCTTTTGCAAGACACGGGATACCAGAGACCGTTATATCAGACAATGGTCCACAGTACAGATGTAGAGAGTTTGAGGGTTTTGCAAACACATGGGGGTTCACACACATTACCTCCAGCCCGCACTATCCTCAAAGTAACGGCTTAGCCGAGAAGTCTGTTCACATTGCAAAGTCCCTTATGGAAAAGGCCAAAGCTGATCAGAAAGACCCCTACCTGAGTCTGCTTGAGTATCGCAATACCCCAGTGGACAACTTCAAATCACCAGTTCAGCTGCTTATGAGTCGTCGCACACGCTCAATCCTGCCTAACACCCATCAGCAGCTGCAACCCAAGATCATCAGACACAAAGATGTTCACATCAGGAGAACCCACAGACAACAACAGCAGAAAAAATACTACGACAGATCAGCTAAGCAGATGTCACCTCTGCATGAAGGACAATACATCCGCTTTCAGGAGAAAGGCTACTGGAAACCAGCAGTTGTCATTCGCTCAGCTGATACTGAAAGATCATACCACATACGCGCATCAGAAGGAGGACAAGAATACAGGCGAAACAGACGACACCTCCTGGACACAACAGAGACACTGAACACTCAGACTGAAGAAAACACAAAACATGACACACAACATACACTGCACACTGACACACATACCTCAAAGATGACAACAGAGGCAGCCCCACAGGCTGTGCGGTATCAGACAAGGTCTGGACGCGAGGTTAAACCCAGAGTTGTTATGGACTTATAGAAATATGCTCAATGATGTTCAGATACATATAATTCAATGACAGTGTTATTGTGTTCTACTTAAGATATGTTATCCAGTATGACATTTGAGCAAGCTAAGTGATATTTGAGATCTGTTTATTGAATCCTTACGTTATGAAAGTCATAAATGTGCTAACTTAATCTCAACATGTTTCAGCAAGGGTTTATTGCACAGAAAAGCTATTCTTGAATGTTGTGTTTCATATTTTCTTAAAAGAAGGGGGATGTAATATTCTCAGAGAATATGATTTCCGACCGGTCCCTGAAGTATACATGAATGTGATTGGCACAGGTGGCGGGTGTGTGTTTACTTCCTGGTTCTACTGCAGACAGAGATGCAGACTGCTGTGTGTTCCCGAGGTGGTGAATAAAAGTACAGTTAGCAGCACGTCGTGTGTTGGCTCAACTTCTGTTACACAGTACAGAACAAGACATCTGGGTCTGGATTCTCTTTGCTGGGGGGTCGGGGGGGGGGTGTGTGTGTGTGTGTGTGTGTGTCATCAATAATTCATCAGTTCATTGATCAGTTTGGACTCTGTTATCCTGGACCGGACCAGTTTTGTTGTTTTTTTTCTATTTGGAAAATTAATCCTAATAATAATAATTTTAATCGGTGAAACTTTTAATTTGAAAATCACAGGAAGTGAGACTGAACCAGTGTGTGTGTGTGTGTGTGTGTGTGTGTGTGAGAGAGATCCAGAACCAGAGTCTGGGGGGGTTGGGGGGAGGGGGGGGGCAGAACTGGGTCCTGAGACCTGAGACCCGGGTTCACCAGAGTCCAGTTCCACCAGTTCGATCCAGATCAGATGAACCCGTCTGGGATCTGGTCCAGTTTAAAGTGGTTTTCTGAGTCCAGAACCAGGACCAACCGCTCTGTGAAAGGTCCACAAAGTCTCCGCTGATCATCAGGACCAGAACTTCACATGGTTCTGGTTCTGGTCCCGGTCCTGGTCCCGGTCCGATCTGGTCCTGACTGACTGAACTGTGTGTAAATGAACCGGTGGACCTGCTGCTGGTTCTGGTTCTGGACCCGTCTGACTGTTACTGCTCCTCCAGCTCCTGAGGGGAAGACCTGGTTCTGGTCCTGGTTCTGGTCCTGGTTCTGGTCCTGGTTCTGGTCCTGGTTCTGTAGCTGCTAAGTGCCCCCCCCCCCTCTCTCCCCTCTCCCCTCCCCCCACCAGCTGCTCCCTGACCTGGTTCTGGCTCTGGTCCTGGTCCTGGTCCTGGTCCCGGTCCCAGTCCCGGTCCCGACGTCTTCCTCTGGGCTGCTGGGTAACGATGGTGTCGTAGTTTTTTTTTTTTTTTTTGATACTGACCTTTATTTTGTCTATTTTGTTTTGTTTTGTTTTGTTTCATGTGTTGAAATGTTTGTTGTTTGTTGTTTGTTGTTTGTTGATGCTGTCGTGGTTTTGTGTTGGGATGTGGATCTGGATCAGGACTCTTGGACCTGGTTCTGGTCCTGGTTCTGGTTCTGGTCCGACTCATAAACTGTGAAGTGTCTGAACCCTGGTCAAACAAGAAAAAAGAAAAAAAAAGAAAAAAAAAAAACTCAATAAAGTTGAAGTGAACCAAGTCTGAGTCGTTTGTGGTGAGTTCAGTTTCCTCAGAGAACGTGGGAGAAGTCACTTTCTGGTCCTGGACCCAGTTGTTACAAAGGGTTAAAAACTGATCGGATTTTGGATCATTGATCAGATCAAATCTTGAAAATGGATCAAACCTTCATCAGTTTGTGTCGTTCAGAGCTTTTTAGTCGGATCAGGAAAACGTTGATCCAGAACATCAGGATTATTCTGATCCCAGCAGTTTGGTGGATTCAGGAACAAAAATGGGATTTAAATTAAATGTTATCTGGTCAAATAAACAACATTTATAATGTAGAATATATAAAGTTTTGATTATTTCACAATTAAAGAACTTTTTCCCAACAATTAGCAAATTTAATGAGATTTGAAGTTTAAATTTGAAACACATGGGGAAATGTTCCCAATGTATTTGACTGATGTACTGTATATTTGCATTTTTAAAATCTATTTAAACAGCCAGACCAGATGAGATCATTTCTGGCTGTTTAAAAAACACTGAAGAAACAAAAAACCAATCCAACAAAGTATAAATGAAACAGTAATCTCTTTCAATGAAAAAAACATTTTTTTAATTGCTTTATATATATATACGGTATATATATATATAATTATATACAGAACAATACAATTCTCTTTCTCTTTCTTGTTTTTGTTTTGTAGTTTTATTGAGATTTTTGGGGATTATTCTGTTATATGTATTTTAGTGATTATGTATGTAGTTGGTATATTTGTGTTTAATTTTTGTATGTTGTTATTTATTTGAGTCTGATGTAAAGGATTTATATCCTGTATCAGATGTTTTTCATTAAAATTAAATTAAATTTCATTAAATACATTTTTTGCCAGGGGTAATAGTTACAGGGTATCCGCGGGGTCTTAAAAAGTCAAAAATTTGAAAATCTAAATTTTAGGCCTTAAAATGTCTTAAATTTGTTGAATTATTGTGTTCAAGTCTTAAATAATTTTAGACAGGTCTTAAATGTTCTTATGCCCACCATGGGCGAGCATTTCACTCGCATTTGCCCCTAAAAAAAAATACATGTGTGAACCGGGAAAATCACAAAAACAGAAAGATCACAACCTGCGATTGGTCAAAAACTACAAATCCCACAATTCTCTGGCCTCGACAACAACAGTAGTTAGTGTAAGTAAGGGAGAGTGGAGCTGTCGGTGAAAAGAGGAAACAACGCCACGTCTGGTCCTGTTCTATGTTGTCCGTTCACACCGTCACCGTTTATTCGTTACGTCCGCGGTGTAAAAGGCCGTGACGCAAAGACGCGATTAGGCGCGAGACGCGATTAGGCGCGAGACGCGGTATACGCGACTTTTTTTTTTTGCGACGCAATACACGCGATTCTTTTATGGCGACGGGACCATCGCGTCTTCGTCTATTTCCCACCAAACACGAGGAACGCTTTTTTTTCGCGCGAGCTTTGACGCGCGACCAAACGCGAGATACGCGAGATACGCGATTTGACGCTCGTTTTGACTCGTGTAAAAAAAAAAATCATTTTCACTACAACATTTTTTATTTTTATTTTTTCAAAGGAGGTTAAATCGAAAGCAACTGGACTTAGTTATTTGTCTGAAGACGTTTCACCTTCATCCAAGAGGCTTCATCAGTTCTACGCATCTGACCAGGCTGGGACTGGTCCAACTGGTCTGGAGACTCAGTATAAGTCCAGTTGCTGAGACTTTAGAGTCAAAGAGGAGCAGTGCGTCTGCGTCGCTGTGTCGGACTCTGTAGCGTAGCCAGGTAGGGGGCGGGTGGGGCGGGCGCCCCAGGCCCAGGTTCACCATAGGCCCACTGACAAGGGGGTTCTTGAGGACCGATTGCTAGAACCACAGCAAATCTGTTTGCTTTGCTACTGTCAATTGAACCCGTCGCAGTACCCCTTGCAGCCCCCCTCTTCTTCGCTCTTTTCCTCCGCGCGCTGTTTCTGTTTGTGTGCACTGTGCAGGCTCATACAGCACCGCAAAGCACTCGCCCTGCTCATCAAGCTAGAGTTGTAACGGGCCTACCCGCGGTCGTTGAAGTGCGGACCCGACACGGACCGATACACTGATTATTGGGCCGAGCCCGGCAAAAAAAAAGAAAAAAAAGCAGAATAAGCCAGATGGCAGCCCAGCCCCGGCCCTGGCCTGACCTAGTCATTACGAACCCGGCTCGAACCAGCGCGTCGGGTTGGGCTGTTTATGCTCATTTAATTGACAGACACTATCATTTCGCTCTGTGCACGTCCTCACACATAGAGAGAGACTCATAGGAGCTCAGCTTCACGACTGAGACACGAATAGCGTATTTCCTCAAATAATAGCCGGCGTTATTCAATTAATAGCTGGGTCTCACGGACGTTCAGTCAGGGGAGGCATTTGAGGCAGTGCCTCACCTACAGTCAGGAATAATTAAATTATTTAGTTAATCTAAGGTTTAATTATTTTTTTATTTCAGATAACTTTACCACAGGTTTAAATGTGTCAGCATTTGGTGATTTTCTCTGTTTACCTCCGGTCAGAAACCACTGTACGGTGTGTGTGTGGCTGACGCTACGCTGCCTCATTGCGTAACTCTACTGAGTGTGAGCAGCACGTACGTTCACGTTGCTTTCGTGAAGTGTAAACAAACAGACGCCCCCTCGGTTTTAGCGTCCAGCAGTTTAGCGGCTAATTCAACAGCAGTGATGGATAACTCTACCGGAGAGGCTCAACAACTTTTTTTTAAACTTCATTTGAGGAATAAACGGCAGCTTTTACCTGACGGGAGACCAACGGCTGAGCTACGGCAGCTAACAGCTAGCAGGTTTTACCTACTTTTCTCTCTCTCTCTCCCTCCCTCCCTCTCTTCTTTACACATGCACAGCCCAGGTTGTCTGTCATATCTGTTGTAAACCTTGTAATAATAGCTTGTTGAGTACAGTTAACACTATTGTTGCTTTGGTTTGAGTGTGGATTAATTGTTAACGGTTTGTTGTGTAATGTGAGCGGTGGTTCAATATCGCGATCCTGTTATTGATGAGTTGGATTTTAATAACAGCTGATAACTGTGTAGATGGCGTGGATTGTGATGAGAAGGTGTTGCACACATTTTAAGAGTTATCTGTGCAAAACCTGTTTGTTGTGACTTTCTTGCGTGATGAGCTGATTTGCTGACTGTGAAGACTGAGAGGAGGGGACAGCATTGCACTGTCGGACCTGGGGTTCTGCTCCGTGTCCGGAGACGGACTGCAGAGCAGCTGTGAAAATGTTCTGATTGATGGGGAGTGAAGCGCTGCGCCGCAATGTGGTAACTTATTGTTGATTTCACGGGTCTATTGTCAGTCTCATGTAGACAGCTGATAGTCTGTGTATGAGTCGGCAAGAAGTTGAGCACATAGTGACAGTCTGTCATGTGCGCATTTACAGTGGCAGCTTTGGTCTGGAGCCCTGTGTATTAGACTACATTTGTATCGCGCATTCCTAATAGGCCCACTACAGGGTCTCGCCCCATCTGCATGAACCAGTCAGCTACGCCACTGGTCGGACTGTTTGGATTTAATGAAGAAGCTGCACGGTGTCCTCCCGTATTTTACCTGGGTCGCTACCGGAGCTTGATAAATGGAGAGAAAAAACAAACGCCAGGCGCACGTCGCGGTGGAACCGAGAACAGCTGAGTTTTCCTCCTCCAGCTGAACAGCTGATCTGTGATCTGTGGCGAAGACGTACAGAGACCTGCCACTGTGTCACGGTGCATTAATATAAACTTCAACCTCAGAGCTGTCCCACACAGCAGGAGACTCCGACGCGGATCCGCATTCAAGTCACCAAACCCGCGTGACGCCCATAGACTGTAAAAAGAATGACTGTCACATTCGTTTGGCCGCCGCCTAGAGGATCAGCCCCGCCTCCAGGCAGAGCCGTTATTCTACCGTCAAACAGCGGATCCCGGACGGACCCGTGTCGGACGTGTGGACACGGACGCGCCTTTACTGTAACGGTCGACCACAGTAGTCCACACCGAGCCGAGACTAGAGGAGTCATCTTTCTTTGCTGGGACACGGTTGTGCTGAAGCCTCTAGTAAGTTTATTGATTTATTGATGTATTGCGACATTCACAGTAAACATTGGCCTTTGTGTTTTTAATCGTCATGTATATTAATGCTTGTAATGACGTTGTTTGATATTAGCACTGTTAGAACTTTTGTAGTTTTGTGCAACAGGCTAGGTTAGCTTCTAGCTGAGATGTGATGATGCACGTCTGTAGCTATTTTGTTTTAAAATGGGATAGCAATTTCGGGAGAATATGTTGTGGTTGTGTGACTAAAAAAACACACATTGTTGTTTGGTAACGTTATGGTTATCTGTTTTAATGTATCGCAGCTGTTATGCTGTGTAACGTAGCCTATGCTAGCGGTAACTTAAGTAACTTAGCTGCTATTTCTCCGACCTCGACCTCCCATTTCCTCGATTTAAGTAGGCTATGCCCGGTGTTCCGACACCCAGTAAGTACGAGTCGCCCTCTTCATACACATTACGGTGTTTTTTTTTTTTTTTTAAATAATTATTTTCATTTCTTTAAAACTAACTAGCCGTTAGCGGCTAGTTAGCCGGCTAGTTAGCCGCTAACGGCTAGTTAGCCGCTCGGCTTTTATTAAAAAAATAAAAAAACACCGTAATGTTTATGAAGAGGGCAACCAACTCCAACGGTACGGAGTTTAGAATGACTTTTTTAAGCCTCTCTTTGCTCCTCATGTCTTAATTCTCCGTGACTTTTCGCTAGCCGAGCGGCTAACGGCGCTGTTGTACATATCAGCACGGGTGTGATTCGGTCGTAGGCACGAGGCCGCACACCCGTGCTGATATACAGTACAACAGCACTCCCTCTGCCTTTATTCATCCCACGACGGGGAAATTCACAAGTTACAGCAGCAGTACAAACACACTCACACATGCCATGCACACTGGCAATATTAATGTTTAAGCTTGTCAGTGCTTTATGATGATTAATATATGCTGAGAAACTATGGAGGTTATTTTCTATCATAAATCAAGAGCATATTATGTTGATTTGAGAGCATTACTTTTTGATTTGACGTTCAGAAAACTCTGCTCTCATATTCAAATTTACTCTGCTCGCGCTCAAACTATGTGCTCGATGTTTAAACCTGTGCTCTCGGATTCAAAGTTGCCCTGCTCGTGCTCAAACTTTGCTTTCGCATTCAAGTTTGCCCTGCTCGTGCTCAAACTGTGTGCTCGCACTTGGTCACAGCTGCCTGCGCAGAGTGTTTCCTCTTGCGCGGAGGAAAGTCCTGCTCTCGGATCTCTGCTCTGCTCTCGGATTTTCTGTCAACTGTCAACCAATAGAAGACCGGCTACTGTTGACCAATCAGATCATCCCTACTTCTATGCTTCTTTGTGGGTGCGTTCACTGTAATTCAAGGAGCGTCACATACGGGCGGGCACTCTTTCTACCGGGTTTATCTATTTCCGCCCCACAGGCTGTTAAATGTGGCGGCTCCCTTTATGTTTTGACAACTTTTGGAATAAAATATCAGTTAATTAATACACGAGCGCCCGTGCTTTTCATTACAATAGGTAGCTATATAAACATAAACTAGCAGTAGTAGCGGATGGGTGCCTTATGTATGTTTTTTTTTTTATCCACGTTCATCGGTATATATGTTTTATAGTCTAAATGCCAAGAGTCATTTGTAAGTGCTGTGATGGTACAGTGGTTAAGGCAGATGACAGTAGCTCTTTTTGTTGATCATGGGACCGCTGGTTCGAATCCCGGCCCTGCCGGCACCCTCATGTTATGCTATTTGATTTTTATGATTTTTTTTTTTTCATTGAAACGCTTAACAAGAGATGGTGGGTTACCATGCGTGATTAAAAACATGATGAAATGAAAATTAAAAAAATATGCCATGATGATAATAATTTTGGTGCGTGACACCCGGGGGTCAAAGCCAGGGGGCGCACTACTTTGGATCAGTGCTTTCCCAAGAAGAAAGAGACTGAGTGAGCGGGGAGACAGTCACCATGGCCGACCGAAGTACTCAAGTAAGTTTATTGTTTCATGTTGCCAGATACCTGCTATATTGTACCTCTTTCATCTTTTTACAGTCTATGCTTTCATATCGTTTCAATATAGACATATATAATCGTTAGTCGAACATCCGTCATTACTGCGGTGTCAGCTCCCAGTCAGTCAGCTCTGGGCTCTGTGTGCGAAGCGGCCGTTTGAATGGAAGCGCCAAAAAGTGGACTTTTTCTCTTCTCTAGATAAGTCTAGGAAGGCTGGGAGGACATGTGCCGTCCTCGGCTGTTCTAATATCAGCAGAATACAACAACTTTAGACATAACGCAGCCCCTTACTTTAGGAGGACTGTCCATGAAGCTTTATTCATAAAAGAGCAACATCAACTGTCATTTTTAATTGTGTTGTAGATATTATACATTTCACTGATCGCAACGCAAGTGTGTGTTTTGAAAGCGAGGCTGATTTATGCATGGCCACATTAGGCTTAGCATTAGCTTCCCTGACACTACAAATTGTAGCCTATATTGAAACGATATGGAAGCATAGACTGTAAAAAGATGAAAGAGGTACAATATAGTAGGTATCTGGCAACATGAAACAATAAACTTACTTGAGTACTTCGGTCGGCCATGGTGACTGTCTCCCCGCTCACTCAGTCTCTTTCTTCTTGGGAAAGCACTGATCCAAAGTAGTGCGCCCCCTGGCTTTGACCCCCGGGTGTCACGCACCAAAATTATTATCATCATGGCATATTTTTTTAATTTTCATTTCATCATGTTTTTTTTTTTTTTTTTAACTTTTTATTTATCTACATGAACATAGAACATGAGATCATCATGGATGGTACAGTTAAAATCAAAATATTCAATTATACATACATACATACATACATACGCATACATCATAGTCAAATGTCACATTATTCAAGGTGCATATTCAATCCATTTTTCCCAGCGTTCCATACACTTCTCCAACTGAAGTCTTAAAACAAAAGTAAGTCTCTCCATACAGTAAATTTCGTGAATAATCCCGTGCCACTGGATCAATGTTGGAGGATCTAGTTGCAACCACTTTCTGGTTATGGCTTTCCTACCACTGGCCAGAAGAATCTTCAACAAGTACCTGTCCTTATGCAAGACTGTTTTTGGAATTTTACCGAGATATAAAGTAACAAAAGAAAAATCTAAATCCACCCCTATTATTTTATTTATCTCGGTTGACACCTCCTTCCAAAATAACTGGATTTTCGGACAGGCCCAAAAAACATGAACATGGTTAGCCATAGGGGTTCCACATTGTCTCCAACAAAAGCCTCGACTCTGTGTGCCTGTTCGTAGTGCTGTTAATTTAGGAGTTATGAAAAATCTCACTACATTCTTCCAGCCGAACTCTCTTAAAGATCTCGAATTTGCAGTGGTCGCTTGTGTCTCACATATTTCTATCCAGGTCTCTTCTGATATTTGTGTTTCTGACTCCTTCTCCCATTTTTGTTTAATGGATAACGTAGAGTGATTCTTAGAAGCTTGTATACTTCCGTAAATTCTTGAGACCAACTTTTTATTATCTTTCTTTTTATATGCCTCATGAAATATAGAAATTAAATTGTATTCCTTCTCCTCCTTGATTTGTAATTTTTTATTATAGTAGTCTCTGACTTGCAGGTATCTATGAAAGTCCTGCTTCTCCAGTCCAAATGTGGCTGAAATTGACTCATAACTCTGAAATTTACTGTTTGAGATGAGGGAACAAAAGGACGTGATCCCTCTCCTAACCCACTGTTTAAAGCCCCCGTCCAATCTAGCAGGTTCAAATTCTGGATCATATGCTATCCAATTCAAGACTCTAACCTGTTTCTCTATTTGTAACTTCCTCAAGACCTTAAACCATAGTTTCAGAGTGAATACAGTCAATTGATTCAAATTGTTATAATATTTTTCTGCTTGGTTTTTGTTTCCTATTATAGACTGTATTGGAATTTTTAACTGTGTAGTTTCCAAGCATTTCCATTTAGATTCATAATTTGGAGAGCACCAGGATACCAAGGGTTTCAACTGTGCAGCATAATAATAATCCTGTAAACATGGTAAAGCTCTCCCTCCCTTCTCTTTTTTTAGCTGCAGAGTCTTGAACTGAACCCTGGGTCTTCTACTGTTCCAAATGAACCTTGAGATCCAGGCATTCCACTCATCAAATTGTTTTTGGGGTACCTCTAGAGGCAGAGACTGGAAGAGATAAAGAAGCCGTGGCAACACGTTCATTTTAATAATTTCTATTCTATTACTCATATCCAATGGGAGGAGGGTCCATCTAGAAATATCAGATTTGATCTCTTTATTAATTGGGCCGTAGTTATTTTCAAAAAGTTTTGACATATCTTTAGTAAGGTTTATTCCTAAATATTTTATTTTGGACGAGTCCCATTTAAAATTGTATTTCCCTTTAATATCTGGGTGGGGAATATAGTTAAATGTAAGGGTTTGGGTTTTTTGGATATTAAGCTTATACCCAGAGTATAAATTATATTTTTTTAGCAGGGACATCAATTTAGGGATGCTTGAGTCTGGACTTGTAATAAAAAGCAGAACATCATCCGCAAACATACAAATCTTATGTTCTTCTCCTCTAATCATAGTCCCCTTTATCCCGGAGTCCTCTCTAATTGCTTGAGCGAGGGGCTCAATAAATAATGCGAATAGGGTCGGACTCAGGGGACAGCCTTGGCGTGTCCCTCTTTCCAAATGAATAATTTGCGACAGGTGTCCATTCACCCTGATCCTGGCCGTTGGAGAAAAGTATAGCGCTCTAATACATTTAATAAAACCATCTTTGAAGCCAAATCTTGCAAGTACCCTGTATAAATATTCCCAACCCACCGAGTCAAATGCCTTTTCAGCATCTAGGCTGACCAACATTGCACTGATATTTTCTGATGTAATATGACTCACCACCTGTAGTGTTCTCCTTAAATTATCCTGTGTCTGTCTGTTTAATACAAAGCCTGTTTGGTCCAAATCAACCAGCTCAGGGACAATGGACTCCAGTCTCCTAGATAGGATTGAAGCAAACAGTTTATAGTCTACATTTAAGACTGATATTGGTCTGTATGAGCTGCATTCATTTTTATCTTTTCCTTCTTTCAGGATGATAGAGATAACTGCTTCCTTCCATGATTGGGGGGCTTCTCCTGTTCTCAGTGTATGGTTGAAACAATTAAGCAGAACAGGTGTTATCTGTTGTTTAAATGTTTTATACCACTCAGACGGATAGCCGTCCGAACCTGGAGCCTTATTAGCTTTCAATCTCGAAATGGCTTTGTTCAGTTCTTCTGCTGTTATCTCAGCCATAATTTCTTTATTTTGTTGTTCTCCTATAGATGGTAAATCTAGTGAACTTAGAAAAGTGTCTATTGTTGTAATATCTACCATGGCCGGTTGGTTATATAGTTCTTTATAATATAGTACGAAAGCATGTTGAATGTCCTCTGATTCACTGCAAACCTTTTGTGTCTTGGGGTTTCTAATCTTGTAAATCATATTTTTCCCACGTTGTTTTCGAATCCTCCAGGAAAGTAATTTCAGTGCCCTATGCCCTGTCTCATAATACTTTTGTTTGGTAAATTTAAGTTGTTTTTCAATTTCCTCATCATATATGCCATTTATATCCTGTTTAATTTTGTTTATTTTAATTAATATTTGTGGATCTCTTTGTTCCATGTGTCTAGTTTCTAATGACTTCATTTCCGCTTGTAGTTCCACAAGTCTTCTCTGTTTTTCCTTTTTACGAAAAGCTGTGAGGGCAATAATTTTGCCTCGAACAACTGCCTTTGCTGCGTCCCATAAAGTATTTGGAGACACCTCCCCATTATCATTATTTTGTAAATATGTTTCAAATTCCTGTTCAATCTGTTTCTGCACTGTTTTGTCATTTAAAATGCTCGTATTGAGTCTCCAAAGTGTATTTTTCCGTTGCTTAGTTAGGTGCAGGGTTAGATACACCCCTGAGTGATCAGATACGTCTCTAATCCCTATTTTACAATCCCTGACTCTGTGCCAGTCTGATTTATACATAAACAAATAATCAATTCGTGAATATACAGAATGACATGGGGAATAATATGTGAATTGTTTTTCTCCTGGATGAGACTCTCTCCACACGTCAATCAGACCCAGCTCTGTAAGCATCCTCTGGACTAGAATGGCATTAGGACTTTTCTTTTGGCGCTGATTAGATGTATCTAATTTTGGTTGCAGTTGGACATTAAGATCACCACCACAAATTAGAATTCCTTGTGTTTCCAAAACTATCAATTCAAATAATTTTTTGAAAAACATTTTTTTGCTCCCTGGCGGGGCATACACATTAAGTAGAGTTACTTCTTCATTGTCTAATTTACCCTTTACTAAAACAAATCTCCCTTCCTTGTCTTTCACTTCTGAAATAAATTCAAAATTTACTGCATTAGGGATCAGTATAGCCACTCCCCTCCTACGGGCTGATTTATGAGATGAGTAATAGGTATTTTGAAATCCCAGTTTTTTTAATTTTTCATGTTCTAAAGAGGACAGATGAGTCTCTTGCCAAAAAACTACCTGCAGCTTTTCTCGTTTCATTTTTGCTATAATTTTACTCCTTTTGATCGGGTTATGCAGCCCGTTGACATTTAGTGTGACTATCTTATATTCCTGATGATGCATATACTCTTTTCAACCTGTGTACAATTGTGTAACATTACCCATGATATCCCGAACAAGAACAGTGAACCAAAAAACAGAAAAACAAGAACCAAAGACTTCCAAGTCCGAAGTTCAAATGAAACTTCAAATTGAGAGGAAATCCTCGTGTCCGTCGAGGGCCTCTCATCAGTATCAGAAGAGATACTGTGCACCGGTGACATTCTTTCTGAGTCAGTTTCTCCAAAACCGGTATAAGGTTCCATCTTGTCAAGTGCAGTAAATAATAATATGTATTCTCTTTGTAAATTGGCAGAGAGTTGAGAAACACAGGAATTATCTTCTCAGGTAAAAGGATGTAATGAAAACTTTTAGCAAAGAAAAATCTAATTCCTTAGTAGATTGAAAATTAAATTGTAAAAGCATTTTCTTTTGGGTATAAAAATTCAAAATAAGTGAGTTTGGGTAATTTCTTAAGGTCTCCTCATGTAAGTAAACAAAATTTAAAGGCTCAGAAGCCCAAATGTTGTCATCTTAGGTATACTATAGTTCAAATTTAGGTAGATTCAAGTAGGAACGGCAAACTGTAGTATTTAACTCTTAAATATAAGGTTCAGCTTAAACAAATCTGGGTAATTATAGTATTACCTCACCTGGTAAACTGACTAATGATAAGTCATCCACTTTACACGGGGGCTAATAACACTTTTGTTTTGAAGCCCAGTGTAATTAAAAAAATAAAATAAATAAATAATAATAATAATAATAATAATAAATAAAGGGGGTGGGGGGTCCAAACGAGGAGGTTGGACCCGGATCATCACAGGATGATATTTCAAACAGTCACTGGGCTCAACTTCTGTACAGGCACATGGCTCCAGTCACTCACCCCGCAATGTGTGAATATGTTTACCCTCAGGTGTTTTCACTGGCCAGCAGCAGTTGCTCCAGGTGGAACACGCTGAAAGCTCCGTAGTCTCTCTTTTATCCGCCCTTGGTCCACTACCTGTCTGCGGCGATCTGCACCTGCCCTCTCCCACGTCGCCAATCTCCGCTGCTTCAGCGCTGTAGAGTCAGGCTCCTTGACGTTCTCCATAGGGAATCCTCTCTTCTTCAGGTCTTTAGCCGCCTCTGCTGCGCTCTCGTAGATCTGTGTGCCGCTGTCGAAAAACACCTTCAACTTGGCTGGATGTGGCGTTTGGAAGCGGATCCCTTTGGCTTTAAGCTCTCTCAGTATCCCCACATATGCCTTTCTTTTCTTCAATATTTCGGGGGGGTAATCTTGATCAAAATAGATCCTTTTCCCCTCGTAACGAACATCTTTCTTTCTCCACGCCGTACGCAGTACCTGTTCTTTCACTCTGAACTCGAGGAAGCAAATCACCAGTGATCTCGGCGGTGCGTCTGGGGGAGGCTTTGGGGCGAGCGCCCGGTGGCAGCGCTGTATTCCGAGGTCCATGTCCGCGGCCGGCGGGCCGACTTCTGATTTTATTAGCTTCGTTATAAACTCCGACACATTGGACCCCTCTGATTCCTCCGGTACTCCGTAAATACGGAGATTGTTGCGGCGCGAGCGTGCTTCTAGCTCGGTTAGCTTAGCCTGCAGGGCCTCTTGGTTCTCTAGCGCCTGGGTGAGAGCCTCCTTCGCTGCCGTGTCCCAGTCTTCAATGTCGGATATGCGCTGTTCGGCCTCGCCCACTCTTGCTATGGTAGCTTGTAGCTCACCTGTAGCTTCTTCGAGTTTTCGGTTGATTTCACCTCTAAACTCGTTCAACTCCTTCTTCATGTCGTTACGAAAGGAAAGTCGAAATTCACTCATTTCACTTTTAACATCAGCCCTGAGCGCACGAATCTCGTTGTAGATGGCCTGCATGACGGGGTTAGCTTCTTCCTCGTCAGCGCCGCCATTGTTCTCATAGCTTTCCTCGTCGCTGTAGTATTTTTCTTCGACAGTCTCTCCTCTATCACTTCTTGAGCCCTGTTTACTTTTAGTCTTTTTTTGCTTATCCCCTTCCATGTTAACTTTCTGTGCAATTTTTAAAATCTAATGTTCTTCAAAGGGGATAAATATCCAACCGGTTGGGAGCGGGGTGTTTAGGCTGCCATTCGCTTCAGCGTCACCACCGGAAGTCCATTTCATCATGTTTTTAATCACGCATGGTAACCCACCATCTCTTGTTAAGCGTTTCAATGAAAAAAAAAAAATCATAAAAATCAAATAGCATAACATGAGGGTGCCGGCAGGGCCGGGATTCGAACCAGCGGTCCCATGATCAACAAAAAGAGCTACTGTCATCTGCCTTAACCACTGTACCATCACAGCACTTACAAATGACTCTTGGCATTTAGACTATAAAACATATATACCGATGAACGTGGATAAAAAAAAAACATACATAAGGCACCCATCCGCTACTACTGCTAGTTTATGTTTATATAGCTACCTATTGTAATGAAAAGCACGGGCGCTCGTGTATTAATTAACTGATATTTTATTCCAAAAGTTGTCAAAACATAAAGGGAGCCGCCACATTTAACAGCCTGTGGGGCGGAAATAGATAAACCCGGTAGAAAGAGTGCCCGCCCGTATGTGACGCTCCTTGAATTACAGTGAACGCACCCACAAAGAAGCATAGAAGTAGGGATGATCTGATTGGTCAACAGTAGCCGGTCTTCTATTGGTTGACAGTTGACAGAAAATCCGAGAGCAGAGCAGAGATCCGAGAGCAGGACTTTCCTCCGCGCAAGAGGAAACACTCTGCGCAGGCAGCTGTGACCAAGTGCGAGCACACAGTTTGAGCACGAGCAGGGCAAACTTGAATGCGAAAGCAAAGTTTGAGCACGAGCAGGGCAACTTTGAATCCGAGAGCACAGGTTTAAACATCGAGCACATAGTTTGAGCGCGAGCAGAGTAAATTTGAATATGAGAGCAGAGTTTTCTGAACGTCAAATCAAAAAGTAATGCTCTCAAATCAACATAATATGCTCTTGATTTATGATAGAAAATAACCTCCATAAGAAACAAGATTGTAAATCAAGCAGGAAAGACCAATAATTTGTGTTTAATGAATCAAATATAATCAGATATTGTTTTGGTCATAAATAGGCTATGTTTAATTCGCTGGGGAGGAGGGGCGGGCACACAGCTTTTCTTTTTTTTTTTTAACTTTTTTTTTTTAAATAATGAGGGCTGTCATTTTTGCTAAGCTTAAGTCAACTAAAGTTAGCTATTTTGTGTCTTCTATGTCCTGCCTTGAGTTTATGTTGTCTACACACCCACATACTTGACTTTTTTTCAACATTTTTTCTATTTTTACTGTGTAGATAATCCTCCAGCTAGGCCAATATTTGACATGTCTCTGGGTGCTGCTGTGTAGTGGTGAGTATTAGCCTACTATTCAATTGCTTTTGTTGGTTTTAGGGATGCACATTTTGAATTTTTTTTCTGACTGATGATAACCAACGCTTGTTAACCGATATGATTACAATGCTCTCGGGGGCGATCACTTTTTCTCTTTTGCGCAGCTCTGTTGTAACAGGTGATGCAGATCGATGTCCCTGTAGGCTACATTTGTTGTCTGACCTTCTTTTATGATATTATTCCTTTTTTAATATTGTGAGTAAAGATAATTACTGCAAGTCCTATTGCCTTTTCACTGTTATGCTGATGATACGCAACTCTACTTGTCCATGGAGCCAGATGACAGAAGCCGCCTCATCAATCTGCAAGACTGTCTGAAAGACATTAGATCCTGGATGTCCTCTAACTTCTTGCTACTGAATTCAGATAAAACTGAGGTCATCGTGTTTGGACCTAAACATCTCAGGGACACGTTCTCCAATCAGATCGCTACTCTAGATGGCATCACCCTGACCCCGAGTACTACCGCGAGGAACCTTGGAGTCATTTTTGACCAGGACCTTTCCTTTAGCTCCCACATAAAGCACGTGACTAGGACCGCCTTCTTCCATCTGCGCAGTATCACTAAGATTAGGAATATCCTCTCCCAGAGTGATGCTGAGAAACTAGTACATGCATTTATCACTTCTAGGCTAGACTACTGCAACTCTCTCCTGTCAGGATGTCCGAAAAACTCTCTAAAGAGTCTCCAGCTGGTCCAGAATGCCGCAGCGAGGGTTTTGACAGGAGTTAGGAAGAGAGAGCACATCTCTCCCACCTTAGCTTCTCTCCACTGGCTTCCTGTGGGATTTAGAATAGACTTCAAAATCCTTCTGCTGACTTATAAGGCTCTTAATGATAAAGCTCCAACCTATCTAAAAGAACTAATCATTCCTTACTGTCCTACCAGAGCACTCCGCTCCCAGAACGCAGGTCTGTTAGTGACTCCCAGTATCTCTAAAAACAGACTGGGAGGTAGAGCCTTCAGTTACCGGGCTCCTTTACTGTGGAACCAGCTCTCTCCATGGGTCAAAGAGGCAGACACTCTAACTACATTTAAGTCTAGACTTAAGACCTTCCTCTATGACAGGGCTTTTAGTTAGGGCTGGTTCAGGTAGCTCTGAACCATTTTATAGCTACGCTGCTATAGGCTTAGACTGCTGGGGACACATCTGGTTACACAGAGCCCTCTCCTCCTCTTCTCTTCTCTTCTCTTCTCTTCTCTTCTCTTCTCTTCTCTTCTCTTCTCTTCTCTCCTCCCCTCCCCTCCCCTCTCCTCTCCTCTCTTCTCCTCAGTATATTTTTGAACTGTCATTTTCTGTTGTACTTTGTAGTTTGGCCTTGGTGTCTCGCACTCTCTCTGTGTTTCCGCAGATCCACCGGAGCTCCATCTCTCTGCACCAGCCACCGCCTGCATCGCCCCCCCCTCCCACCCCTTCCCCTGCTGTTAGACCGGCCTCCCCTTCCTTCCCATGGACCAGTCTGCCACCCAGCCCTCCCATCGAGCTGGCCAGCTCTCCCTGCCCCCCCCCGCCCCCCCCCCCCCTCACCAGAGACTGCCTTCATCAACTCCTGCTAACATTTCCATATTTCGCACATTCTGTGACAAACTGTAAACTGTTTTCTTGTCTGTAACAACATCTATTGCACGTCTGTCCGTCCTGGGTGAGGGATCCCTCCTCTGTTGCTCACCCTGAGGTTTCTCCGACTTTTCCCTGTTAAAAGGGTTTTCCATGGAGTTTTTCCTCAGTCGATGTGAGGGTCTAAGGACAGAGGATGTTGTTACGATGCCATGTAAAGCCCTTTGAGACAAACTGTTTGTAAAAACGGGCTATACAAATAAAATTGCCTTGCCTTGCCTTGCCTTGCCTTTAAGATTCTAATGTTCATTTTTTTTGTTGAAACTATTTTGGAGAGATATGTCTAATAATCAGTCTTCATTACAACACAAAATAATATGGCACCACAAACTAAACCAATTTCCATTTGTCTTTCTTTCTCTAGTGAATGTGGCAGTGTAAAGGGTGTTCAGTTGCTGTGCAATATTTGACATGTCTCAGGGTGCTGTGTCAAAGGCTCTGCAGTGGTGGTGAGTATTACTAAATCATTTGTTGTTTTCTGAGTTTATTGTTTTTTTTCATTTATGTATATTATTTTTAAACAATTACTCAGTAATGAAAAAGAAATAGGGGGCATCATTGCACCAATGGATGAAGTAAATATATTCTCTGGGTTGGGGGTGTAACAACTGATTGTCTTCAAGACAAAAATGCCTTTTACCAGGACAAATGAGAATTTTCACAGACATGAACTCAAACAACACAACTTGTGCCTCTGCTTTTCTGCCGTAGGATGACGACGTGGATCTGGGAAGAGAATGCGTCCTAAAGACCCTCTGCGTTTACCTGAATGAGGACCCGGAGAATCTATTGAGAGTATGTGGTAAGTAGCTATTACTTAGGTTTAGTATGTTGAGATGTTATCTTTCGTATGTTATATAAACTTTAAAACATCTACTCATTGTAATTACTTTACAGTCAGCTAAGTTGTAGGATAATATGGTAGTGATCTTAATATCAAAGTGTGTGTTTATTTTTCATTAAAGGGATAGTTCGGGTCTTTTGATATCTATCTACTTGTTTTAGCACAGAGCTAAAGGGAGAGCTTTATGAACCTGATGTGATGCTGAACCTCATCAGATGGAGTTCCATAGACTGTAGGAAAGAGGTTAGAGCAGAGAAGAGTGATCGTTGCAGCGCAGTCCATGGTGGAAGATCAGACCAACAAATACACAGACAGATAGCGTGCATCACCTCCAAGGATGGTGCTGCTGAAAAAAAAAAAAGAACAGCACTCCTCTGCAGCCAGCTGACGTGTAGCTCACCTGCAGCTGTCAGAGGATCCTCGCTCTTTCTTTAGCCTGGCGTTTGGATGCACTTTGTTCAACATTTGAAGATCTAACCACCATCTGACCACCGGTCAGCTGAGCCAGCTAACAGAGTGGACGTGGCTGGTGTGTAGACTCGCTATTTTATAACGGCAAGAAAAAATAATCGTCCTGATAGTGTGTGTACATTTGTCGGGCTGATCTTCCATCACAGACTGCGCTGCATTACTGATCATCACCCGGTCACCCTGTCTGTCACAGCTGCAGCTGTGGTCTAACTTCAGCTTGTTGCTTCCCTGTCCCTCCTCTCTGTGTCTGCCCGTTCTAACTCCATCTGATGAGGTTCAGCATCACATCAGGTTCATAAAGGTCTCCCCTTGGCTCTGTGCTAAAACAAGGGATGGCTTCATCACTTGTGTCATAATCAGATATGTTTACGTGAACTATCCGAGCAATAAACTCCATGAAACAGCTGATGGAAATGCGCACAGCCGTCTAGAGGCGGCGGCGCGCAGTGATATGGAGGGAGAGAAAATAGCAGCAAGCGATTGTGAGGTCTGACCTTTTTGTGGACAACGGTTTTGTGATGCAAATGTATCACTCTTTTGAACGCATATTGTTTTGAGAAGTAAAACGCTTTATTTTTGTGACCCCAGCCAACTAACCGGACTACATTCGTCAGCACCGCAAACTCTAAAAGTGTGAGAGAGAGAATTAAACATAGCCTATTTATTATCAGTTACTATGACCAAAACAATATTTGATTCGTTAAACATAAATTGGTCTTCCCTGTAGGATTTGTTTTATTTACAATCTTATTTCTCAGCATATAGGCCTATTAATTATCATGACAACATAAAGCACTGACGAATAAGCCTAAACATTGATACAGGACTCTGTAACACAACTCATCACACATTCATGCTCTCCCTGTGTGATCATCGAGGAAGCAGACAGTCTGAGGTTGAAGTTTAGATGACACTGTGACAGGTCTCTGTACGTCTTGACCACATGTCAGCTGTTCAGCTGTAGTAGAGGAGAACTCAGCTGTTTTCAGCTCCGCCGCACGTAGCGTTTTTTTTTTGTTTTTTTTAGGAGCTCCGGTATATTGCGGCTTTATGCGGGAGGACACGCGATAAACTACAGCTGATCCAATGTATTTATCTGAGCTTGGTCACCGTGAGAGGCGCTTTGAGCTGCGTTCATATTAAGTTACACCTGACGCAGGACAGGGCATTTTGACAGGTCTGCGCTCACATCAGCTGTGTTTATTTACCCTCACCCTGTCACATAAGCGATCAGCTGTTTTTTTTTTTTTTTTTTTTTTAACGTTTGATGTCTTTTTTTCTTTTTGCTCGAAATTAAACATGGTATGACCTTGACTCCCTATATATCTGTCTGTTTGATTACAGGTGCTGTAAGAAAAAATACAGTGACAGGTCAGCCACAGATGACGAGGTGACCAAACACGCCATCCACCTTGCGGCAGATTGTGCAGCGAGGAGACGTGTCCCGCCTCCATCCACGCGAGAACCCCAGTAGCATGTACTTTAAAAGAATAAACAATATTTGTATTGAACTTCTTGTCGTTCACCAGTTATTCATTTTCTGATATTTTAGCTTCACATTTCATTGAAGTTGTAGCCTCATTTTGTACAGTAAGTTGATGTCTTGACTTGAACCTTTTCTGTATATTGACAATAGTGCTGGGTTAAAAATGCAAGGCAATGCAGATTTAAGCTTGGTGTAGAAGTCTAGGCTAGGCATAGTTATAGTTTTAGTTTAAGCTATTTTATGGAGATTTTGAAAATGATGAACGGGTCCAAAACGGACCCGGGCCAGAGGTTTTTTTTGCGTCCATTGCGGATCCGCGGCGGATTTGCGGGTCCCGAACGGACCCGGGCCAGAGGTATTTTATAAGTCCGTTGCGGGTCCCAAACGGATCCGGGCCAGAGGGTTATTATGAGTCCGTTGCGGATCCGCGGCGGATTTGCGGGCCCCGAACGGACCCGCCGCGGAGGTATGATTTAAATCGCGGATGCGGACCGGATGCAGCGCGGATCCAGGACGGGTCCGCGATCCGCCTTCGTAGCGGATCCGTCACGGAGTGCAAGTGGACTCCGATACGGGTCCGTTTCGCGGGTCCGTTCCGGAAGCGGACTCCTTTTGCTATGTGGGGTCTGTCCTCAGACTGTCCTGACTGTCCCTGAACGCCACACAGAGACAACATGGAGCTGTGTGAGGTTGAGTTTTATTTATCATGATAATTAATACTTAGTAACAAGCCTGTAAGTTCAACACATCAGTATATGCTACTGTGATTTAACTAGCCTAGTTAAATAAAAAGATGTAGTTTAATACCATAATATCTAGGGCTGACCAAAGGCCAATGTCTTTACTTCATGTGACAAATATTTATTACTTGTTGCTACGACTCATTTTAGCTTCTTTCACCAAACTCCCATGATGCACTGAGCTCCTACATCCCATCCTTCTTCTGTAGGGCTGCTGTGTGTGGACCAGATGCTGCCGTCACCATGACAACGTCCCAACGTGCAGGAGGACACGCGGTCAGAAACTCCAGAGGTCAGAGAGGAGGTGGGAGGTGTGTGTGTGTGTGTGTGTGTCATCAATAATTCATCAGTTCATTGATCAGTTTGGACTCTGTTATCCTGGACCGGACCAGTTTTGTTGTTTTTTTTCTATTTGGAAAATTAATCCTAATAATAATAATTTTAATCGGTGAAACTTTTAATTTGAAAATCACAGGAAGTGAGACTGAACCAGTGTGTGTGTGTGTGTGTGTGTGTGTGAGAGAGAGATCCAGAACCAGAGTCTGGGGGGGTTGGGGGGAGGGGGGGGGGCAGAACTGGGTCCTGAGACCTGAGACCCGGGTTCACCAGAGTCCAGTTCCATCAGTTCGATCCAGATCAGATGAACCCGTCTGGGATCTGGTCCAGTTTAAAGTGGTTTTCTGAGTCCAGAACCAGGACCAACCGCTCTGTGAAAGGTCCACAAAGTCTCCGCTGATCATCAGGACCAGAACTTCACATGGTTCTGGTTCTGGTCCCGGTCCTGGTCCCGGTCCTGGTCCGATCTGGTCCCGACTGACTGAACTGTGTGTAAATGAACCGGTGGACCTGCTGCTGGTTCTGGTTCTGGACCCGTCTGACTGTTACTGCTCCTCCAGCTCCTGAGGGGAAGACCTGGTCCTGGTCCTGGTTCTGGTTCTGGTTCTGGTCCTGGTTCTGGTCCTGGTTCTGTAGCTGCTAAGTGCCCCCCCCCCCCCCCTCTCTCCCCTCTCCCCTCCCCTCCCCCCACCAGCTGCTCCCTGACCTGGTTCTGGTCCTGGTCCTGGTCCTGGTCCCGGTCCCGACGTCTTCCTCTGGGCTGCTGGGTAACGATGGTGTCGTAGTTTTTTTTTTTTTTTTTTTGATACTGACCTTTATTTTGTCTATTTTGTTTTGTTTTGTTTTGTTTTGTTTCATGTGTTGAAATGTTTGTTGTTTGTTGTTTGTTGTTGTTGATGCTGTCGTGGTTTTGTGTTGGGGATGTGGATCTGGATCAGGACTCTTGGACCTGGTTCTGGTCCTGGTTCTGGTTCTGGTCCGACTCATAAACTGTGAAGTGTCTGAACCCTGGTCAAACGAGAAAAAAGAAAAAAAAAGAAAAAAAAAAAACTCAATAAAGTTGAAGTGAACCAAGTCTGAGTCGTTTGTGGTGAGTTCAGGTTCCTCAGAGAACGTGGGAGAAGTCACTTTCTGGTCCTGGACCCAGTTGTTAAAGGGTTAAAAACTGACTGGATTTTGGATCATTGATCAGATCAAATCTTGAAAATGGATCAAACCTTCATCAGTTTGTGTCGTTCAGAGCTTTTTAGTCGGATCAGGAAAACGTTGATCCAGAACATCAGGATTATTCTGATCCCAGCAGTTTGGTGGATTCAGGAACAAAATGGGATTTAACAACATTTATAATGTAGAATATATAAAGTTTTGATTATTTCACAATTAAAGAACTTTTTCCCAACAATTAGCAAATTTAATGAGATTTGAAGTTTAAATTTGAAACACATGGGGAAATGTTCCCAATGTATTTGACTGATGTACTGTATATTTGCATTTTTAAAATCTATTTAAACAGCCAGACCAGATGAGATCATTTCTGGCTGTTTAAAAAACACTGAAGAAACAAAAAACCAATCCAACAAAGTATAAATGAAACAGTAATCTCTTTCAATGAAAAAAACATTTTTTTAATTGCTTTATATATATATACGGTGTATATATATATAATTATATACAGAACAATACAATTCTCTTTCTCTTTCTTGTTTTTGTTTTGTAGTTTTATTGAGATTTTTGGGGATTATTCTGTTATATGTATTTTAGTGATTATGTATGTAGTTGGTATATTTGTGTTTAATTTTTGTATGTTGTTATTTATTTGAGTCTGATGTAAAGGATTTATATCCTGTATCAGATGTTTTTCATTAAAATTAAATTAAATTTCATTAAATACATTTTTTGCCAGGGGTAATAGTTACAGGGTATCCGCGGGGTCTTAAAAAGTCAAAAATTTGAAAATCTAAATTTTAGGCCTTAAAATGTCTTAAATTTGTTGAATTATTGTGTTCAAGTCTTAAATAATTTTAGACAGGTCTTAAATGTTCTTATGCCCACCATGGGCGAGCATTTCACTCGCATTTGCCCCTAAAAAAAAATACATGTGTGAACCGGGAAAATCACAAAAACAGAAAGAGCTCAACCTGCGATTGGTCAAAAACTACAAATCCCACAATTCTCTGGCCTCAACAATAACAGTAGTTAGTGTAAGTAAGGGAGAGTGGAGCTGTCGGTGAAAAGAGGAAACAACGCCACGTCTGGTCCTGTTCTATGTTGTCCGTTCACACCGTCACCGTTTATTCGTTACGTCCGCGGTGTAAAAGGCCGTGACGCAAAGACGCGATTAGGCGCGAGACGCGATTAGGCGCGAGACGCGGTATACGCGACTTTTTTTTTTGCGACGCAATACACGCGATTCTTTTATGGCGACGGGACCATCGCGTCTTCGTCTCTTTCATCGTGTTTGGTGGGAAGACCCACAAGGGGCTTCCCACCAAACACGAGGAACGCTTTTTTTTTCGCGCGAGCTTTGACGCGCGACCAAACGCGAGATACGCGATTTGACGCTCGTTTTGACTCGTGTAAAAAAAAAAATCATTTTCACTACAACATTTTTTATTTTTATTTTTTCAAAGGAGGTTAAATCGAAAGCAACTGGACTTAGTTATTTGTCTGAAGACGTTTCACCTTCATCCAAGAGGCTTCATCAGTTCTACGCATCTGACCAGGCTGGGACTGGTCCAACTGGTCTGGAGACTCAGTATAAGTCCAGTTGCTGAGACTTTAGAGTCAAAGAGGAGCAGTGCGTCTGCGTCGCTGTGTCGGACTGTTTGGATTTAATGAAGAAGCTGCACGGTGTCCTCCCGTATTTTACCTGGGTCGCTACCGGAGCTTGATAAATGGAGAGAAAAAACAAACGCCAGGCGCACGTCGCGGTGGAACCGAGAACAGCTGAGTTTTCCTCCTCCAGCTGAACAGCTGATCTGTGATCTGTGGTGAAGACGTACAGAGACCTGCCACTGTGTCACGGTGCATTAATATAAACTCTGTCCTCAGACTGTCCTGACTGTCCCTGAACACCACACAGAGACAACATGGAGCTGTGTGAGGTTGAGTTTTATTTATCATGATAATTAATACATACTTAGTAACAAGCCTGTAAGTTCAACACATCAGTATGCTACTGTGATTTAACTAGCCTAGTTAAATAAAAAGATGTAGTTTAATACCATAATATCTAGGGCTGACCAAAGGCCAATGTATTTACTTCATGTGTCAAATATTTATTACTTGTTGCTACGACTCATTTTAGCTTCTTTCACCAAACTCCCATGATGCACTGAGCTCCTACATCCCATCCTTCTTCTGTAGGGCTGCTGTGTGTGGACCAGATGCTGCCGTCACCATGACAACGTCCCAACGTGCAGGAGGACACACGCGGTCAGAAACTCCAGAGGTCAGAGAGAAGGTGGGAGGTCCTCCGCTCTGATTGGCTGAGAGACCCCGACTCCTCTCCCTCCCTGGACCCAGGACCCAGGACCAGTCATGTGACTCTGAGTGGAGGGGGGTAAGAGGGTAAGAGGGGGGGTAAGAGGGTAGGAGGGGGGGTAAGAGGGTAAGAGGGGGGGTAAGAGGGTAAGAGGGTAAGAGGGGGGGTAAGAGGGTAAGAGGTGGGGGTATCTGTCGGTCACGTGACCTGGAGACTCTGACTAAAATTAACCAGCAGCTGATCTGATCTGAGGTCAAATTTCTCAGCAGCATGGACGACGACTGTTGCCGCTGCGCTGAGACAAGGTGAGAGCTGCTACACTGAGACTGTGTAGTACTACAGTACTACTACAATAATACTACAATACAATACTACTACACTGTAATATTACTTCACTGTTATACTGTTGTACCACAGTACTGCAATACTACAGAGCTATGGTAATACAACACTAACTACAACATGACACCAGTGTTCACCGACTACAACACTAACACTGTGGTACTGTGTGATACTACTACAACACTGTACAGCTGTACTCTGATAATACAACACTGTAATACTACAGTACTACAATAACACAGTGGTGCTATGATAATACTACTGTAATTATACTGTAGTTCTACAACACTGTTAGACTACAGTACCACAACACTGTAACACAACAGTCCATTACTGTGATACTACACAACAATAACACTACATTGTTATATTACTGCACTGTAATACTACAGCACTAATGAAAATACAACTAACAAGATACACTCAGAGTAAATGTACTTTTTTTTTCATTCTGTGTAACTGACAACGTGAAGATAAATGGAAAATAAATCAAATCAAATAAATAACTTGTAATTTCACCAAAATGAGGATTTTCTGTTATCTTGTAAATTTCAATTTTCCTTTATTGTCATCGAGCAACGAAGCACAACAAAATATATGTGAATCTCTCCCTAATAACTTTAAAGAGTAATTTAAGATATAGATATATTCATTATGTAATAATGCAAAAAAAAAAATTCACCTCATGATGTAATGATCTGCCACATTTTGTGATAAAATTCTTAAACGCAATAGGTAATAAACCTTGTTGCATTTTGTTACAAGTTGTTACATATTGCATTAGTTACAAAATAAAAGTGTTGCACTTTTTTATATAGAAAATGTAAGAATTTTGTGCAAAATGTAACAATTTATTACAAAATGCAGCAAAGTTTATTACATATTGCATTCAAGAAGTTTATTACAAAATGTGAAAATGAATTACATTATTACAAAATGCGGCCTCAGCACAGGCCTTGATTAAATAAATCATTTTTAACAGTTTTCTTCACAATTTATTTAGTAAAATAGAAATTAAATGAAAGAAATTAAATGTTTAGTGTTTGTTCCTCTGGTGATAATACGACAGGATGATCAGGAGGAGAGCGAGGCTGCAGCTCAGAGGTCAGAGGTCATCTCGCCTGTCTCCCCGTGCGGCGCTGTGACGTCGTCGTCGTCGTGGTGACCATGGTGGGGGGCGTGGCGGTGTGCGGCTCCATCAGCTCGGTCAGAGCTCTGTGGGAGACCCGGATCAAGAGGAGGAGGGAGGAGCAGGACGAGGAGGAGCAGCAGAGGAGGAGGAGCGGCACCGAGCGGCGCTCCAGACTCAGCCTGGGGGTCTGGGAGGACCGGGCCCTTCTGGCTCGACTCAGACAGAAGCTGCAGACCGAGGACGGACGGCTGGTGCTCCGCATCGAGCAGGAGGAGTGGAAGGTATCAGATTATTGTCCTGGTCCAGTCTTCGGTCTGATGCAGGGGCGTAGCTTTGGGTTAAACATTTGGGGGGGGGGGTTAAGATATCGGTCTGTATAGGGATTTTTTAAAGCAAAAAGGTCAGCGTATGCGTGGAAAAGTGCAAAATCATTAACTTTGATAAAAGGACAAGGCTTATTTGCCTCTTTATTTTGTCATTTCCGTATTAGAATATGGGCTAGACCAATCATGACCAGGGAATACCACATCATAAAATAACGGTGTAACTAACGACGCTACTTTTTCAGTGACAGGTAATCAAAAAAGTTACCTTTCCCCCGCTATAACGCCGTTACTGTTACTGACAATAAAATGCACCGTTACTTGACTCAAGAAGTCCCATCAGAAAATAATAATACACCTGTTAAAGTGTACGTTTGACTTTTTTTTTTTCAGTCCATAAACCAACTACGGTAGTAGAAAAAAAAAACATGTATCTGGAACGAACCAACTCCAGAGTTGGGAGGGAGGTTACTGGGATGAGTTCAAGTAATTTGACATATTTCAGCATTTTATATTAAAAAAAGCAACGCAGATGTTACTTTTATTACAGTATGTAGTAATTCAGTTACTAACTCAGTTACTTCTTGGTAGGGCTGCAGCTAACAATTATTTTCATTATCAATTAATCTGTTGATTATGTAAACGATTAATCGATTAGTTGTTTGGTCAATAAAATGTTTTAAAAAATGTTGAAAAATATCAATCAGTGTTTCTCAAACCACCAGGCGACGTCCTCAAATGTCTTGTTTTGTCCACAAACCAAAGAGAGACTCAGTTTATTGTCATAAAGGAACAAAGAAACCAGAAATATTCACATTGAAGAAGCTGAAATCAGAGAATTTGGACTTTTGTTCTTAAGAAACTACTCAAACTGATTATTAGATTATCAAAATATTTGATAATTAATCGATTATTGTTTGATTAATCCAGTAATTTTGTTGTTTTTTTATATCATAAATGACGCCCTTGGTCTGATGTGAGTGTTTGTCTCTGCAGGTCCTGCCGGGCTGTCTGGTCCAGCTCAACCAGGTCCAGGAGTGGCAGCTCCACCGGACCGGACTGCAGAAGATCCCTCACTTCATCTCCAGCTTCCAGAACCTCCTGGTGCTCGATCTGTCCCGCAACGGCGTCTCTGAAATCCCCAAACAGATCGGTCAGTAGTACCAACGACAGGTCAAAGACCGACCCTGTAGCCGGTCTCACCATGTGTCCTCCTGGTTCTGGTTCTGGTCTCAGGGATGTTGACGCGGCTCCGAGAGCTGATGCTGAGCTACAACCGAGTGCAGGTGGTTCCCGAGGAGCTGAGCGGCTGTGAGAGTCTGGAGAGACTGGAGCTGGCCATGAACCGGGAGCTGGACCACCTCCCTGACCAGGTACGGACGCATAGGAGTCGACTTATGAGTAAAACAAATTATTGACTGAAAGATGCACTTAAAGGATAGTAGCATTTTTTTAAAAGTGGGGTTGTATGATCTACAAATAGCCCCTAAAAAAATACACAGTTCCATTGTTCGTTATAATATAATTTTTTCCAGCCCTTCAAAGTGCAGGAAAAACACAGTTTTTATTTGGACCTAACCAACTGCTGATCGGGGGGCGCTAACCCTGGGCGGAGGGATACGTGAATTGGTTAGGTCCAAATAAAAACTGTGTTTTTCCTGCACTTTGAAGGGCTGGGAAAAATGCAGAGAGTCTTCTACTGCAATTAAAGTACTTAGGGGCTATTTGTAGATCATACAACCCCACTTTAAAAAAAATGCTACTATCCCTTTAAAAGGTAGTTATCAAGTGTCTTAGTCACACCTTTAGTGAACTGAATCTTAAATGCCGGTGTCAGAGCCGAGTTACCATAGTACTATGTGCTGTAAACTGAATTTCCAAGTCGTCCGAGTCTTAGAGAATTTTAGTGTTGAGAATTTGTGGAATTTAGTCCAACTCTCAAACTTAAGAACTAAAGCTTTTTATCAACTTTCTCAAGTCTAAGAATCACTCCTACTCCCCCAGATATTTAAAGGGACAATTCAACATTTTGGCAAATTGGCCCATTGCCATAATCCCTATAGTCATAGCAGTAGGTTCGTTACCTTTAATTGTCGGTGCAAGCTATCTTCACCACGTTGAGGGATGTTTGATTTGCCACTCACAGTCCGAGCAAAAGGAGCGTTGTCCAGGGCAACGTAACATACAGTAAACGCATACCCTGGCTCACAATGCCTACTAAAAATCATCCAAAGTGTGGAAAATAAATAAAGGTATTTGTTTTACACCTACCATATTTTTGGGGTGTTTTAGCTCTTTTGTTTGAAACGGGAAAAAGTTGCAAATTTGCTGCTATCTAAAAAAAAAAAAAAAGGTTTGACGATCAGTCGACTACGGCAAAATCTGACGAATCAGATTCGACTATGAAAATCCTTAGTCGAAAACAGCCCTAGAGACCAGCGCAGAGGCAGAAAATAACCCTTTTTCTCTACATTTCGTATGTTTGTGTCACTGAAAACATCTGGCCCAGATAAAAAAGTTCTTGGTTTGAAAGTCTGTCCCAACTGAATTTGTAGCTGAATATCCCTTTAACAGCAGATCAGACCTGACAATGCCAAAGAACTATGCTCTCTTCTTGACACTTTTGGCCTCTCCCAACATGTGAAAGGGCCCACACACACCCGAGGCCACACTCTGGATCTGGTTATCTGTAGAGGTGTTGACATTACATCTGTTGATATCAAGGACTTGGCTCTTTCTGATCATTTCTGTGTGTTCTTTGACTTACAGATAACTCCGGACATGCAGTTACCCTCTGTATCTGTTAGGAAAAGGTTCATAAATGAGAATACCAGTGTTAAGTTTATGGAGGCTATAGTCATGTCACCAACTGTGAGTGCAGAGACAGTTGATGAACTCCTGGATAATTTCAACTGCAAAATCTCAAATGTCATTGATACCATTGCACCTATTAAAACTAAGATGACCTTGGCCAGACAGAGAACACCATGGAGGAACACTTTGATGGTAAAGGCTCTGAAAACAGAATGCAGGAAAGCTGAGCGTAAATGGAGAAAAACTAAACTTCAAATCCACCATGACCTCTACAAACAAAGTCTTTGTAATTTTAACCATGGGCTATTCAAGGCTAGACAGCAACACTTTACTGAAATGATTAATAAGAATATCAACAACACTCGTGCTCTGTTTGCTATGGTTAATAAGCTTACAACCCCCCCAAAAGAGATAGTTTCAGAACTCTTTTCCACAGAAAAATGCAATGAATTTGCTTACTTCTTCAATGAAAAAATCAAATCCATAAGGCTAAATATCAACACAAATCAGCAAAATAATACAATGATGCAATCCCTAAAATCACCTAGGAATAAATCAACTGTAATGTCAGAGTTTAATACAGTTGACCAAAAAACCTTAGAAGAAACAGTTCAGCATCTTAAAACATCGACATGTTGTCTTGACACAATACCATCTGACTTTTTTAAAACTATTATAAGCTCTGTCCAAACAGATCTGCAGCAAATAATAAATTGCTCACTTCAATCAGGCACGTTTCCTAAACCCCTGAAAGTAGCTGCCATCAAGCCGCTCTTAAAAAAGAGAACATTGGATACTACCATTTTAACCAATTACAGACCCATCTCAAATCTTCCCTTTATAGCCAAGATCGTTGAGAAAGTGGTTTTTAATCAACTCAGCAACTTCGTAAACTCCAGTGGACTCTTTGACAAATTTCAATCAGGCTTCCGACCTCACCACAGTACAGAAACAGCTCTTATTAGAGTGTTAAATGACATAAGGTTGAACACTGACTCAGGCAAGGTGTCAGTTCTGGTCCTGTTGGATCTCAGTGCTGCGTTTGACACTGTGGATCACAGTATACTGCTGGACAGGTTGGAAACCTGGGCAGGACTCAGCGGGACAGTCCTAAAATGGTTCAGGTCCTACTTAGAGGAACGGAGTTATTTTGTGACCATTGGTAGTTATCAATCCGATCGAGTGGCTATGACGTGTGGAGTTCCTCAGGGGTCAGTCCTTGGACCCCTTCTGTTTAACATGTATATGCTGCCTTTGGGTCAAATTCTACAGAACTCTAATGTCAACTATCATAGTTATGCAGATGACACACAGATATATCTTGCACTGTCTCCAGATGACTGCAGTCCAATAGAGTCATTATGTCACTGTTTAGAGCAAGTCAAAAATTGGATGAGCCAAAATTTCCTTCAGTTAAATCAAGAAAAAACTGAGGTCATTGTTTTTGGAAATAAAGAGAAGAGGGTTGCTGTCAGTAAACACCTTGAGTCACTGTCTTTAGAAACTAAAGACCAAGTCCGAAACCTTGGCGTGCTGATAGACTCAGATCTGACCTTCAACAGCCATATCAAATCAGTTACCAAATCAGCCTTTTATCAACTGAAGAACATATCCAGAATTAAGGGTTTTATGTCCCAAACTGATCAGGAGAAGCTGATTCATGCTTTTATCTCCAGTAGACTTGACTACTGTAACGGTCTTCTGACTGGTCTCCCCCAAAAAAGCATCAAACAGCTGCAGCTCATTCAGAACGCTGCAGCTCGAGTTTTAACCAGAACAAAGAGATCAGATCACATCACCCCGGTTCTTAAGACCTTACACTGGCTCCCAGTCAGCTACAGAATAGATTTTAAAGTTCTGCTCCTGGTTTACAAATCACTGAATGGTTTAGGTCCAGAATACATGAAAGACATGTTAGTAGAGTATAAACCCAGTAGAGCTCTGAGATCTACTGACTCAGGTCAGATAGTGGAGCTCAGAGTTCAGACCAGACATGGTGAAGCAGCATTTAGCTGTGATGCTGCTCACAAGTGGAACAAACTACCAGCAGAACTGAGATCAGCCCCAACTGTAAGCACTTTTAAATCCAGGTTAAAAACATTTCTCTTTTCATGTGCTTATAGCTGAGAACTTTAAACTTATCTATTTTTTTTTCTTTTACTTTTATTTGCTCTTGCTTTTAACTCTGCTTTTAGTGTTTTGTTTGTTTTTATTCTGTCTTATGCTTCTTTTTTTAATGTTTTGTCTTTATGTAAAGCACATTGAGTTGCCTTGGTATGAAATGCGCTATATAAATAAAGATGCCTTGCCTTGCCTTGCCTTGCCTTGTTATGTGTCAGATAATCATTAATCAGTTGTCATTGATCAGGTTTCCCAGAATCCGATCAGATCACTGGGTCTGGATCAGTCTGACCCGGTTACTTCACATCATTTATATCTAATCACCTTGGTGTGTCTCTTTGCCCTCAGGCGTCTCACAACATCGGGCTGGCGATGGACACGAGTCAGGGTCTGCTGGTGCCCAACGTGAAGAACGTGCAGCTGCTCAGCGTGTTCGACATCGCCCAGGAGCTGAACCGGCTGCAGACGCTCGGCGCCGTGGGGCAGCTGGGAACGTCGGAGCTGACGGGGGGAACGTTCACCCTGTCCAACATCGGATCAGTGAGTCCAGACGCCGCCGCTCTGAGGACGGAGACGGACTCTAGACCCGCTCTAACCACAACCTGTTTCCTCTGTGTGTGTGTTGTAGATCGGAGGGACGTACGCCAAACCAGTCATCCTCCCTCCTGAGGTCGCCATCGGAGCGCTGGGGAAAATGCAGGTGAGTTCCAGACTTTCCAACGACCTATGAACACACCACAGAGGTCAAAGTACTTAGATAAGCCAAGCCCCGCCCCCTTCCTGTGTGTGTGTGCAGGGTATATAATAAAAAAAGAAAGAAAGGTAAGTAGAGTTTAAAGGGATAG
>NC_140910.1:32026450-32082658 GCF_045865225.1 Trachurus japonicus
AAAAAACTCAATAAAGTTGAAGTGAACCAAGTCTGAGTCGTTTGTGGTGAGTTCAGTTTCCTCAGAGAACGTGGGAGAAGTCACTTTCTGGTCCTGGACCCAGTTGTTACAAAGGGTTAAAAACTGATCGGATTTTGGATCATTGATCAGATCAAATCTTGAAAATGGATCAAACCTTCATCAGTTTGTGTCGTTCAGAGCTTTTTAGTCGGATCAGGAAAACGTTGATCCAGAACATCAGGATTATTCTGATCCCAGCAGTTTGGTGGATTCAGGAACAAAATGGGATTTAAATTAAATGTTATCTGGTCAAATAAACAACATTTATAATGTAGAATACATAAAATTTTGATTATTTCACAATTAAAGAACTTTTCCCCAACTATTAGCAAATTTAATGAGATTTGAAGTTTAAATTTGAAACACATGGGGAAATGTTCCCAATGTATTTGACTGATGTACTGTATATTTGCATTTTTAAAAAAAAATCTATTTAAACAGCCAGACCAGATGAGATCATTTCTGGCTGTTTAAAAAACACTGAAGAAACAAAAAACCAATCCAACAAAGTATAAATGAAACAGTAATCTCTTTCAATGAAAAAAACATTTTTTTAATTGCTTTATATATATATACCGTATATATATAATTATATACAGAACAATACAATTCTCTTTCTCTTTCTTGTTTTTGTTTTGTAGTTTTATTGAGATTTTTGGGGATTATTCTGTTATATGTATTTTAGTGATTATGTATGTAGTTGGTATATTTGTGTTTAATTTTTGTATGTTGTTATTTATTTGAGTCTGATGTAAAGGATTTATATCCTGTATCAGATGTTTTTCATTAAAATTAAATTAAATTTCATTAAATACATTTTTTGCCAGGGGTAATAGTTACAGGGTATCCGCGGGGTCTTAAAAAGTCAAAAATTTGAAAATCTAAATTTTAGGCCTTAAAATGTCTTAAATTTGTTGAATTATTGTGTTCAAGTCTTAAATAATTTTAGACAGGTCTTAAATGTTCTTATGCCCACCATGGGCGAGCATTTCACTCGCATTTGCCCCTAAAAAAAAATACATGTGTGAACCGGGAAAATCACAAAAACAGAAAGATCACAACCTGCGATTGGTCAAAAACTACAAATCCCACAATTCTCTGGCCTCAACAATAACAGTAGTTAGTGTAAGTAAGGGAGAGTGGAGCTGTCGGTGAAAAGAGGAAACAACACCACGTCTGGTCCTGTTCTATGTTGTCCGTTCACACCGTCACCGTTTATTCGTTACGTCCGCGGTGTAAAAGGCCGTGACGCAAAGACGCGATTAGGCGCGAGACGCGATTAGGCGCGCGACGCGGTATACGCGACTTTTTTTTTTTGCGACGCAATACACGCGATTCTTTTATGGCGACGGGACCATCGCGTCTTCGTCTCTTTCATCGTGTTTGGTGGGAAGACCCACAAGGGGCTTCCCACCAAACACGAGGAACGCTTTTTTTTTCGCGCGAGCTTTGACGCGCGACCAAACGCGAGATACGCGAGATACGCGATTTGACGCTCGTTTTGACTCGTGTAAAAAAAAAAATCATTTTCACTACAACATTTTTTATTTTTATTTTTTCAAAGGAGGTTAAATCGAAAGCAACTGGACTTAGTTATTTGTCTGAAGACGTTTCACCTTCATCCAAGAGGCTTCATCAGTTCTACGCATCTGACCAGGCTGGGACTGGTCCAACTGGTCTGGAGACTCAGTATAAGTCCGGTTGCTGAGACTTTAGAGTCAAAGAGGAGCAGTGCGTCTGCGTCGCTGTGTCGGACTGTTTGGATTTAATGAAGAAGCTGCACGGTGTCCTCCCGTATTTTACCTGGGTCGCTACCGGAGCTTGATAAATGGAGAGAAAAAACAAACGCCAGGCGCACGTCGCGGTGGAACCGAGAACAGCTGAGTTTTCCTCCTCCAGCTGAACAGCTGATCTGTGATCTGTGGTGAAGACGTACAGAGACCTGCCACTGTGTCACGGTGCATTAATATAAACTCTGTCCTCAGACTGTCCTGACTGTCCCTGAACACCACACAGAGACAACATGGAGCTGTGTGAGGTTGAGTTTTATTTATCATGATAATTAATACATACTTAGTAACAAGCCTGTAAGTTCAACACATCAGTATGCTACTGTGATTTAACTAGCCTAGTTAAATAAAAAGATGTAGTTTAATACCATAATATCTAGGGCTGACCAAAGGCCAATGTGTTTACTTCATGTGACAAATATTTATTACTTGTTGCTACGACTCATTTTAGCTTCTTTCACCAGACTCCCATGATGCACTGAGCTCCTACATCCCATCCTTCTTCTGTAGGGCTGCTGTGTGTGGACCAGATGCTGCCGTCACCATGACAACGTCCCAACGTGCAGGAGGACAGAAACTCCAGAGGTCAGAGAGAAGGTGGGAGGTCCTCCGCTCTGATTGGCTGAGAGACCCCGACTCCTCTCCCTGGACCCAGGACCAGGACCAGTCATGTGACTCTGAGTGGAGGGGGGGGGGGGTAAGAGGGTAAGAGGGGGGGTAAGAGGTGGGGGTAAGAGGGTAGGAGGGGGGGTAAGAGGTGGGGGTATCTATCGGTCACATGACCTGGAGACTCTGACTAAAATTAACCAGCAGCTGATCTGATCTGAGGTCAAATTTCTCAGCAGCATGGACGACGACTGTTGCCGCTGCGCTGAGACAAGGTGAGAGCTGCTACACTGAGACTGTGTAATACTGCAGTACTACTACAATAATACTACAATACTGCTACACTGTAATATTACTTCACTGTTATACTGTAGTACCACAGTACTGCAATACTACAGAGCTATAGTAATACAACACTAACTACAACATGACACCAGTGTTCACCGACTACAACACTAACACTGTGGTACTGTGTGATACTACTACAACACTGTACAGCTGTACTCTGATAATACAACACTGTAATACTTTGAGTACTACAATAACACAGTGGTGCTATGATAATACTACTGTAATTATACTGTAGTTCTACAACACTGTTAGACTACAGTACCACAACACTGTAACACAACAGTCCATTACTGTGATACTACACAGCAATAACACTGTGCATTGTTATATTACTGCACTGTAATACTACAGCACTAATGAAAATACAACTAACAAGATACACTCAGAGTAAATGTACTTTTTTCATTCTGTGTAACTGTCAACGTGAAGATAAATGGGGAAAAAATCAAATAAATCACAGACGTCGTTTCACCAGAACGATGATTTTCTCTTATATTGTAAATTTCAGTTTTCCTTTATTGTCATCGAGCAACGAAGCACAACGAAATTTATGTGCATCTCTCCCTAATAACTTTAAAAAGGATAAAAGAAATACACAAAGAGTAATTTAATATACATAAAAAAAACACATGAATTTAAATAATAAAAATAATAGATTAGGCCTTGTAGTAATGTAATAAAGTTGCATTATAATGGAATAAATGTGTAATAATCTGCCACATTTTGTAATAAAACTCTTAAACGCAATATGTAATAAACTTTGCCGCATTTTGTTATAAGTTGTTACATTTTGCATTAGTTACAAAATACAAATGTTGCACTTTTTTTTATATAGAAAATGTAATAATTTTGTACAAAATGTAACATTAACGTTTATTACAAAATGCAGCAAAGTTTATTACATATTGTGTTCAAGAATTTTATTACAAAGTGGCAGATTTTACAAAATATTACATCATGAGGTGAAATTAATTACATTATTACAAAATGCAGCCTCAATACAGGCCTCAATTAAATGAATAATTAAAAAAAACAAACAATTTATTTAGTAAAATAGAAATTAAATGAAAGAAATTAAATGTTTTGTATTTGTTCCTACAGGATGATCAGGAGGAGAGCGAGGCTGCAGCTCAGAGGTCAGAGGTCATCTCGCCTGTCCCCCCGTGCGGCGCTGTGACGTCGTCGTCGTCGTGGTGACCATGGTGGGGGGCGTGGCGGTGTGCGGCTCCATCAGCTCGGTCAGAGCTCTGTGGGAGACCCGGATCAAGAGGAGGAGGGAGGAGCAGGACGAGGAGGAGCAGCAGAGGAGGAGGAGCGGCACCGAGCGGCGCTCCAGACTCAGCCTGGGGGTCTGGGAGGACCGGGCCCTTCTGGCTCGACTCAGACAGAAGCTGCAGACCGAGGACGGACGGCTGGTGCTCCGCATCGAGCAGGAGGAGTGGAAGGTATCAGATTATTGTCCTGGTCCAGTCTTCGGTCTGATGCAGGGGCCTAGCTTAGGGTTAAACATTTGGGGGGGGTTAAGATCTCTGTCTGTATAGGGATTTTTTAAAGCAAAAAAGTCAGCGTATGCGTGGAAAAGTGCAAAATCATTAAAGCAGATATCAGTGGAATGTTTTTGTTAATATAAGTCCTAAATAGTCCTATTTTCCGTCAGCAATCACTTACATGAAGTATTTCAGCCTAAACACGAGTCTCTCCGTCACTCTGCTCTGCTGTAACCCGAGGAGAAAATTTTCCTTGTGGGATACAAGTGTTATCCAATGAGGGGAGAGAACGGCATGAAGGGCTGTGTGTGCAGCCAAGGGATGCGCGTGAATGTGGTGACGTAGCACGAGGACCAATTGATGCCTGACAAGGGCGGGGGCTGCTAACTCATGGTGCGTTCAAGGAAACTCGTACTTTGTGTTTTTCCTTCCTGTGAAGTCATACCAGTTCGATCTGGTACGAGTTCACGGGTCGGAAGTTACGAGTGGCCGTTATAGGGAACTTTCACAGACAACAGGACGGTAAAAACACGAGCTACGGGTTACCTGGAACGCTACCAAGTCGTAGTTGTGACTTGAAGCTGTAACTTACGGTTTCAAAAGCCTGCCTTGAACACAGCATTAGCCGAAACGGCCGTGCCGATGATATCTGCTTTAACTTTGATAAAAGGACAAGGCTTATTTGTCTCTTTATTTTGTCATTCCCATATTTGTTATAGTCGTAAAAGGTATTTCAGTCATTTATCAGCATTATTCTTAAACACATTTTATTTTGTTGTTCTGTTGATCAGTTGTTGTGGTGATTAACACGTTTATTCTGCTTATTATTAATTTGCAGATAAACTACAGACAATTTGTGGTTAAGGACTACGGCTATAGTCTGTGAAAACACTAACAGCATTGTGAACTAGCACATCACACCATGTCAATATGCAAAAACCCAATTTGATTCAGAGAGAAAACCCAATCAGTACTGTGATGTATTGGTCATAATAGCCTGCAGTTATTCCACCACACCAGTAGGTGACGCTATACTCATTGAATGGTTATGTGCACACTTCAGGAAATAAACAACCAGTGTGAAACTACACCTGAATGTGGTCGGTCGTCTCTCCCAGTGGTTCAGCATATTGATGCTACAGCAAGCTAGATATTCTCACAGTCAGTATAGAGAGGATATTACAAATTGGCGACGAGATAAGTAACCCACCTATGCCGTCAGATGAGGACGAGGTCGCGGAAGTCGACTCCGTTGAAGAAGTTGACGACGGGAGAGAGACCACGAGAATGGCGGCGCTCATCGGTCATATTGATGTCTTTGACGAGTCCGCGGAACAATGGTCGACGTACGTCGAGAGGTTTGAACATTTTGCCGAAGCAAATGATGTCCCGGCGGCAAAGAAAGTTGCCGTATTTTTGAGTGTAATGGGGGCTACAACATATGGACTGCTACGCAGTTTGCTCGCTCCAGATAAACCAGGAGGTAAACAGTACGAGGAGCTCGTGAAGATTTTGAATGATCACTTCTCTCCAAAGCCCATTATTATTGCGGAGAGATTCCGCTTCCACAAACGAAATCAGGAGGAGGGAGAGAGTGTTGCACAGTACGTAGCTGTTTTGAAGAAGCTGTCGGAACACTGTGATTTTGGCACTCATTTGCAGGACGCTTTGCGCGATAGATTTGTGTGTGGCCTGAACAATGAAAGTATCCAGAGAAAACTATTAACAGATGAAGCATTAACTTTTCAGCGTGCTGTGGACATTTCAATGTCAATGGAAGCCGTAGCTAGAGAATCTCAGCACTTAAAAACGTCTCTGAGAGTGCATGCTGTGTCCTTCTCTCCACCACAAGGGGGAGAAAAATGCTTCCGTTGTGGCAAGACTAATCATAATGAAAAAGACTGTTATTACAGAGAGCAGCAGTGCCACAGCTGCAAAAAGAGAGGCCATATTGCTCGTTTGTGCAGAAATAAAAAGAGTGACCAAAAGTACACCAAAGAAAAATATGAAACAAAAATGAAACTAAGAAAACAGTTTGAAAGAGGAAAAAGAGGAAAAATTCACAAAGTTGGAGCTAATGCTAATGACAGTGAAAAGGAGTCTACATCAGATTCAGACTCTGATTTGACATTGCACATGGTGTCAGCAGTGGTCAGTGACACAGAGCCAGTTATGGCAGTCAAAAAGGAAAATGCAGGGTCGTCTTTGATGATGATTAGACCCAAGATTGAAGGTCATCTTATTGAGATGGAGCTAGACACCGGTGCAGCTGTATCCTTGATCTCAATGGAGATGTACAAAGCCAAATTTGCCCATGTTCGTCTACGAAAGACTAATGTAGTATTGAAAACCTACACAGGGGAAATGCTGTTACCAGAGGGCATGGTGAAAGTATGGGTGAAGATGAATAAACAGAAAGTCAGACTGCCCCTATACGTTGTTAAAGGGAAATCACCCCCACTTTTTGGCCGTGAATGGCTAAGGAGCATAAAGCTTGACTGCGTGAAATAAAGACAATGAGAACAGGACACAAGGCCCGTGAGACACTTGAAGATGTTCTGTGTGGTCATGCTCAAGTTTTCAGTGAAACTCTAGGAACGCTGAAGGGGTTTGAAACCTCCTTGACATTGAAACCAGGCCAACAACCAAAGTTTTGTAAGGCACGCGTCGTCCCATACGCATTGAAACCTAAAGTGGAAGCTGAAATTGATCGATTACTCCAACAAGGAGTGATTTCTCCAGTTCAGTTCAGTGAGTGGGCAACTCCAATTGTCCCTGTCATCAAGAAGAATGGAGGTGTCAGAATCTGCGGGGATTTCAAAGTTACTGTTAATCCAGCTTTGTGCATTGAGCATTATCCAATACCCCGTATTGAGGATCTGTTCGCGTCTCTGTCCGGAGGCCATCGTTTCAGCAAACTGGATCTTTCACAAGCTTATCTCCAGGTGCCTGTCTGTGATGATTCGCGGAAATATCTCACCATCACAACACACAAAGGCATGTTTTGTTACAATCGCTTACCTTTTGGTATAACCTCTGCACCCTCAATTTTCCAGAAGATCATGGACCAAGTGTTGCAGGGGCTCCCCAACGTCCACTGCTTCCTCGATGATATCCTTGTAACAGGCAAAGATGACGCCCATCATCTGGAAAACTTGAAGGCTGTACTCAACCGTTTGGAAAAATTTGGGTTGAGAGTTCAAAAGGAGAAGTGTGAGTTTTTCCGGAGTTCACTGGAGTATCTTGGACACGTAATAGACGCAAAAGGACTTCACAAGTCACCTGACAAAATCCGTGCCATACTAGACGCTCCTGAGCCAACCAACACAAGTCAGCTGCGCTCTTTCTTAGGACTCATCAACTATTATGCACGTTTTGTCTCAAACCTATCGACTTTACTCCACCCACTGAATGCGTTGCTGCATAAAGAGGTGAAGTGGGAGTGGTCAAAAGAGTGTAACGATGCATTCTGTAAAGCAAAAGAACAGCTCGCAAGCAAAAGTGTCCTAACACATTATGATCCAGCACTTCCAGTCATACTTGCCTGCGATGCTTCGCCCTACGGGGTGGGAGCTGTCATTTCCCACAAACTGCCCAGCGGCGAAGAGAAACCCATCGCCTTCGCTTCAAGAACATTGAGCAAAGCAGAGCAAAACTATGCTCAAATTGAGCGAGAAGCGCTAGGAATCATTTTTGGAGTTAGGCGTTTTCACTCCTATCTTTACGGTCGCCACTTTACTTTGTTGACGGATCACCGCCCGCTAACAACCATACTGAGCCCTAGTAAGGCGATACCTTCAATGGCCGCAGCAAGACTACAGCGATGGGCTCTCTTACTAGCAGCGCACCATTACACCATCAAGTATCGGCGTGCTGCTGACCATGGTAACGCTGACGGATTGTCCCGGCTGCCACTTCCCGTGCAGCACAAGGACAAACAGGGGACAATCGACACGTTCCTTATTAACCACCTGGAATGTCTGCCCATGCGCTGTGCTGACGTGAGACGAGAAACCAGATCAGACATCACACTGTCTCAGGTCATGGAGATGGTATCCACCGGCCGTTTTCCCACCATCAAAGAGTCGGACAGTAGTCTCTCGCCATATCTGGTACGGAGGAATGAATTGACTTTGCTCCAAGGCTGTGTGATGTGGGGAAATAGGGTGATCGTCCCACCCAAACTGCGTCAACAGGTACTGGAAGAACTGCACACAGGACACCTCGGAGTGGTCAAGATGAAGGCCATGGCACGGAGTTACGTGTGGTGGCCAGGTCTTGATGCTCAGATCGAAGAGAAATGCAAAACATGTGTGTCCTGTCAACGCATCCAGAAAACACCTAGTCTTACACCCCTGCACCCATGGCCCTGGCCCGCAGCCCCATGGCAGCGTATCCACATTGATTTCGCCGGCCCGTTTGAGGGACGCATGTTCTTTGTTGTGGTTGATGCCCACTCTAAGTGGCCTGAAGTCATTCTAATGGACTCAACCACGTCAGAGAAAACAATTCAGGTGCTTAGAGGTCTGTTCAGTCATTATGGAGTTCCAGAAGTACTGGTTAGTGATAATGGACCGCAGTTCACGTCCGAGGTGTTTGCCAGCTTTTTGACATCTAACGGCGTGAAACACGTACGCTCAGCTCCATTCCACCCGGCAACTAACGGTCTTGCTGAACGTTTCGTACAGACCTTTAAACATTCTCTGAAATCATCAAAGGGAACCTCAACTGTTCAAAAGCGACTGGATGCCTTCCTGCTTCAGTACAGGAACACGCCTCATACAACTACTCAGGAGACACCATCAATGCTGTTTTTGCACCGCAAGCTTCGCACTCGCCTTGATCTGCTGAAACCGAGTGTGGCAGCGGTGGTGGATCAGGCACAAGATGCTCAGTGTACCTACAGGGCAGCGCACTCTAAGGCCAGGTCATTCAGCATCGGCGACCCAGTCCTTGTCCGGGATTACCGAAAGGGAGAGGAAAAGTGGTCGGCTGGAACCGTTACATCACAGGCTGGTCCAGTATCCTACCAGGTCAGTGTGGGATCAACACACAAGTGGAATCGTCATGCTGATCAGATGATGGCATGTCACCCTAACATCGTCCAGGCTGCAGCTGATGTGCATCCGACGCCCAGCATGGACAGTCCACCTGCTCCGCCTGACATTGGTGGAAAGCCAGAGACACCCAGCCCTGTCAGTGAGTGTGTCACTACATCCACAGGTCAGTCAGACATTGCTCACACTGACACTCCAGCGACACACCAACAGACTTTGAGCCGGTACCCAAGGCGGGACCGCAAACCACCAGATAGACTGACTCTTTAAACTGGTGAATGTTTTGAATGTGTTCAGTTAGAGAGTGTTGTCTGAAGAAAAGGGCAGAATAATCCCTTGACACACTCTAGGCGATGGGGCAGTCTACCCCCTAGCCTAAGTTAGTCTGTTGTTTCTTTGAGACATAAATAATAATAATAATTGAAAAAAAAAAAGAAAAAAAAAAGTGAAAAAGTGAAAAAGAAAAAGTTGTTCATCTGATGTAAGTGTTAAGTTTGGTGCTACTGTACCTAGTATCAGGCTAGTGTTGTTATGAATAGCGGTAATTGAATAAGAGGGGAGGAGTTGTGATGTATTGGTCATAATAGCCTGCAGTTATTCCACCACACCAGTAGGTGACGCTATACTCATTGAATGGTTATGTGCACACTTCAGGAAATAAACAACCAGTGTGAAACTACACCTGAATGTGGTCGGTCGTCTCTCCCAGTGGTTCAGCATATTGATGCTACAGCAAGCTAGATATTCTCACAGTCAGTATAGAGAGGATATTACAAGTACTGAGACCAGGGCACCTCTGGCTCTAACCAATAGCAAATCAGCTGACTTGAGATAACACTTAACTTTTTAACTCAATGATATGACTATCAACTCCTCTGGACCTCGTTTTTTCTCCTTTTATATGATGAACCAGCCATTTAAGACTGTTTCTTGGTCTTGTGGCTCTTTTCATTATGTTTCTGAGCAGAATATGGGCTTGAATGGGAAGTTAGTGTTATATTTGAGGATTTTATATTTTTTAAAGTAACGCAATAGTTACTTTTATTATGTAGTAATTCAGGCTGCAACTAACGATTATTGTCATTATCAATTAATCTGTCGATTATTTAAACCATTAACCAATTAGTTGTTTGGTCAATAAAATGTTAAAAAAATGTTGAAAAACATCAACCAGTGTTTCTCAAACCACCAGACGACGTCCTCAAATGTCTTGTTTTGTCCACAAACCAAAGAGAAACTCAGTTTATTGTCATAAAGGAACAAAGAAACCAGAAATATTCACATTTAAGAAGCTGGAATCAGAGAATCTTGACTTTTTTTCTTTAAAAACTACTCAAACTGATAATTAGATTATCAAAATAGTTGACGATTAATTTAATAATCGATTATTGTTTGATTAATCCAGTAATTTTGTTTATTTTTAATATCATAAATGACGCCGTTGGTCTGATGTGAGTGTTTGTCTCTGCAGGTCCTACCGGGCTGTCTGGTCCAGCTCAACCAGGTCCAGGAGTGGCAGCTCCACCGGACCGGACTGCAGAAGATCCCTCACTTCATCTCCAGCTTCCAGAACCTCCTGGTGCTCGATCTGTCCCGCAACGGCGTCTCTGAAATCCCCAAACAGATCGGTCAGTAGCCTACCTCCCGACAGATCAAAGACCGACCCTGTAGCCGGTCTCACCATGTGTCCTCCTGGTTCTGGTTCTGGTCTCAGGGATGTTGACGCGGCTCAGAGAGCTGATGCTGAGCTACAACAGAGTGCAGGTGGTTCCTGAGGAGCTGAGCGGCTGTGAGAGTCTGGAGAGACTGGAGCTGGCCATGAACCGGGAGCTGGACCACCTCCCTGACCAGGTACGGACCAGGGGCCGGATAGGAGTCGACTTATGAGTAAAACAAATTATTGACTGAAAGAAAAAAACAAATTAAAATTAAAAAAAACAAACCGAGTTCACTTCATGCACGCGCACCTGCGTCCGCGTGACGTCACAGCGTCGCACCTGGAACAGCGTGAAGAGAAAGTGAAGCAGCTGAGATTCTGACGTCACTTGATGTCTCTTTTTTTTGTCTGTAGTGTTGTTGTTGTTGTTGTTGTTGTTTAATTCTTACTGTCTATCCGTTAAAGTTGCGTTATTTAAAGGGATAGTTCAACATTTTGGCAGATTTTCTTATCACCATAACCCTCTATAGTCATAGCAGTAGGTTCATCACCTTTAATTATTCGGTGCATGTTGTTTTGAGATCGGCGGGGCAGAGACGTGAGCTGAGCTGCTCAGTGAACACAGTCAAACTCATCAAATAAATACACAATCCAACAACTCCACAACACAACGCTCTGGAGGACAAGTTGTGAGCTGCACATTCACCACGCTATGAGATAATAACACAACGTTACCAGACAGAGTTGTTTTAGAGGGAAATTCATGCAAAACCACTGATGCGTGTTGCCTTCAGGGACAGTTTTTCTTTAAGCAGTCTCTGTATTTCCCTCTACAACAACTCTGTGTGGTAACGTTGTGTTATTATCTCATAGCGTGGTGAATGTGCAGCTCACAACTTGTCCACCAGAGCGTTGTGGAGTTGTTGGATTGTGTATTTGATGAGTTTGATGAGGGAAACCAAGAAATCCCATGAGCTCTGAGCAGCTTTATTTAGCATTAGAGGGAAATGCAGCCGGAACTACATTCCAGACACGGCTGCTGGGCGGAGGGATTTTTAAAAGAGAAAGTAGTTCAGAGTATTTGCTTCATGTGTTGTAATGTTACATAATTATACATGATTATTTCATTAATTATCCCTTTAATGTCAGGCTACAAAGAGTCCAGGTGTTCAGGTGTCTGACAGCAGCACATCTGGTCGTCTGTCTGGACCTGTCTGTACCTGACCGTGTGTGTGTGTGTGTGTGTGTGTGTGTGTGTGTGTGTGTGTGTGTGTGTGTTCTCTCCCGGTCAGCTGACTCAGCAGTACCGCCGCCGGTGTTTCCGGCTGCAGAGCTTCAGACCGGTCCGGACCGCTCCGCCGTTTGTCTCTGTAGCGGGGTTTAATCTGCGTTGTGTCTGGCTCAAGGTAGGACAGGACGACCACATGGATTCAGGCACATTTATTTCTCCTGCCTGCATGAAAACAGCAAAGCACAGTGGTTTTCTGAAATGGTTTCTTCACAAGGATTACTGCGCCTTCTCCCATTGAATCCAGAGAACAAGGGCGAGAACACATAACATGCATTCAATTAGAAAAATAAAATAAAAAAAATATAAAAATCTGAATAAAACAATATCCATCACATTCCCATCAATATTTTACATTAAGAAAATAACAACACAACTCGCATTGGGGGACAAAACAAAACACAGTGCACCCTCACATACCTGCATGAAAACAGCAAAGCACAGTGGTTTTCTGAAATGGTTTCTTCACAAGGATTACTGCGCCTGTTTGACCACCAGATATACTAGTTTCAGTATGTGAACACAGTAGCCATCACTCGCAATGCAACACAGAGCACTAAGCACTTGATGCAACCACGCTATCATTTTCCCGACCATAAACATCCCCAAATGCATAAAAATTACATTTTACAACACACAACACTTTTTAATACATTCTTTATAAGAAACAGCAACACAAAAATCATATTGCTCCGATTATTATAACAACATTAACCGAGCAAAGAACTACGTACCTTCTCCCATTGAATCCAGAGAACAAGGGACCGTTGCTATTCCGGCAACAGGTCATCTCAGTGCAATGGGAGAATCCATTAAACTAATTTCTCCTTTAACACATACCAGCCACCCAAAACTACAACCCGTGGGTTCAATGTGATTCAAAATAAAGAACATAATTTACTTTTACATTTTTAACAACAGAATAGCTCCAATAAAATAAATATAAAGATGCGGAAGTTACCCACCCGTTCTGAAGTGGACTTTACCGCCTTTCAAAATAAAAGTTCTTGGAGCACGTATTGGTTCCTATCAAAATAAAAACATCATAATCTAGGGTAACAACATCTCCATGCTACATCCACCCCCACTGTTTTACACTAGATTATGGACACTAATCAAACACTCATCCCCCATCACAAAAAAACAAAACAGAGTCCTGGTCATATCATGACACACAGTCTCACACGTGACACCGTGCATTCCCTTCATTGTAAACCACACAAAGGTTGATCAGCTGATAAGCTACCCAATTAAGGATTAGAAAAAGGTGAGGGGTAGCTAAGCCCCCACCCCATCATAGAAAAACATGCCATGTACATATTTATCCCATGGAATACACCAAGAGTCACTAAATTATGCCCAATACGATAGACAACCTGAATTTAAACATGACCATGAACCCACATATGACTTAAAGAAGACAAAAAGGGGGTAAAAAAAACAAACAAACAAAACTAAATAAATAAAAAAACAAAAACACAGACCTCCCATATGGAAACTATGGCAAAATCCTAGCCCTCTGCGTAGCCATAGTCTGTATCAATCTGTTAACCGGCCCGACCAATCTACCCAGCCTAGTACGCATCCCCTCACCTTGACCACTGCGACACACACTTGGTGACGCAGCCGTACTGGCTGACTCAGGTTTGCATACAGACACACGTGAACTACAAGAGGCCTCTTCCAAATCCACAGTGGTTGTGTCCGAAGACTGGTCACTATCCTGACACACTGCAACAAAGTGTGAACCGTCCAGCCCAACACCCACATTAGACCCTGCCAACACACTTCCACCATTCCCACGTGCAGGTGCCTCACACATGATCCCATGATCCTGAACACTTCCCACGTCCCTTTCTACTGCCTGTGATCTACCTGTCATGGCCACACTCTCCTCTGCCACCACACCAGACTCAGGAAGTTGAGCAATCCAGTGAGCAGTTCTGTCATCAGCCCACTCATCCTGACCAACATCCTCCGTCATCTCCTGACTTGAAACAGTGCTGGAGAAAGATGCTTCGGTCTCAGGCTCATCCCACGATGGCAGAGGGAGAAAGTTGACAGGCATTATCAGATTTCTATGAACTGTCTTAATCCTCCCTGTGACAGGATGACGGATAATGTAGGTGTTCAGGTCGCTGTTTTTATTCACCACAATGTAGACAGTACTCACCCAACGATCAGCTAACTTCTTTTTGCCTCGTTCCCCCTTATTGGCCACTAGAACCCTGTCTCCCTTCTCCACAGAATGCCCTTTAACCTGTCTGTTGTATACTTCAGCTTGCCTGGACTGCTGTTTTTCAGCGTGCTTCTGAGCCAGCGCCATTGCTTCCCTGAGGTCCTTGCCCAGTGACTGAACGTACTTGTCTACGTCAACCGTATCTCCGTCCAATAGGACACTCTCAAACATCACGTCGACAGGCAACCTTGGTGTGCGGCCAAACATCAAAAAGAAAGGCGGGAAGCCAGTAGTTTCATGTACGGTACAGTTGTAAGCAAAAGTCAGTGTGTTTAACATCTGAGGCCATTTTGCCTTGGCTCGAGGAGGCAAAGCTCGAATCATACTGCCCAGAGTGCGGTTTAGTCGTTCTGCCTGACCATTCCCCATAGGATGATACGGGGTGGTGTGGGTCTTTTTGACTCCTGCCATCTGAAGCAGTTCAGCAATGAGAGAACTCTCAAAGTTAGCTCCTCTGTCAGAATGAATACAAGCTGGAAAACCATAGATGGAGAAAAAATTATTCCACAACACACGAGCAACTGTTTTGGCCGTCTGATTCGGACATGGGTAAGCACACGCAAGTTTGGTGAAATGATCTGTTACAACAAGCACGTCGACAGACTTGTTATTGGCATCCTCAGCAGACCAAAAGTCAATGCACACTAACTCTAGTGGTGCAGATGTGACTATGGAAGTAAGTGGAGCTCTTGCCTCTGGCTCAGGTGTTTTGCTCAGAACACATCTCTTACAATGACTCACATATTCTTTGACATCATGCTCCATAGAGTCCCAGTAGAAGCGCTGCCGGGCGAGCCACAGTGTACGCTGCTGACCCTGGTGACCCGCATCGTCATGCACCCCTCTCAACACTTGAGCTCTCAAAGCAACGGGGACAACATACTGAAAGATTTTCTTCTTACTCACAGGATGTTTACAAACACGGTACAACACGCCCAGCCGGGTCGTGAGTTTTCCCCACTGTCTCAATGTTCGTTTTGTCTCCTTTGACTCATGAACCTTCTCCCTCCGAGAAGGGCAGCGGCCTCTGTCCACAAAGAATGTAACTCGACTGATCACAGGGTCCTGGCACTGTTTGTCATACAACTCCTCATGAGTAAGAACAGGCAATGGGCTCTGTCCCACAGATGACAACTTCTCTAACTGCTGTACATGACAAGCTGCCCTCATAGTTGCACCCTCATCCCAGCTACGATGTGTGTGGAGTATTGCTGACACTTCATCATGGGAAATCCTCCCAACATCACTGTTCACAGCCACAGGAGCCATAGTGGAGCCCTGAGTCAACGCAAGTCCCCTCTCCCCTACCTCTGACTCTTCGCAGGAACGACGAAACATGTTCTGAACTTCCTCCACTAACAACCCTCTGGCTTCCCTCAGCAAAACATCATAAGGGGTTCTTGTCAGCCTGTGCATTATCCTGTGATTGACAAAAGGTTCTCTGCTCAAAGCGTCTGCCACTGTATTCTTAGGGCCCGGAATGTACTGAATATCAAAATCAAAAGGGGCCAACTTAGCCACCCATCTCTGCTCGCACGCATCTAGTCTTGGCTTCGTAAGAATGTACTTAAGCGGGTTGTTGTCGGTCCATACTGTAAACCTATGTCCCCGCAACCAATGACTGAACTTGTCATGAATAGCCCACTTCATGGCGAGAAACTCTAACCTATGAGCTGGGTATTTGGACTGAGCATGATTCAAAGATTTACTTGCAAATGCTATGGGCCTAGCAATGGTGTGACCTTCCTGTACTTGCGAAAGCACGGCCCCCAACCCACTAGAAGATGCATCAACAGAAAGCAGAAAGGGCTTAGAGAAATCTGGGTGAGCTAACAAGGCCTGGTCTATCAATGCAGTCTTTAAGGCCTTAAATGCATCACTACATTCTGTAGTCCAATCAGTCTCATTAAGCCTACGGAGGGGGGCTTGTTTCTTTCTGCCCTTGCCTCTCCGTGGCTTCTTAGTTCCTGTGGTCAGCTGAAACAATGGCCTTGCAATCACTGAGCAGTTCTCGATGTAATGTTGGTAATACACTGCCATGCCAAGAAATGAGCGAATCTTTTTAGGACACGGCGTAACACCATCCGGCTCCATCAGGTCTTTCTCTGTCACGCCCACGATAGCCTGCACCTTATCAGGGTCTGTAGCTACCCCCTCCTGAGAAACAATGTGACCCAAAAACTTGACCGACGTTCTCAAGAACTGACACTTAGCTGGAGATAGCTTAAGATTGTGTTCACGCAAGCGCTGAAACACCATCTCCAACCTCTGCAAACTTTCCTCCTCAGTCTTGCCAAAAACTAACAGGTCATCTAAGTAACAAAGAAGGCTTAGAAAATTCTGATCGCCAAAGATCGTGAGCATCATTCTCATGAAGGTAGCCGGGCTGTTACAAAGACCCTGTGGCATGCGATTATACTCATGCAAGCCGAGAGGAGAAGAAAAAGCAGTGTATTTCCTATCATCCTCGTGCAACGGAACATTATAGTATCCTGAGGTCAAGTCCATCGAACTGAAAAACGCATTGCCCCCCAACGCAGCAAGGATGTCAGCTTGATGTGGTAAGGGGTGTGCGTCTTTGACTGTGCGAGCGTTCAACCACCTAAAGTCTGTGCACAGTCTTAGATCACCGTTCTCCTTCCAACAGAGAACAAGCGGAGACGCGTACTCACTGCTTGACTTCCTGATAATCTCTCTCTCCTCCATTTCATCTAGTGTGTCCCTTAACTTTTGGTAATGAGCTGGAGAGAGCCTTCGATAAGGCAGACGGAAGGGGCGATCATCAGTGAGCCGGATGCGATGACAGAAACCGGCAGCCTCGCCACAATCCAGGTGATGTCTTGAAAACACATCTTCATACTTCACAATCAGGTCAGTCAGTTTCTCTTTCCAGATTACTGAAGCTTCACAGCTATCAACAGACAGATCCTGCAGTCCCAAATCAGCCAATTTGTCATTCTCACCAGCTGTGCCATTACTGCAATATGTTCTGGCTGTAAGACTGCCGTGGGAGCTTCCCACCCCACCCACGTTCTGGTGTACTGTCTTATCCGTGTTACTGTCAAAATCTTCCAAAGCGATGCACGGATACACATCAGCCACTTTCGCATTCCTTCTCAGCAAGATAGGAGACATGGTAGGATTGATGATTTTAACAGGAAGCCACCCTCCCCCCAAAGTGGAGTAACTACTCTGCCCACCAATATGCTACGGTGTATGCAGCGTGATGCGCTCGGCTCAACAATGACAGTGCTGCCCACGGATAGTTTAGTCCTGGGTGGGAGGCGACCCCACACTACATGTTCACTCATAGGTTCAAGAGTCACAGCCTGCTTCAGTTTGACTGTCCCGACTTTGTCAGGAATTTCTTCCCCCCTCCACCTTTCAAGATTGGCCAAAAATCGGACAAATTGGCTGTTGTCGTCCTGACATGGTGAGTCAGGTTTGCCCAGTATTCGCCAATAGGCCTCATCAGATTTAAACTGTCTGATGAGTGGTTTCATCACATTTGTGCCTATAATGAGCTCGTCAACCTGACCCTCAACTATTAGCACTGGTACGACATAGTCAAAGCCAAACAGTTTTAGTTTCATCTCACATAGTCCCACAGGAACGGTCTGTTTCCCGCCACACCCCACAAGGACAACATCAGTAGGGGATATTAAGTCGCCCTTCACCACCCCAGCCTCCCGCAACTGAGGAACCATATTGGCACGCACAGAGGTAGCCATGGACCCACTATCCAACATCCCCCGTAACTCAACCTTGTCCCCTGCCAACACTGTTGTGAAAAACAGACTGTCACTTTCGGATGCTCTGGTCACATTCTGAAAGATAACAGTTTTATCTTTGGGCGCTGCCTCACAAGCTAACGTATACACAGACTGAATATCATCATCACAACAGGAGGAAATCCCGCAGAGGCCCACACTATCCTCCTCTGAATGAGGGCCATCTAGTTTCCCTGAGGAGAGGCAGGCCGTCCCTGTCCAGCGGGCTGTTTTGGAGTTGACTGGCTCTGATCACAGTTGACACTGATGTGCTCTGGAGAGAAACATCGAAAGCAAAGTTTGTGCATCCTACAGTGCGACCTAGTGTCATGTTGCGAACTACCACAAACCTGACATTCTCGTGGGCGTTTAGGAGCTTGCTTATTGAGTCTGCCGCCCATTGACTGGGTGTTGCTGATGAGGGCCCTCTCCAACAAACTCAAGACTCTATCCACTGTGTTATGATCTGAAATAGAAGGCGAACGCTCCGGCTCAGGGACACATCCAACATTAGGCGGCACATTTTGTTCAGTAACGGTCACTCGCTCTTTTGACAGCTCAACTTTTGCCGCATTCTGTGTTACGCGACCCCGCCCAGCCATGTGCTCTCTCAAATACTCATCCAAATGGTCCTGTACTTCACGTGCTGTCCACTCACGAGAAGGTTTACTTTTAAATACCAGAGCCAACTCCCTATCAGGACAGTGACGGATGAACATAAGTACCAGGTGCGAGCTCAAGTCGGTCATGGGTTCCCCTTTGCTGATCAAGCACTGCTCAGCAACCTCTGCAGCTTTGTTAAGCCGGATCCAGTAGTCGAGAGGGCCTTCATTCACATATGGTGTACTGGCATAAAAATCGGCTAACGGCAGATCTGAGTAAACAGTGTCGCCAAAATGCTGTCTGAGAATGCTAAAAATGACAGACACATCCGTAACATTTGTGTTGCTACGCATCCAGACTCTTGTGACATCCCTTGCCCGCCCCATTAGTCTGGTCATGACTTCCTCAACCTGCTCAGTTTTAGTGCAGGCTTTCTTCTTCAGATAGCTCCTCATGAGCTCCTCCCACTCAAAAACAGAGCACTTATCTGAACTATCCCCTCTGAAGTAAGGTGGAGCATTAACATCCGAACGTAACACAAGGTTCATTTTGGATGCATCAATAACAGTAGTACCACCCTGGTAAGTCTGAGAAATGGTCTTGGATTGATCTGAGTCTGAGGCGGGTGAGGACCCCGAAACTGTGTTCTGCAATAAAGTTACTCTGATAGACTCACCTATTTCTGACCCAATGGACTTTATCAGATCAACCATCTGACTGGGAAACGTCTCATCACTAGTATTAGCCACGTTACCAGTTGGGGAAGTAACTGGGGTCATGCCCGGGGTGAAACTCAAAGGTGGAACATCACGATCAGAAGACCTAGTCATTCTACCCCTCCCAAACACAGAAAAGTCTGAACTCGGAACTCCTGGGCTCTCTGGAGTGGACTGCATGACTGGTGCACATCTCAGAACCCCCCTCCCTCTCCCTGTGGACAAATCCCCGACTTTCGGTGTGGAGACCACATTCACACGAAAAGTATCCATAGAGAAATGGTCTAATACTCTCACACATCAAAGAAATAACAAAGGACACACACAATGCAAAAAACACATGAAAAGAATGATGAAAACCAAATGAATTGTTGCCCAAAGGATTCAATGCTAAAGTGTCCCACGGCGCAGGCAGATCCGTCTGATGTCATCCAGCTGACGTCGTCCAGCAACGGCGGTGGTTGGCCTCTGCTAACCAGTCGACAGGTCACGGCACCAGTTTTGTAGCGGGGTTTAATCTGCGTTGTGTCTGGCTCAAGGTAGGACAGGACGACCACATGGATTCAGGCACATTTATTTCTCCTGCCTGCATGAAAACAGCAAAGCACAGTGGTTTTCTGAAATGGTTTCTTCACAAGGATTACTGCGCCTTCTCCCATTGAATCCAGAGAACAAGGGCGAGAACACATAACATGCATTCAATTAGAAAAATAAAATAAAAAAAATATAAAAATCTGAATAAAACAATATCCATCACATTCCCATCAATATTTTACATTAAGAAAATAACAACACAACTCGCATTGGGGGACAAAACAAAACACAGTGCACCCTCACATACCTGCATGAAAACAGCAAAGCACAGTGGTTTTCTGAAATGGTTTCTTCACAAGGATTACTGCGCCTGTTTGACCACCAGATATACTAGTTTCAGTATGTGAACACAGTAGCCATCACTCGCAATGCAACACAGAGCACTAAGCACTTGATGCAACCACGCTATCATTTTCCCGACCATAAACATCCCCAAATGCATAAAAATTACATTTTACAACACACAACACTTTTTAATACATTCTTTATAAGAAACAGCAACACAAAAATCATATTGCTCCGATTATTATAACAACATTAACCGAGCAAAGAACTACGTACCTTCTCCCATTGAATCCAGAGAACAAGGGACCGTTGCTATTCCGGCAACAGGTCATCTCAGTGCAATGGGAGAATCCATTAAACTAATTTCTCCTTTAACACATACCAGCCACCCAAAACTACAACCCGTGGGTTCAATGTGATTCAAAATAAAGAACATAATTTACTTTTACATTTTTAACAACAGAATAGCTCCAATAAAATAAATATAAAGATGCGGAAGTTACCCACCCGTTCTGAAGTGGACTTTACCGCCTTTCAAAATAAAAGTTCTTGGAGCACGTATTGGTTCCTATCAAAATAAAAACATCATAATCTAGGGTAACAACATCTCCATGCTACATCTCCACATGTGACCGGAGCCTCCAGATGTTCAGCAGGAGGACGCTGCACTCCACCGCGGGTGAGTCCAGAACCAGAACCAGACCTGGACCTGGACCAGACCTGGACCCTGGTGGTCTTCAAACTAAAACCTTTTTCAGTTCATTCTCAGGGTTTTTTATTTTATTTTATTTTATTTTAACACGTTTGACAGATCTGGTTCGTCCAGATTCAGGTTTTCAGGAATTGAGGAAGTCGGCCGGTGTCGAGTATCCTCACCTGTCCCAGGTGTTTCCTGGTTTCTGCTGATGGACTCAGAGAATCCAGACCAGCAGGTTTTTATGACTCTCCGACCGATACCGATCATAAACCTGCCCACACCGACACCGACCGCTGAATGGATGAGAGAATAATAACCCTCCATGTCCTGTATTTATGATCTTGTGCATCACTTGAAGAAATAAAACCATTTATACTGAAATAAATAAATACAATCAAGATTTTAAAGGAATAGTTCACCAGAAAATTAAATTCAGTGTATTAGATTAATAGGGCCCGACACAGAAATGTCCATAAAACTACACAAAAACCATTTTATATTCCTCCTTACTGCTTGTTCGCCGCAATCCAAATGTCCTGAAGGGAGATAGTCCAGAGTTTACACTAAACTATGTAATTCAGGACATTTTTACAGCCTAAACAGTCCTGGATTGAATTTGCCTGGGGCGCGCTCTTGTGTTCACGCGTTGCACGTGATGCATCCATTTGCGCTACGGAAACCGCCGCAGACAAAATTTGTCTTATTTCTTTAAAAGTATCAAATGGCAGATCCCTCTTGTTTTTGTGTGTCGCTCAGAAACTCGGCAGGATGTAAAAACCGATGTGTGGTTACTATCCTGCCACTAGGGTTGTTCGGTATACCGGTACTAGAGTGGTACCGGGGTACTGACGCATTTAAAACGGTACCATACTGCGCTTCAATTTCAGAGTCAATTTGGTCTACATATGGGAAACAATAGGTGTGTGTGTGTTTGAGTAACATGAACGTCTGTGTTTCATTCTATAAACTACTGATAACAATTTCTCCCAAAAATGACAACTGGTCAAAATAACAAAAAAAGATGCAGTGTTTTCAGACCTCAAATAATACAAAGAAAACAAGTTGATATTCATTTTTAAACAGACCACTAATGTTTTAATTTAGGAAGAGTTCAGATTAATATAGATGGAAATTTAATCCTGCAGCAGCAGTAACTGTTTACTGATTTAATGATTACTGATGCATAGGTTATAGTTCTAAGATTTTCTATTAAAATAAAGCCAATAGGGGAGAGCGGGGTAAGTAGTGCCAATTTTTACTTAAACTGCCTTTAAAGCAAAGGGATTATAATAATGCCCCCAACTAATATATGTACATATAGTTTAGGATGTTGTGCATCCCTGGGAACAATCACTTTGAATCTTAAATCAACTGTTTCAGAAATATAGCTTTAGAAAAAAAAAAAAATTCTGGCACAACTTGCCCCCGGTGCGGGGTAAGTTGTGCCATTAGAGAGAATACACTGGGGTAAATTGTGCCATTGATAATTGAAGTAAAACAGATCATTTTAATGTCACAAATGATAATGCTATATAAAAGCAAGACATTCAATACAAAATTAAAGCCAGAAGCGGCGATGATCGGGCCTTCGCTTGTCCCCATGCAGTCGCGGAGGCCTGAGGCACACTGGGGGCTGTGGCGCAAAGAAACGCCATGTTTTGTTCATCCACCAGGCTACGAGCACAACCAGACTGGGCAGGTGTGTTCAGGGGCGGTCCCTCATCACACATGTTAAGTTTCAAGCAAATCCGTGCCCACTGCCATGTTTCTCCTATACACAGACAGCACTACCACTGGCACAACTTAACCCAGGCCCTTTGGCACAAATTACCCCGGGCCCAGCATTTTGAAAAAAAAGGATTCCCCAGCTGTTTTGAGCTGGCATCATGCTAACTGTATAGACTCATGGTGTAGCTTAATAAAGCACTAAAACATGTGTGAACTGTTTTCAAAGTTATCTATAATTGTTCAAACACGGCAATCAAAAAACCTTGATCATAGAAATTTTACTTTGGAGGGCAAAAACTTGTTTTTTGAACATAAATGTGCTTTCCTCTCAAGCCATGTGCCCCTCTTCTTGATAGGATGAGTGAAATGGATGCCCCTTCAAAAATATGTGGTCACATGACCAACTTCTTCTATGGTTTTCTAGATAATAGGGGTGGAACTACTTACCCCATGGCACAAATTACCCCACTCTCCCCTAATGACATTTTTTGTGTTCTCTTTTTATTTGGAAAAGTACCGAAAAGTATCGAAAAACATGTTGGTACCGACCTGTTCAGGCTCCAGATATCGGCCGATTGATCGGAGCATCCCTGATGATGATGATGATGATGATGACGTCGCTGTGTTTCTCCTGCAGTGAGTCGAGGACCCATCGTCCAGTTCAAGCTGTCGGACATCGGAGAGGGGATCATGGAGGTGACGGTGAAGGAGTGGTAGGTACCAACTAAAACTTTAACGAAAACTTTCTATTACAACCATCCTCAGTTCCTCGATTGTTTTCCTTTTTAACCAAATAATTATCTTATCTTAACTCAAATTCAAACTCTCAGTCAGGTCTCTGGTTGGTTAGTTAGAGAATAAACAGGAACCTGTGAAGGACATGATTATGTATTGCACTTAGACATTCATTTTTATTATACAAGAGTAATATGGTACATTCTTAGTTTAAATAACTAAACACATAGTTAAAGGTAGGCTACGCTAATGGAGTTTTTACTACTATGACAAACATCCTTTTGCAAAATCTATCACAGTCAAACAAAACTGTCAAATTACATCAAAAGACAAAAACTGAACTAAATTTGAACTAAAACAAAACCCTTAACCCTCCTGTTGTCCTTCTGGGTCAAATTGACCCAATCTGTTTCCTTCCTCCATCCTTCCTTCTTTCCTCCCTTCTTTCCCTTCTTCTTCTTCCTTCCTTGAACGAATCTGTTCCCTCCCTCCATCTTTCTTTCATTCCTTTTTCCTTTCCTTCTTTCTTTCCTTCCTTCCTTCCTTCCTTCCTTGAACAAATCTGTTCCCTCCCTCCATCTTTCTTTCCTTTCCTTTCTCCTTTTTCCTTTCCTTCTTTCCTTCCTTCCTTCTTCTTCCTTCCTTGAACGAATCTGTTCCCTCCCTCCATCTTTCTTTCATTCCTTTTTCCTTTCCTTCTTTCCTTCCTTCCTTCCTTCCTTCCTTCCTTCTTCTTCCTTCCTTGAACGAATCTGTTCCCTCCCTCCATCTTTCTTACATTCCTTTTTCCTTTCCTTCCTTCCTTCCTTCCTTCTTCTTCCTTCCTTGAACGAATCTGTTCCCTCCCTCCATCTTTCTTTCCTTCCTTTTTCCTTTCCTTCCTTCCTTCCTTCCTTCCTTCCTTCCTTCCTTCCTTCCTTCTTCTTCCTTCCTTGAACGAATCTGTTCCCTCCCTCCATCTTTCTTTCCTTCCTTTTTCCTTTCCTTCCTTCCTTCCTTCCTTCCTTCCTTCCTTCCTTCCTTCCTTCCTTCCTTCCTTCCTTCCTTCCTTCCTTCCTTCCCTACGTCCTTACTTCTTCCTTCCTTTTTGACCCAATTGACCCAATCTGTTCCCTCCCTCCATCTATCTTTCCTTCCTTTTTCCCTTCCTTCTTTCCTCCCATCTTTCCCTTTGTCCTTCCTTCCTTCCTTGACCCAGGAGGACAACAGGAGGGTTAAACTAAATCCAGTCTATGGTGAGTGACTCAGACTAAAATGAAAATAAATATTCTTGTCAAAATGGACACCACAGAACAAACACAAACACTGAGACCAGTGAATCCACCACAGACCCATTAGACCAGTTCAGGTCCTGGTCCTGAGACCAGTTCAGGTCCTGGTCCTGAGACCAGTTCAGGTCCTGGTCCAGCTGAGACCAGTTCAGGTCCTGGTCCAGCTGAGCCCGGTGTGTGTGTCCCTCAGGTACGTGAAGGAGGGGGACAAGGTGTCCCAGTTCGACAGCATCTGCGAGGTCCAGAGCGACAAGGCGTCCGTCACCATCACCAGCCGCTACGACGGCGTCATCAAGAGGCTCTACTACGACGTGGACGCCACGGCGCTGGTGGGGAAACCGCTGGTCGACATCGAGACCGAGTCCAGCTCAGGTGAGACTTCGCTGGACCAGGTGTTTGTTTCTCTTAGCGGTTTCACACTGGCACGGTTCTGGTTCTGGCTCTGGTTCGGTTCTGGAGTCTCAGGCCTGGACTACACGTATATGGATATTTTTTTAAGCGGATATTTTCGTCTTCGTTTAAAAAAAAAAACTCTGTCCACACAACAGAAATATCTCTGTCCATATAAAGAGGCAAAACTGGTAAACGATTTCTCCGTTTATGTGGGTGAATTCGCTGTGTTCGTGTGGTTGAGAGGTCCAATTGGACAGAAAAATGTGCGTTTAGGATTATATCGTATTCGTGTAGTCCAGGCCTCAGAACCTCGGTGCCGTCTGGCGAACCAGCAGCTTTCACACCAGTTTAAGTGGAACCAAAGTGGGAGGACGTCATTCAGCGTCACACAGGCGGAAGTAAACACAGCAACGGCTCTTTCCGAAACAGCAAACTACCGTACTATTTACTTTTAATATTTTTTCATGCGAGAAAGTAACTGTTAAGATCCCAAATATACGGCCAGTTTATCCAAATGACGGCTGTTTAGAAGTTTGCTCCGATGTTTTTTGGAGAAGTGAAGCTCCGCAGCGACCGGGACATCACAGAGACAGCAGCCGGTCTGCAGAGCTGCTCGGCCGGCCAACCTCCGTCGTCATCCCGGGGGGGAGAAAACGATCGCTAATTAACTTACCCGCAGGTTTTTAGAGGTTTACCACCGGCTGGTTAAATTATGTTTAGGAGATAAATGTTGGTCTCATTGATGAAATCTAACAATTGTGGCAGAAGCATTAGTTAGTTTGAATGAAAAGTGAAGCTTCCTGTGTGGACAGAAGAGCTGCGCTGCCTCTGGGCTCTGTCTGTACGTAAGTTACAGAAATCACCACATTTACATCAATAAATAAATGTTTTACAATGAACCGTATCAGTCTGCATTAAGTTTTATTTTACTAAGCTACTGTATACAACATGGTTACGGTTTTCTGTGTTCTGGTTCTGGTTCTGGTTCTGACCGGACCGTGTGTGTGTGTTCAGAGGTGATCCAGGAGGAGGACGTGGTGGAGACGCCGGCGATGGCGCGGGAGGAGCACACACACCAGGAGATCAAAGGTCACAAGACTCAGGCCACGCCGGCCGTCAGACGCCTCGCCATAGAGAACAACGTGAGTCCGTCCGATTTTATTTTGAAAGGAGGGAAACGGACAGTTAAAGTGAAGAAGTGAAAGATGTAGAGCAGCAGAGACAACAGCACAATCCCATTTCTCTTCCCTTAAAGGGATAGTTCAACATTTTGGCAAATTGGTCCATTGCCATAATAATCCCTATAGTCATAGCAGTAGGTTCGTTACCTTTAATTGTCGGTGCAAGCTATTTTTAGAACGGCGGAGCAGAGCCATGAGCTGCTCAGAGCTACGCTACGGAGGCTCATGGGATTTAAAGGTAAATTCATGCAAAACCACTGATGCGCGTTGCCTTCAGGGACAGTTTTTCATCAAGCAGTCTCTGCATTTCCCTCTAAAACAACTCTGTCTGGTAACGTTGTGTTATTATCTCATAGCGTGGTGACTGTGCAGGTCACAACTTGTCCACCAGAGCGTTGTGGAGTTGTTGGATTGTGTATTTGATGAGTTTGATGAGGGAAACCAAGAAATCCCATAATGAGCCTCCGTAGCGTAGCTCTGAGCAGCTCACGGCTCTGCTCCACCGTTCTAAAAATAGCTTGCACCGACAATTAAAGGTAACAAACCTACTGCTACGACTATAGGGATTATGGGCCAATTTGCCAAAATGTTGAACTATCCCTTTAAGGAATTCTATATTTTAATACCCACCGTAGAAATACACATTTGTTTCAACGTAGTCTTTTAGTGCTTTGCAATTAAATTTTCTTCTGTGCTTGTCGTCCTATGTGACTGATACAAATGACCTCTGCAGAGTTGCAGGTAAAAGTCCCCTTTTTGCTCTGTCTACAACCAACAGCGTCCCCAATTCGGCCAACTTTCTAAGTTGAAGTTCTCCTAGAAAAAACTTTCAGACAAACAAAAATGTCCAGATGTCCATTTCCAGCGTCAGCAGCTAAAGGGTTAACTGTGTTTTTACCGGCGTGTGCTCAGATCAAGCTCAGCGAGGTGGTGGGGACGGGACGGGACGGACGCATCCTGAAGGAGGACATCCTGAACTTCCTGGCCCGGCAGACCGGCGCCATCTTACCTCCCACTCCGTTCCAGGAGATCCACACTCCGGGTCCGGGTGCGATTCCCGCTGCCGCCGCCGCCGCCACCCGGCCCGCCGGCGCTCCGGCCGCCATCAAGCCCCCGCCCGCCATCCCCAGACCCGTGTTCACCGGGAAGGACGTGACCGAGCCCCTCAAAGGTCAGAGGTCATCTCAGCAGTCAGCAACGGGAAACTGTGACGTCAGTGCAGACTTTAGAGACTCTGAGATTATTGATGAGCTGATCAATCGATCACTTAGTCGGTTAGTTCTGGTTCTTTAAACAGGGATGCAAACAGCGCGCCGAAAAGCGAAACTCGCTTTTTTCATGACCAATTAGGTGACTTGTGTGAATCGTTCAGATCCAAAGAGTTTTAGTTTTTTTTGGGGGGGGGGGGATGGGTCTCAGCGTCTCAGCTGGGGTCAGTAAAATGTTTTTCTAACAGGCTGACAGTGACAATCACGTGAAACTGAGGCGAACTCATTCATGGCTGTCTCTGATTATACTGATAACAGCCGACCTATTCACCTCCAATGTAGACGCGCGACATGCACGCTCATTAAAGACGTCGCCTCCGCGATGTAGAATGTGTTCAATTCAAAAAAGTGAAACTAACACATTATATATATATACTGTATGTCCATTACACACTGAATGAAACATCCCATGTCTTTATTTATTCAGTTTATTTTAATAGTAATAATTATGACTAACATTCAGTGAAGACCTAAAATTCAGTATCTCCAAAATGGAAATATTGCAAAGGAATTTTTTTTTAAGCATTTTTAATATAGAAATGTTGGCCTTCTGAAAACTATGTCCATCTATATGCACTCAATACTTGGTTGGGGTTGAACTACTGGAAATTGTAATGTACTTATTTGTTAATGGTGAAACCCCCCCCCCCCCCCCCCGGGGAAATTCCTCTCTTTTTTGGTCCTGACCCGTTTGCATCCCTGTTTAAAGCAGCCATTCTCAACCTTGGGGTCCCGACCCCAGTTGGGGTCGCGAGATGATTTCTGGGGGTCGCCAAATCATTTTGGAAAAATATAAATATGCAAAATGAATGAATGAATTAATGTAGCGTCCGACCGGACGTTAGAAGGACGACGAGCGACTCTCAAACATGCATTTTATTACTCAAAACCAGTTACTGTCGGCCGTAACTACACCAAAACAACAACAACGAACCTGTCCACTTGTCTCGTGTCTGCCCTTCTCATTTCACACAGACACAGCTCTCTCTCTCCTGCCCCTCACCTCATCACCACATAGGGCCATGCGTTCACAGACAGTCTGAAATCGCAGAACTTAAACTTAATCATTACGCTACTTAAACATTATAACAGTAAAGGTCGTTACAGAGAGTTGTTTTAGTTGTTTTTTCGCTTCATTGTTTGTCCAAAATTCATTGTATCAAGCGGTATGGTTCTGGTCTGTGCGCGTGAGATTCTGGTAAAAACAGGTAGGCTAATAGAGACACCTTAAAAGTCTCTAATATTGCTAAAACATTTTTACGCTCTCATGAGGTGGTTTTCCAGACGTTATCGATATAAACGTGTATCGTAAAAGTGCTATTGAAACACTTAATTTACATTTACACGTGAGTTGAGTTGTGTGTGTCCAGTTGTGTTGGTAATGCGACTGGAGGGGACAAATGAACGACACGTTTCTTGGCATGCATTGCTGACCTGGGCATTGTTTCTTAATAAATTAGAAAAACTTTTCTTATCATTCCCCTTTTCCGTGCATGGTTGAAGGAGATTGGCTTGCATCCACGCTCCACTCGCTCCTGCGCCGACAGGTCCTCGCATGTCACATAAACCAGCCTGGGTGTGTGGACACCGCATCTATTTAAACTCCGTCACTTTGTTTTGTTCTTTTGCCCTGATGAAAACCTCCAGGTCGAAACATTGGCCATGGAGACAAAACTACAGCAGGTCAATTGATAAGCCAATTGATTTTTTCAGCGCAGGGATCAAGAACTAAAAAGGCAAAAAAAAAAAAAAAACACCGCGGACAGCGCTGCGCTTTATCCATCATGCGTTCACACTGGCATGTGTGTGTGTTTGTGTGTTGGGGTGGGGGGGGTGGGGGGGTCGCGGACAGCAAAGCTGCTTTAAAGGGCGTAGGTTTGACCCAGGCCTGTTTAGATGGTGGTATATGAAATGACCACAATTTTACTGATTTTAATTCATACGGGAAGCAAGTTGTTGCTAAAACTGGACACTTTTAGTTATGGCCACGGGGCAAACACACCGAGGCTCTGTCCTCTGGCTTCTGCAAGACACAAGTCTCATCTATTGGTGTGTTAATCCACGTTTCGATAGGTCATATAGTTTTTGATCAGTCACTGTTCAATGACCATGATCAAATTTGGAGAAGTGTTGAGATTATAATGGGTGTGTATTGCACGGAATGTTCGTGCCAGAGTGGGTGACATCATCGGTTAGAGTGGGAGAAGTTGTCTGAAATTGTTTAAAATTTTCTCTTTGCACGCTGCTCCCGGCCACAAATTACCCTCTACAGACATGATTTTTTACACAGTTGTAGACGAACTTGTTCTGTCTTTAACAATGTGCTCAACAAAGCAGAGAGACTTACAGAATTTAAACTGTGGGTCTCTCATTGCGGCCAGGTCTCTTCCTGCCGCCCATTGACTCTAATACAAAGAGAAGCAGAACGGACCCCTGTTTTAAACTCGCAAGTGTTTCTAAAATATTTACTGTAGAAACACCAAATCGTATCCAAGTGTTCAGGAAGTCCTTACGACGACCACGATCTGCTGCTTTTTCTAATAGAAGCTACTGTTCAGTCAGAATAAGCCCAAATGTGAGACTAGCGCAGAGGCAGAAAATCACCCTTTTTCTCTACATTTCGTATGTTTGTGTCACTGAAAACGTCTGACCCAGATAAAAAAGTTCTTGGTTTGAAAGTCTGTCCCAACTGAATTTTTAGCTGAATATCCCTTTAACAGTAGATCAGACCTGATATGTCTCAGATAATCAGTAATTAGCTGTTATTGATCAGGTTTCCACAAAGCGATGGTGAAGACGATGACGGCCGCTCTGATGATCCCTCACTTCGGCTACTGTGACGAGGTCGACCTGAGCCGCCTGGTGGCGCTGCGGGCGGAGCTCCGGCCCCTCGCCGAGGGCCGGGGGGTCAAACTCAGCTTCATGCCCTTCTTCATCAAGGTACGGGGCTGAGAGGTGGGGCGAGGGGGCGGGGCTTGGCGGGGGGCGACCTTGATGCTGATTGGTCACGTGATGTTTGATGCTGACGTTGATGCTGTGCTCTCATTGGCTCAGGCTGCCTCTCTGGGACTCCTGCACTTCCCCATCCTGAACTCCTCATTGGACCAGAGCTGCCAGAACATCACCTACAAGGTACGACCCGGACTGGACACTTTCTACATTGTAGATTCAAACTTTTTCTTTAAGACCCAGTTGTTTCAATCCGTTGTTTTGCCATCCAGGATCATGTAATCCATCTCTACCTTTACCCCAGTTGTTCAGAGCAGATACAAGCTTCTCTAGATGACCAAATCCAGATAATGAGTGTTTTAAATGTGTAAACAACAGGTAGAACAGCAGCATGGAGACACTCAGAGTGGATTTATTTGAAAATGGGATGTTTGTGTTGTTTTCTCTGCTGTTTGTTGTTTCTTCAATGTCGTTTAAACAGCCAGACCTCATCTGACCCAGAACTAGTGTTGTCACGATACCAACATTTTGGCACCGGTATTGGTACCAAAATGTTTTTCAATACTTTTCGATACTTTTCGGTACTTTTCCAAATAAACAGAGAACACAAAAAATGTCATTATTGGCTTTATTTTAATAGAAAAACTTAGAACTATAATATATGTATCAGTAAATAATCAGTAAATCAATAATCAATCACTGCTGCTGCAGGATTAAAATTGAAATTTCCATCGATATTAATCTGAACTCTTCCTAAATTAAAACATTAGTGGTCTGTTTAAAAATGAATATCAACTTGTTTTCTTTGTATTATTTGAGGTCTGAAAACACTGCATCTTTTTTTGTTATTTTGACCAGTTGTCATTTTTGGGAGAAATTGTTATCAGTAGTTTATAGAATGAAACACAAACTATCATTTTACTCAAACACACACACCTATTGTTTCCCATACGTTGACCAGTGTGTGGTGCAGTGTCACAGAATCAAGACCAAGACACAAATTGATTCTGCACAGAGAGAGAGAACCGAGCATGCATGCCAGTGGTGTGCGGTAAAAATGAAACTTACCAACCAGCTGCGTTTCCTATTAATTAACGAGTCTGTGGCGGCCCGTCTCTCACGTGCGCGCTGGTGCACACACACACAAAGACGGGTCAAAGTTTCCTGATCCGACTAAACAGTTCTGATCAACACAAACTGAGGGTTTGATCCAGATTAAAACAGAGACTGGATCACGTGATCTGGTTTTAGTTTTTGCAATAACCCGTTTTCAAGGTTTTATCCGATCAAACTGGGCACTTTTAGTTAGGGCCACGGGGCAAAGACAGCGAGGCTCTGTCCTCTGACTTCTGCAAGACACAACACTCGTTTATTGGTGTATTAATTCACGTTTTTTGATAGGTATTATAGTTTTTGATCAATCACTGTTTAATGACCATGATCATATTTGGAGAAGTGTTGTGATTATAATGGGTGTGTATTGCGCAGAATGTTCAGGCTAGCGTGGGTGACATCATTTTTCTCTTTCCACGCTGCTTTCAGCCACAATTTACACTCTACACACATAATCTTTTCCACAGTTGTAGACAAACTTGTCCTCTCTCTAACAATGTGTTCATCGAAGCAGAGAGACTTACAAAATTTAAACTGTGAGCCTCTCATTGCGGCCAGGTCTCTTCCTGCCGCCCATTGACTCTAATACAAAGAGAAGCAGGAGGGACCCCTGTTTATAACTTGCAAGTGTTTCCAAAATATTTACTGTAGAAACACCAAAATCATACCAAAGTGTTCAGGAAATCCTTACGACGACCACGGTCTGCTTCTTTTTCTGATAGGAGCTACCATTTGGTCAGAATAAGCCTAAATGTGAGACCAGTAGGGCTGACCTCCAAAAGTCAACTATTCGACGATTCGATTCGGAGGGGTCTGATTCGACTATGAACCTCGTAGTCGAATCTAACCAAGACTGTACCATTCTGACTATATGGGGGTGCCCACGGCTGCTGAGCATAAATTGTTACATAGAATGTCTTTTTTCGTTATAAAAAGACTATTTTGATACAAAATCTGCCTACTTTCTGTTAATAAAGAGTTCAAAATTATGTGTGCGTTTAAACGGTAGTCTTAGCTTCTTACTACGTATTAATAAATCACCCACTGCAGTTGCACAATCAAATGAGCGGAGGTTTTTTTTTTTTTTCAAATGAGTGGAGGTGAGCAGTAGGACCGTCAAAGTCACGGTACTCAGAAGTCACTGCAGAACACTCACTGAGTGGCAAAAAGACGAGAGGCAGAGCCGCCAAAGTTTAAAATCAAGGAAGTCTGACAGTCTAACTTTGTCAACATTTATCATGCATGACCTGACAGAACAGCAAAACATTGTGAGGATACATCTGACTTTGACCGAGTTACATTCAAGAACCTGCTTTCAATCACGGAAAATAAATTAACTCCAGCGGTGATTTTTTTTTTCTCGATGGATCAGCTGTTTACCGTTTCAAGTGTCAATAGTTCTGATGGTTAGACAGATGAATTAGTCCCTAACACATCCTAAAGTTTGACATGTCAGAGTTTTTCAGAAGAGGAACTTGTTTTTTTTCCGACTTCCGAGTTGTAATGAACGCACCATGCGTGTCGGGAGTCACAGCTGTAATCTCGTCCCTCTGCAGCCTGTCTGTCTCTCTGCCGGTGCCGCGGTCACACTGTGTGTGTTACAGGATTGATTAACGTAATGTACGGATTGTCGAGTCCTTCTGACCTCAGTTTGTTTTGATACTACATGTTTTACCCGGTTTCTCTGTGTCCACGACCACCGCTATCCTTCACCACGTTGAGGGATGTTTGATTTGCCACTCACAGTCCGAGCAAAAGGAGCGTTGTCCAGGGCAACGTAACATACAGTAAACGCATACCCTGGCTCACAATGCCTACTAAAAATCATCCAAAGTGTGGAAAATAAATAAAGGTATTTGTTTTACACCTACCATATTTTTGGGGTGTTTTAGCTCTTTTGTTTGAAACGGGAAAAAGTTGCAAATTTGCTGCTATCTAAAAAAAAAAAAAAGGTTTGACGATCAGTCGACTACGGCAAAATCTGACGAATCAGATTCGACTATGAAAATCCTTAGTCGAAAACAGCCCTAGAGACCAGCGCAGAGGCAGAAAATAACCCTTTTTCTCTACATTTCGTATGTTTGTGTCACTGAAAACATCTGGCCCAGATAAAAAAGTTCTTGGTTTGAAAGTCTGTCCCAACTGAATTTGTAGCTGAATATCCCTTTAACAGCAGATCAGACCTGTTATGTGTCAGATAATCATTAATCAGTTGTCATTGATCAGGTTTCCCAGAATCCGATCAGATCACTGGGTCTGGATCAGTCTGACCCGGTTACTTCACATCATTTATATCTAATCACCTTGGTGTGTCTCTTTGCCCTCAGGCGTCTCACAACATCGGGCTGGCGATGGACACGAGTCAGGGTCTGCTGGTGCCCAACGTGAAGAACGTGCAGCTGCTCAGCGTGTTCGACATCGCCCAGGAGCTGAACCGGCTGCAGACGCTCGGCGCCGTGGGGCAGCTGGGAACGTCGGAGCTGACGGGGGGAACGTTCACCCTGTCCAACATCGGATCAGTGAGTCCAGACGCCGCCGCTCTGAGGACGGAGACGGACTCTAGACCCGCTCTAACCACAACCTGTTTCCTCTGTGTGTGTGTTGTAGATCGGAGGGACGTACGCCAAACCAGTCATCCTCCCTCCTGAGGTCGCCATCGGAGCGCTGGGGAAGATGCAGGTGAGTTCCAGACTTTCCCACGGCCCATGAACACACCACAGAGGTCAAAGTACTTAGATAAGCCAAGCCCCGCCCCCTTCCTGTGTGTGTGTGCAGGGTATATAATAAAAAAAGAAAGAAAGGTAATTAGAGCTTAAAGGGATAGTTCAACATTTTGTCAAATTGGTCCATTGCCATAATCCAGAGCACAAAAAAATGTAGGTGCATCTCTCCCTAATAACTTTAAAAAGGATAAAAGAAAAATACAAAGAGTAATTTAAGATACATAAAAAAACAAACACATTAATTTAAATAATACAAATAATAGATTAGGCCTTGTAGCGCCACATTATGTAATAAAGTTGCATTATAATGCAATAAATGTGTAAGAAACCTGGCCGCATTTTGTTACAAGTTGTTACATATTGCATTATTACAAAATACAAGTGTTGCACTTTTTTATATAGAAAATGTAATAATTTTGTGCAAAATGTAACAACTTATTACAATATGTGGCAAAGTTTATTATATATTGCATTCAAGAATTTTACAAAAAAAAGGTTACAAAATGTTACAAAATGTGGCAGATTTTACAAAATATTACATCATGAGGTGAAATTAATTACATTATTACAAAATGTGGCCTCAATATAGGCCTCAATTAAATGAATAATAAAAAAAAACAGTTTTCTTCACAATTTATTTAGTAAAATAGAAATGAAATGTTTAGTGTTTGTTCCTCTGGTGATAATACGACAGGATGATCAGGAGGAGAGCGAGGCTGCAGCTCAGAGGTCAGAGGTCATCTCGCCTGTCCCCCCGTGCGGCGCTGTGACGTCGTCGTCGTCGTGGTGACCATGGTGGGGGGCGTGGCGGTGTGCGGCTCCATCAGCTCGGTCAGAGCTCTGTGGGAGACCCGGATCAAGAGGAGGAGGGAGGAGCAGGACGAGGAGGAGCAGCAGAGGAGGAGGAGCGGCACCGAGCGGCGCTCCAGACTCAGCCTGGGGGTCTGGGAGGACCGGGCCCTTCTGGCTCGACTCAGACAGAAGCTGCAGACCGAGGACGGACGGCTGGTGCTCCGCATCGAGCAGGAGGAGTGGAAGGTATCAGATTATTGTCCTGGTCCAGTCTTCGGTCTGATGCAGGGGCCTAGCTTTGGGTTAAACATTTGGGGGGGGTTAAGATCTCTGTCTGTAAAGGGATTTTTTAAAGCAAAAAAGTCAGCGTATGCGTGAAAAAGTGCAAAATCATTAACTTTGATAAAAGGACAAGGCTTATTTGCCTCTTTATTTTGTCATTTCCGTATTAGAATATGGGCTAGACCAATCATGACCAGGGAATATCACATCATAAAATAACGGTGTAACTAACGACACTACTTTTTCAGTGACAGTAATCAAAAAAGTTACCTTTCCCCCGCTATAATGCCGTTACCGTTACTGACAATAAAATGCACCGTTACTTGACTCAAGAAGTCCCATCATAAAATAATAATACATCTGTTAAAGTGTACGTTTGACTTTTTTTTCAGTCCATAAACCGACTAGTAGAAAAAAAAACATGTATCTGGAACGAACCAACTCCAGAGTTGGGAGGGAGGTTACTGGGATGAGTTCAAGTAATTTGACATATTTCAGCATTTTATATTTAAAAAAGCAACGCAATTGTTACTTTTATTACAGTATGTAGTAATTCAGTTACTAACTCAGTTACTTTTTGGTAGGGCTGCAATTAAGGATAATTTTCATTATTGATTAATCTGTCGATTATTTAAACCATTAACCAATTAGTTGTTTGGTCAATAAAATGTTAAAAAAATGTTGAAAAATATCAATCAGTGTTTCTCAAACCACCAGACGACGTCCTCAAATGTCTTGTTTTGTCCACAAACCAAAGAGAGACTCAGTTTATTGTCATAAAGGAACAAAGAAACCAGAAATATTCACATTGAAGAAGCTGCAATCAGAGAATTTGGACTTTTGTTCTTAAGAAACTACTCAAACTGATTATTAGATTATCAAAATAGTTGATAATGAATCGATTATTGTTTGATTAATCCAGTAATTTTGTTGTTTTTTTATATCATAAATTACGGCCTTGGTCTGATGCGAGTGTTTGTCTCTGCAGGTCCTGCCGGGCTGTCTGGTCCAGCTCAACCAGGTCCAGGAGTGGCAGCTCCACCGGACCGGACTGCAGAAGATCCCTCACTTCATCTCCAGCTTCCAGAACCTCCTGGTGCTCGATCTGTCCCGCAACGGCGTCTCTGAAATCCCCAAACAGATCGGTCAGTAGCCTACCTCCGACAGGTCAAAGACCGACCCTGTAGCCGGTCTCACCATGTGTCCTCCTGGTTCTGGTTCTGGTCTCAGGGATGTTGACGCGGCTCAGAGAGCTGATGCTGAGCTACAACCGAGTGCAGGTGGTTCCCGAGGAGCTGAGCGGCTGTGAGAGTCTGGAGAGACTGGAGCTGGCCATGAACCGGGAGCTGGACCACCTCCCTGACCAGGTACGGACCAGGGGCCGGATAGGAGTCGACTTAGGAGTAAAACAAATTATTGACTGAAAGAAAAAAACAAATTAAAATTAAAAAAAACAAACCGAGTTCACTTCATGCACGCGCACCTGCGTCCGCGTGACGTCACAGCGTCGCACCTGGAACAGCGTGAAGAGAAAGTGAAGCAGCTGAGATTCTGACGTCACTTGAAGTCTCTTTTTTTTGTCTGTAGTGTTGTTGTTGTTGTTGTTGTTGTTTAATTCTTACTGTCTATCCGTTAAAGTTGCGTTATTTAAAGGGATAGTTCAACATTTTGGCAGATTTTCTTATCACCATAACCCTCTATAGTCATAGCAGTAGGTTCATCACCTTTAATTATTCGGTGCATGTTGTTTTGAGATCGGCGGGGCAGAGACGTGAGCTGAGCTGCTCAGTGAACACAGTCAAACTCATCAAATAAATACACAATCCAACAACTCCACAACACTCTGGTGGACAAGTTGTGAGCTGCACATTCACCACGCTATGAGATAATAACACAACGTTACCAGACAGAGTTGTTTTAGAGGGAAATACATGCAAAACCGCTGATGCGTGTTGCCTTCAGGGACAGTTTTTCTTTAAGCAGTCTCTGTATTTCCCTCTAAAACAACTCTGTGTGGTAACGTTGTGTTATTATCTCATAGCGTGGTGAATGTGCAGCTCACAACTTGTCCACCAGAGTGTTGTGGAGTTGTTGGATTGTGTATTTGATGAGTTTGATGAGGGAAACCAAGAAATCCCATGAGCTCTGAGCAGCTTTATTTAGCATTAGAGGGAAATGCAGCCGGAACTACATTCCAGACACGGCTGCTGGGCGGAGGGATTTTTAAAAGAGAAAGTAGTTCAGAGTATTTGCTTCATGTGTTGTAATGTTACATAATTATACATGATTATTTCATTAATTATCCCTTTAATGTCAGGCTACAAAGAGTCCAGGTGTTCAGGTGTCTGACAGCAGCACATCTGGTCGTCTGTCTGGACCTGTCTGTACCTGACCGTGTGTGTGTGTGTGTGTGTGTGTGTGTTCTCTCCCGGTCAGCTGACTCAGCAGTACCGCCGCCGGTGTTTCCGGCTGCAGAGCTTCAGACCGGTCCGGACCGCTCCGCCGTTTGTCTCCACATGTGACCGGAGCCTCCAGATGTTCAGCAGGAGGACGCTGCACTCCACCGCGGGTGAGTCCAGAACCAGAACCAGAACCAGACCTGGACCTGGACCAGACCTGGACCTGGACCAGACCTGGACCCTGGTGGTCTTCAAACTAAAACCTTTTTTAGTTCATTCTCAGGGTTTTTTATTTTATTTTATTTTATTTTAACACGTTTGACAGATCTGGTTCGTCCAGATTCAGGTTTTCAGGAATTGAGGAAGTCGGCCGGTGTCGAGTATCCTCACCTGTCCCAGGTGTTTCCTGGTTTCTTCTGATGGACTCAGAGAATCCAGACCAGCAGGTTTTTATGACTCTCCGGCCGATACCGATCATAAACCTGCCCACACCGACACCGACCGCTGAATGGATGAGAGAATAATAACCCTCCATGTCCTGTATTTATGATCTTGTGCATCACTTGAAGAAATAAAACCATTTATACTGAAATAAATAAATACAATCAAGATTTTAAAGGAATAGTTCACCAGAAAATTAAATTCAGTGTATTAGATTAATAGGGCCCGACACAGAAATGTCCATAAAACTACACAAAAACCATTTTATATTCCTCCTTACTGCTTGTTCGCCGCAATCCAAATGTCCTGAAGGGAGATAGTCCAGAGTTTACACTAAACTATGTAATTCAGGACATTTTTACAGCCTAAACAGTCCTGGATTGAATTTGCCTGGGGCGCGCTCTTGTGTTCACGCGTTGCACGTGATGCATCCATTTGCGCTACGGAAGCCGCCGCAGACAAAATTTGTCTTATTTCTTTAAAAGTATCAAATTGCAGATCCCTCTTGTTTTTGTGTGTTTGCTCGGTCACTCGGCAGGATGTAAAAACCGATGTGTGGTTACTGTCCTGCCACTAAGCAAGCGGCCGTCCGCTACGTAGTGTTTGGGATTCAGACAGGTGAAGCTGCTCCCACTCGGTGGTTGAACGCTGTGTGTTTCACGCAGTCAGCTTCCTGATCTGCGCTTTGAGAGCGCGACGATCAACAATCGACCTGTTCAGGCTCCAGATATCGGCCGATTGATCGGAGCATCCCTGATGATGATGATGATGATGATGATGATGATGACGTCGCTGTGTTTCTCCTGCAGTGAGTCGAGGACCCATCGTCCAGTTCAAGCTGTCGGACATCGGAGAGGGGATCATGGAGGTGACGGTGAAGGAGTGGTAGGTACCAACTAAAACTTTAACGAAAACTTTCTATTACAACCATCCTCAGTTCCTCGATTGTTTTCCTTTTTAACCAAATAATTATCTTATTTTAACTCAAATTCAAACTCTCAGTCAGGTCTCTGGTTGGTTAGTTAGAAAATAAACAAGAACCTGTGAAGGACATGATTATGTATTGCACTTAGACATTCATTTTTATTATACAAGAGTAATATGGTACATTCTTAGTTTAAATAACTAAACACATAGTTAAAGGTAGGCTACGCTAATGGAGTTTTTACCACTATGACAAACATCCTTTTGCAAAATCTATCACAGTAAAACAAAACTGTCAAATTACATCAAAAGACTAGAATGAGACTAAAACTGATTTCCACCGATTTAACCCTCTTGTTGTCCTTCTGGGTCAAATTGACCCAATCTGTTCCCTTCCTCCATCCTTCCTTCTTTCCTTCCTTTCACCCTTCCTTCTTTCCACAATCCCTTTTCCCTTCCTTCTTTCCTTCCTTCTTCCTTCTTCTTCCTTCCTTGAACGAATCTGTTCCCTCCCTCCCTCCATCTTTCGTTCGTTCGTTCGTTCGTTCCTTCATTCCTTCCTTCCCTACGTCCTTACTTCTTCCTTCCTTTTTGACCCAATTGACCCAATCTGTTCCCTCCCTCCATCTATCTTTCCTTCCTTTTTCCCTTCCTTCTTTCCTCCCATCTTTCCCTTTGTCCTTCCTTCCTTCCTTGACCCAGGAGGACAACAGGAGGGTTAAACTAAATCCAGTCTATGGTGAGTGACTCAGACTAAAATGAAAATAAATATTCTTGTCAAAATGGACACCACAGAACAAACACAAACACTGAGACCAGTGAATCCACCACAGACCCATTAGACCAGTTCAGGTCCTGGTCCTGAGACCAGTTCAGGTCCTGGTCCAGCTGAGTGGTCCCGGTGTGTCTGTCCTCAGGTACGTGAAGGAGGGGGACAAGGTGTCCCAGTTCGACAGCATCTGCGAGGTCCAGAGCGACAAGGCGTCCGTCACCATCACCAGCCGCTACGACGGCGTCATCAAGAGGCTCTACTACGACGTGGACGCCACGGCGCTGGTGGGGAAACCGCTGGTCGACATCGAGACCGAGTCCAGCTCAGGTGAGACCGAGTCCAGGTTTATGTTTCTCTTAGCGGATTCACACTGGCACGGTTCTGGTTCTGGCTCTGGTTCGGTTCTGGAGTCTCAGGCCTGGACTACACGTATATGGATATTTTTTTAAGCAGATATTTTCGTCTTCGTTTAAAAAAAAAAACTCTGTCCACACCACAGAAATATCTCTGTCCATATAAAGAGGCAAAACTGGTAAACGATTTCTCCGTTTATGTGGGTGAATTCGCTGTGTTCGTGTGGTTGAGAGGTCCAATTGGACAGAAAAATGTGCGTTTAGGATTATATCGTATTCGTGTAGTCCAGGCCTCAGAACCTCGGTGCCGTCTGGCGAACCAGCAGCTTTCACACCAGTTTAAGTGGAACCAAAGTGGGAGGACGTCATTCCGCGTCACACAGGCGGAAGTAAACACAGCAACGGCTCTTTCCGAAACAGCAAACTACCGTACTATTTACTTTTAATATTTTTTCATGCGAGAAAGTAACTGTTAAGATCCCAAATATACGGCCAGTTTATCCAAATGACGGCTGTTTAGAAGTCTGCTCCGATATTTTTTGGAGAAGTGAAGCTCCGCAGCGACCGGGACATCATAGAGGCAGCAGCCGCTCTGCAGAGCTGCTCGGCCGGCCAACCTCCGTCGTCATCCCGGGGGGGAGAAAACGGTCGCTAATTAACTTACCCGCAGGTTTTTAGAGGTTTACCACCGGCTGGTTAAGTTATTTTTAGGAGATAAATGTTGGTCTCATTGATGAAATCTAACAATTGTGGCAGTAGCATTAATTTGTTTGAATGAAAAGTGAAGCTTCCTGTGTGGACAGAGCTGCACTGCCTCTGGGCTCTGTCTGTACGTAAGTTACAGAAATCACCACATTTACATCAATAAATAAATGTTTTACAATGAACCGCATCAGTCTGCATTAAGTTTTATTTTACTAAGCTACTGTATACAACATGGTTACAGTTTTCTGTGTTCTGGTTCTGGTTCTGGTTCTGGTTCTGACCGGACGCTGTGTGTGGTTTCAGAGGTGATCCAGGAGGAGGACGTGGTGGAGACGCCGGCGATGGCGCGGGAGGAGCACACACACCAGGAGATCAAAGGTCACAAGACTCAGGCCACGCCGGCCGTCAGACGCCTCGCCATAGAGAACAACGTGAGTCTATGTCTGCAGATCTTTCCTGGCAATGCGCGTCGTACGTCATCAATAATACAAAACAACACGTTTTGCTGAACCTCTGATTGACACGTGGGGCTGACCTGGACGACCGTGGCCAGCTGTGGTCACTGTCACAGGAGTTACAGTGTTTCATTTTCATGAAACCGCGCATCTGTTTGTTTTTCTTGTTTACATATCACAGTCATTTATATGCGGATTGAGGGCAAGAAGGAGTGTGAAAAAAGAAAGCACGCGAGATAAACACCAGATTTCACATTTTCCTGCCGGCAAAAACTGAACCGAGCCGATTAGAAATCAAGAGAGGAAAAACAAACTGTGTCCGAGAGGCTTTGTCCCGGCTTCACGAGAGTGACGGAGGATCGGGCGGTGGCACAACAAGAAGCTACAGCAGTAACGTCTGTAATTTCATTTTGAAAGGAGGAAAAACAGACAGAGCTCGAGCAGAGAAGTGAAAGATGTAGAGCAGAAAAGACAGTGCGAGAGAAAAATAGTGTGTGTGTTTTAGTGGTCAGCAGCTAAAGGGTTAACTGTGTTTTTACCGGCGTGTGCTCAGATCAAGCTCAGCGAGGTGGTGGGGACGGGACGGGACGGACGCATCCTGAAGGAGGACATCCTGAACTTCCTGGCCCGGCAGACCGGCGCCATCTTACCTCCCACTCTGTTCCAGGAGATCCACACTCCGGGTCCGGGTGCGATTCCCGCTGCCGCCGCCGCCGCCGCCCGGCCCGCCGGCGCTCCGGCCGCCATCAAGCCCCCGCCCGCCATCCCCAGACCCGTGTTCACCGGGAAGGACGTGACCGAGCCCCTCAAAGGTCAGAGGTCATCTCAGCAGTCAGCAACGGGAAACTGTGACATCAGCGTAGGGGTGGGCGATATGGCAAAAATATCATATCATGATTTTTTAAAAATGAAGTCACGATTTCGATTTCATCACGATCTTAAATTGAAAAAAGAAAAACAGACAATTGAGGCCAAAGAACCTTTCTGAACAGATTTTAATCTAAATAGTTGCAGTTTTGCCAACATGTGCAAAAACACACACACTCTGATAAAGTACACTCTTGCAACATAAGAGGTAGCTTTTAATAAACATGAAAGTAAAATATCAATGAAGACATTACTGTTTGTTTTATTCAACACAGTCATTTTAACAGGATTTTAAGTATATCAAAACACTAAATAGCTGATTGAAAAGGGTCAAATAAAAATACAAACTAAAGTAACTGTTGTTATCTCTTCTAGCAAACTTTGAAAATGTCCTTTGTTTGCGCTTTGCAGCATAGAACTGCAATTTATAGAATGAGCCCCAGACGATCCTACGATCTCTGCACTTTGGCGGATCGTCTACACACTCTAATCCTTCATGATCTAATATCGCCATATCGCCCAGCCCTACATCAGCGCAGACTTTAGAGACTCTGAGATTATTGACCATGAGCTGATCAATCAATCACTTAGTCGGTTAGTACTGGTTCTTTAAAGGGCGTAGGTTTGACACAGACCCAGATGGTGGTATAAGAATTGCAGAAAAACCTGAACCTTTAGCCTTCAGTAGACTGTGAATACTGTTTTCCTTCTTTATGACTGTAACACTAATAGAAAGAGTAGTGAGTCCGAGGAATAGTATGACACCAATATCTAAGCCCTAAGTTCAGTGGGAGGATTAATAAGCAAAACACAAGTGTTAAATTTTAGACAATAACTGGGTGCATTTATTCACCATAGAAAAATAGAAACACTTCTCTCAATAAGGTCTAATTCACCTCTATGTTATGCTTTGACAAAATGATAAAACCAAATACAGTAGACCAAGTTCAAGTGAAATTAAATGTACCTCTGTTTACCTCAGAGCTCTGTAAGATATCACAAATAAGAAAGAAAACACAATGATTCAATTGGCCAATGTAAAGTACTGTACCCGGGTACTGAAAATAATAAACTTAAATGAAATCACCTCCACTGTAAAGTGGGATCTTCCTCACAAAAGGAAATTAGTCCTTCAGTTCAGTTGCAGTCTTTTCAAGTTCAGTTTAGTCAAGTCAAAAGTTTCAATGTCTCCTTTTCGGTTAGTTCAGTCTCAGTTCAGTTATGTAGGGGCCCCCTTTTTTATGTTGTTTTGTCAAGTTTCTTATCTGGAATCCAGTTGAAGCTGTCCTGTTGTTTTCTCGATCCACGGAGTGGCTCCACTTGCAGCTGTAGTAGCGGCCTGGCTGCCGCTCACCCGCTGAACCCACCGCGAGTCGCCGTTGTCTCCTCTCAGAAGTCAACCATAAAAAAAACCAACCTGCATAGTGCACAGTTTAACCTTAGTTAAAGTCCATATTGATTCTTTAAACTATGCAGCATTAGTAAAACCTAACAGCTCGTTTTTCTCTGATATCTTTTTCATCTTTACTTTTTTTCACACAGTCACAACAGAATACATATGCCTTCAAGAAAATAAAACTTAAAAGGCTATTTTTCTGTTAGCAGTATTTCTTTTACATCTTGAAATCAACAGCGATATGCATTTTCCAAACACATCACGTTTCTCCGATTGTTTTTTTTCATCATTCACGGTCATTGAAATTAGCTCAGGCTAACACAGTTAAAGCTAACACTGAAAACACAACACACTCACCGGAGAATAGTCATCAAAACACACTAGTTAGTTATCCTCCTTAATCTTCTGGCAACACAACGTCGTCCCGAACAACTTTAACCTTTTCTCGGACAGCAAAAACATAAAACTTAACGGATATATCAACATTCACTCCACGCTGCTCACGAAAAGCTGCATTCACACTTGCATTCATCTTGTTTTTGTTCACTTCCTCCTTCTTCCTCATTTCTACCGCTGATTTCTGGACCCACTGGTGAGCGTTAATACGCCACCTTGTGGACATTTATATGCTACTACATGCAAAAATCACAACACTTAAAACCATATACACTATGTTAAATTTATGGGGGCTACATGACCTTGAGGTGCATCTAGGTGACCACAATTTTACTGATTTAAATTCATACGGGAAGCAAGTTGTTGCTAAAACTGGGAGCTTTTAGTTAGGGCCACGGGGCAAACACATCGAGGCACTGTCCTCTGGCTTCTGCAAGACACAAGTCTCGTCTATTGGTGTATTAATCCACGTTTCGATAGGTATTATAGTTTTTGATCAGTCACTGTTTAATGACCATGACCGTATTTGGAGAAGTGTTGAGATTATAATGGGTGTGTAATTGGTGGAATGTTCGTGTCAGAGTGGGAGAAGTTGCCAGAAATTGTCTGAATTTTTCTCTTTCCACGCTGCTCACGGGCACAATTTACACTCTACACACATAATCTTTTCCACAGTTGTAGACAAACTTGTCCTCTCTCTAACAATGTGTTCATCAAAGCAGAGAGACTTACAGAATTTAAACTGTGAGCCTCTCATTGCGGCCAGGTCTCTTCCTGCCGCCCATTGACTCTAATACAAAGATTTTCTGAGAGAAGCAGAGGGGACCCCTGTTTATAACTTGCAAATGTTTCTAAAATATTTACTGTAGAAACACCAAAGTCATATCAAAGTGTTCAGGAAGTCTTTACGACGACCACGGTCTGCTTCTTCTTCTGATAGTAGCTACCGTTTTCTCAGAATCAGCCCAAATGTGAGACCAGCACAGAGGCAGAAAATCACCCTTTTTCTCTACATTTCGTATGTTTGTGTCACTGAAAACGTCTGACCCAGATAAAAAAGTTCTTGGTTTGAAAGTCTGTCCCAACTGAATTTTTAGCTGAATATCCCTTTAACAGTAGATCAGACCTGATATGTCTCAGATAATCAGTAATCAGCTGTCATTGATCAGGTTTCCACAAAGCGATGGTGAAGACGATGACGGCCGCTCTGATGATCCCTCACTTCGGCTACTGTGACGAGGTCGACCTGAGCCGCCTGGTGGCGCTGCGGGCGGAGCTCCGGCCCCTCGCCGAGGGCCGGGGGGTCAAACTCAGCTTCATGCCCTTCTTCATCAAGGTACGGGTCTGAGAGGAGGGGCGAGGGGGCGGGGCTTGGCGGGGGCGACCTTGATGCTGATTGGTCACGTGATGTTTGATGCTGACGTTGATGCTGTGCTCTCATTGGCTCAGGCTGCCTCTCTGGGACTCCTGCACTTCCCCATCCTGAACTCCTCATTGGACCAGAGCTGTCAGAACATCACCTACAAGGTACGACCCGGACTGGACACTTTCTACATTGTAGATTCAAACATTTTCTTTAAGACCCAGTTGTTTCAATCCGTTGTTTTGCCATCCAGGATCACGTAATCCATCTTTACCTTTACCCCAGTTGTGCAGAGCAGATACAAGCTTCTCTAGATGACCAAATCCAGATAATGAGTGTTTTAAATGTGTAAACAACAGGTAGAACAGCAGCATGGAGACACTCAGAGTGGATTTATTTGAAAATGGGATGTTTGTGTTGTTTTCTCTGCTGTTTGTTGTTTCTTCAATGTCGTTTAAACAGCCAGACCTCATCTGACAACTAGTGTTGTCACGATACCAACATGTTGGTACCGGTATCGGTACCAAAATGTTTTTCAATACTTTTCGATACTTTTTGGTACTTTTCCAAATAAAAAGAGAACACAGAAAATGTCATTATTGGCTTTATTTTAATAGAAAATCTTAGAACTATAATATATGTATCAGTAAATAATCAGTAAATCAATAAACAATCACTGCTGCAGGATTAAAATTGAAATTTCCATCAATATTAATCTGAACTCTTCCTAAATTAAAACATTAGTGGTCTGTTTAAAAATCAAGGGTTAGGGTCAACTTCTTTGCATTATTTGAGGTATGAAAACACTGCATCTTTTTTTGTTATTTTGACCAGTTGTAATTTTTGGGAGAAATTGTTATCAGTAGTTTATAGAATGAAACACAAACGTTCATGTTACTCAAACACACACACCTATTGTTTCCCATATGTAGACAATGTGTGGCGCAGCGCCACAGAATCAAGACCAAGACACAAATTGATTGAACGCAATATCGTTCCGTTAATTCATCTCCGCATAGCACTCTTTCGCTGTGTTCACACACAACACACACACACAGAGAGAGAGAGAAGCGAGCATGCATGCCAGTGGTGTGCGGTAAAAATTAAACTTACCAACCAGCAGTGTTTCCTATTAATTAACGAGTCTGTGGCGGCCCTTCTCTCACATGCGCGCTGGTGCACACACACACACACACACACACACAAACACGGTCAAAGTTTCCTGATCCGACTAAAAAGTTCTGATCAACACAAACTGAGGGTTTGATCCAGATTAAAACCAAGACTGGATCACATGATCTGGTTTTAGTTTTTGCAATAACCCGTTTTCAAGGTTTTATCCGATCAAACTGGGCACTTTTAGTTAGGGCCACGGGGCAAAGACAGCGAGGCTCTGTCCTCTGACTTCTGCAAGACACAACTCTCGTTTATTGGTGTATTAATTCACGTTTTTCGATAGGTATTATAGTTTTTGATCAATCACTGTTTAATGACCATGATCATATTTGGAGAAGTGTTGTGATTATAATGGGTGTGTATTGCGCAGAATGTTCAGGCTAGCGTGGGTGACATCATTTTTCTCTTTCCACGCTGCTTTCAGCCACAAATTACACTCTACACACATGATTTTTTCCACATTTGTACACAAACGTGTCCTCTCTCTAACAATGTGTTCATCGAAGCAGAGAGACTTACAAAATTTAAACTGTGAGCCTCTCATTGCGGCCAGGTCTCTTCCTGCCGCCCATTGACTCTAATACAAAGAGAAGCAGGAAGAGACCTGTTTATAACTTGCAAGTGTTTCCAAAATATTTACTGTAGAAACACCAAAATCATACCAAAGTGTTCAGGAAATCCTTACGACGACCACGGTCTGCGTCTTTTTCTGATAGGAGCTACCATTTGGTCAGAATAAGCCCAAATGTGAGACCAGCGCAGAGGCAGAAAATCACCCTTTTTCTCTACATTTCGTATGTTTGTGTCACTGAAAACATCTGGCCCAGATAAAAAAGTTCTTGGTTTGAAAGTCTGTCCCAACTGAATTTGTAGCTGAATATCCCTTTAACAGCAGATCAGACCTGTTATGTGTCAGATAATCATTAATCAGTTGTCATTGATCAGGTTTCCCAGAATCCGATCAGATCACGGGTCTGGATCAGTCTGACCCGGTTACTTCACATCATTTATATCTAATCACCTTGGTGTGTCTCTTTGCCCTCAGGCGTCTCACAACATCGGGCTGGCGATGGACACGAGTCAGGGTCTGCTGGTCCCCAACGTGAAGAACGTGCAGCTGCTCAGCGTGTTCGACATCGCCCAGGAGCTGAACCGGCTGCAGACGCTCGGCGCCGTGGGGCAGCTGGGAACGTCGGAGCTGACGGGGGGAACGTTCACCCTGTCCAACATCGGATCAGTGAGTCCAGACGCCGCCGCTCTGAGGACGGAGACGGACTCTAGACCCGCTCTAACCACAACCTGTTTCCTCTGTGTGTGTGTTGTAGATCGGAGGGACGTACGCCAAACCAGTCATCCTCCCTCCTGAGGTCGCCATCGGAGCGCTGGGGAAAATGCAGGTGAGTTGCAGACTTTCCCACGGCCCATGAACACACCACAGAGGTCAAAGTACTTAGATAAGCCAAGCCCCGCCCCCTTCCTGTGTGTGTGTGCAGGGTATATAATAAAAAAAGAAAGAAAGGTAATTAGAGTTTAAAGGGATAGTTCAACATTTTGTCAAATTGGCCCATTGCCATAATCCAGAGCAGAGCTGCGAGCTGCTCAGAGCTACGCTACGGAGGCTCATTATGGGATTTCTTTGGTTTCGCTCATCAAACTCATCAAATACACAATCCAACAACTCCACAACGCTCTGGTGGACAAGTTGTGACCTGCACATTCACCACGCTATGAGATAATAACACAACGTTACCACACAGAGTTGTTTTAGAGGGAAATACAGAGACTGTTGATGAAAAAACTGTCCCTGAAGGCAACGTGCATCAGTGGTTTTGCATGAATTTACCTCCGTCCAATCAGGAATCACAAAAACCACGCCCCCATTGCTCGACTCCAGCGTGTGCTTCATTGCAGCTGGAGACTGTTGTATGTATTGCACCACAAGCAGAGCGATTGATATAACAGAGGGGCTACAGCAGGCTGCCGCTATCATGTTCTTCTATGGGACAGACAGCACTGAGCTTGCTTTTGAATGGTAAAATATTAAAAAATAAACCCTATAAGGTACATTTACAACTGTTAACTGAATTATTGTACATCAATGTCAGTTCTCAAACAAAAGACAAAATCTTTTTGCTTCATGGTTTTATTTGTCACTCCGAATTGAAGATTAGCCTGCCCTACAGTAAAAATGGCATAAAATAAAGAGTAAAGCAATATATTAAGCAGTAATATATGTATTTAAGCATCAAAGATGTTCAATCAAACCAACAACGTTCAAAACACACAGCCATTCTCACAAGTATAAAGTCTGCTAGCTTAATGCTAACGTATAATGTAAAACCTCATAGACGGGCTAACAGAAATTAGCATCGCATTTCGTGGCAACCGACTAATTTCTGACACTGTGTGTGTGTGTGTGTGTGTGTGTGTGCTCTCAGGTGCTGCCCCGGTTCGGCGCCGGCGGTCAGGTGGTCCCGGCTCACATCATGGCGGTCAGCTGGTCGGCGGATCACCGCATCATCGACGGCGCCACCATGTGCCGCTTCTCCAACCTGTGGCGGGAATACCTGGAGAACCCGGCCAGCATGGTGCTGGACCTCAAGTGACCGGACCCGACCGGACGGAACCGGATGGAACCGGACCGCCAACACTAACACACCTTCACCTCTCCCCCTTCGCCGCCATCGCCACCGCCGCCGCTGCTGCTGCCTTCATCATCATCATCATCTTCTTATTCTTCTTTTCTCTCATTTCCTTGTTGCCTTTGAGCGAGTTGCGGCGGCGGCGCGATGCGGCGGGGGAGGGGCCAGCCTGTCAATCATGTCGTTTCCATGACAACCACTCATTCACTCACCCACCCACCCCCTTACTCTCTCACTCACTCACTCTCTCTCTCTCGGTTGGAGGTTTAGAGGTTTTTGTAGTTTTTTGGTCCAAGTTGAACCAGGGTTCAGCTCTTCAGGTGCTGGTGGTTCTGGGTCTGGATTCTCTTTGCTGGGGGGTCGGGGGGGTGTGTGTGTGTGTGTGTGTAGGTGTGTGTGTGTGTGTGTGTGTGTCATCAATAATTCATCAGTTCATTGATCAGTTTGGACTCTGTTATCCTGGACCGGACCAGTTTTGTTGTTTTTTTTCTATTTGGAAAATTAATCCTAATAATAATAATTTTAATCGGTGAAACTTTTAATTTGAAAATCACAGGAAGTGAGACTGAACCAGTGTGTGTGTGTGTGTGTGTGTGTGTGAGAGAGATCCAGAACCAGAGTCTGGGGGGGTTGGGGGGAGGGGGGGGCAGAACTGGGTCCTGAGACCTGAGACCCGGGTTCACCAGAGTCCAGTTCCATCAGTTCGATCCAGATCAGATGAACCCGTCTGGGATCTGGTCCAGTTTAAAGTGGTTTTCTGAGTCCTGAACCAGGACCAACCGCTCTGTGAAAGGTCCACAAAGTCTCCGCTGATCATCAGGACCAGAACTTCACATGGTTCTGGTTCTGGTCCCGGTCCTGGTCCTGGTCCGATCTGGTCCTGACTGACTGAACTGTGTGTAAATGAACCAGTGGACCTGCTGCTGGTTCTGGTTCTGGACCCGTCTGACTGTTACTGCTCCTCCAGCTCCTGAGGGGAAGACCTGGTCCTGGTCCTGGTTCTGGTTCTGGTCCTGGTCCTGGTTCTGGTCCTGGTTCTGGTCCTGGTTCTGTAGCTGCTAAGTGCCCCCCCCCCCTCTCTCCCCTCTCCCCTCCCCTCCCCCCACCAGCTGCTCCCTGACCTGGTTCTGGCTCTGGTCCTGGTCCTGGTCCTGGTCCCGGTCCTGGTCCCGGTCCCGACGTCTTCCTCTGGGCTGCTGGGTAACGATGGTGTCGTAGTTTTTTTTTTTTTTTTGATACTGACCTTTATTTTGTCTATTTTGTTTTGTTTTGTTTTGTTTCATGTGTTGAAATGTTTGTTGTTTGTTGTTGTTGATGCTGTCGTGGTTTTGTGTTGGGATGTGGATCCGGATCAGGACTCTTGGACCTGGTTCCTGGTTCTGGTTCTGGTTCTGGTCCGACTCATAAACTGTGAAGTGTCTGAACCCTGGTCAAACAAGAAAAAAGAAAAAAAAAGAAAAAAAAAAAAACTCAATAAAGTTGAAGTGAACCAAGTCTGAGTCGTTTGTGGTGAGTTCAGGTTCCTCAGAGAACGTGGGAGAAGTCACTTTCTGGTCCTGGACCCAGTTGTTACAAAGGGTTAAAAACTGATTCGGATTTTGGATCATTGATCAGATCAAATCTTGAAAATGGATCAAACCTTCATCAGTTTGTGTCGTTCAGAGCTTTTTAGTCGGATCAGGAAAACGTTGATCCAGAACATCAGGATTATTCTGATCCCAGCAGTTTGGTGGATTCAGGAACAAAATGGGATTTAAATTAAATGTTATCTGGTCAAATAAACAACATTTATAATGTAGAATATATAAAGTTTTGATTATTTCACAATTAAAGAACTTTTTCCCAACAATTAGCAAATTTAATGAGATTTGAAGTTTAAATTTGAAACACATGGGGAAATGTTCCCAATGTATTTGACTGATGTACTGTATATTTGCATTTTTAAAATCTATTTAAACAGCCAGACCAGATGAGATCATTTCTGGCTGTTTAAAAAACACTGAAGAAACAAAAAACCAATCCAACAAAGTATAAATGAAACAGTAATCTCTTTCAATGAAAAAAACATTTTTTTAATTGCTTTATATATATATACGGTATATATATATAATTATATACAGAACAATACAATTCTCTTTCTCTTTCTTGTTTTTGTTTTGTAGTTTTATTGAGATTTTTGGGGATTATTCTGTTATATGTATTTTAGTGATTATGTATGTAGTTGGTATATTTGTGTTTAATTTTTGTATGTTGTTATTTATTTGAGTCTGATGTAAAGGATTTATATCCTGTATCAGATGTTTTTCATTAAAATTAAATTAAATTTCATTAAATACATTTTTTGCCAGGGGTAATAGTTACAGGGTATCCGCGGGGTCTTAAAAAGTCAAAAAATTTGAAAATCTAAATTTTAGGCCTTAAAATGTCTTAAATTTGTTGAATTATTGTGTTCAAGTCTTAAATAATTTTAGACAGGTCTTAAATGTTCTTATGCCCACCATGGGCGAGCATTTCACTCGCATTTCCCCTAAAAAAAAATACATGTGTGAACCGGGAAAATCACAAAAACAGAAAGAGCTCAACCTGCGATTGGTCAAAAACTACAAATCCCACAATTCTCTGGCCTCAACAATAACAGTAGTTAGTGTAAGTAAGGGAGAGTGGAGCTGTCGGTGAAAAGAGGAAACAACACCACGTCTGGTCCTGTTCTATGTTGTCCGTTCACACCGTCACCGTTTATTCGTTACGTCCGCGGTGTAAAAGGCCGTGACGCAAAGACGCGATTAGGCGCGAGACGCGATTAGGCGCAAGACGCGGTATACGCGACTTTTTTTTTGCGACGCAATACACGCGATTCTTTTATGGCGACGGGACCATCGCGTCTTCGTCTCTTTCATCTCGCTTTTTTTTCGCGCGAGCTTTGACGCGCGACCTAACGCGAGATACGCGATTTGACGCTCGTTTTGACTCGTGTAAAAAAAAAAATCATTTTCACTACAACATTTTTTATTTTTATTTTTTCAAAGGAGGTTAAATCGAAAGCAACTGGACTTAGTTATTTGTCTGAAGACGTTTCACCTTCATCCAAGAGGCTTCATCAGTTCTACGCATCTGACCAGGCTGGGACTGGTCCAACTGGTCTGGAGACTCAGTATAAGTCCGGTTGCTGAGACTTTAGAGTCAAAGAGGAGCAGTGCGTCGCTGTGTCGGACTGTTTGGATTTAATGAAGAAGCTGCACGGTGTCCTCCCGTATTTTACCTGGGTCGCTACCGGAGCTTGATAAATGGAGAGAAAAAACAAACGCCAGGCGCACGTCGCGGTGGAACCGAGAACAGCTGAGTTTTCCTCCTCCAGCTGAACAGCTGATCTGTGATCTGTGGTGAAGACGTACAGAGACCTGCCACTGTGTCACGGTGCATTAATATAAACTCTGTCCTCAGACTGTCCTGACTGTCCCTGAACACCACACAGAGACAACATGGAGCTGTGTGAGGTTGAGTTTTATTTATCATGATAATTAATACTTAGTAACAAGCCTGTAAGTTCAACACATCAGTATGCTACTGTGATTTAACTAGCCTAGTTAAATAAAAAGATGTAGTTTAATACCATAATATCTAGGGCTGACCAAAGGCCAATGTCTTTACTTCATGTGACAAATATTTATTACTTGTTGCTACGACTCATTTTAGCTTCTTTCACCAAACTCCCATGATGCACTGAGCTCCTACATCCCATCCTTGTTCTGTAGGGCTGCTGTGTGTGGACCAGATGCTGCCGTCACCATGACAACGTCCCAACGTGCAGGAGGACACACGCGGTCAGAAAACTCCAGAGGTCAGAGAGGAGGTGGGAGGTCCTCCGCTCTGATTGGCTGAGAGACCCCGACTCCTCTCCCAGGACCCAGGACCAGGACCAGTCATGTGACTCTGAGTGGAGGGGGGGTAAGAGGGTAAGAGGGGGGGTAAGAGGGTAAGAGGGTAAGAGGGGGGGTAAGAGGGTAAGAGGGGGGGTAAGAGGGTAAGAGGGTAAGAGGGGGGGTAAGAGGGTAAGAGGGTAAGAGGGGGGGTAAGAGGGTAAGAGGGGGGGTAAGAGGTGGGGGTATCTGTCGGTCACATGACCTGGAGACTCTGACTAAAATTAACCAGCAGCTGATCTGATCTGAGGTCAAATTTCTCAGCAGCATGGACGACGACTGTTGCCGCTGCGCTGAGACAAGGTGAGAGCTGCTACACTGAGACTGTGTAATACTACAGTACTACTACAGTAATACTACAATACAATACTGCTACACTGTAATACTACTTCACTGTTATACTGGAGTACCACAGTACTGCAATACTACAGAGCTATAGTAATACAACACTAACTACAACATGACACCAGTGTTCACCGACTACAACACTAACACTGTGGTACTGTGTGATACTACTACAACACTGTACAGCTGTACTCTGATAATACAACACTGTAATACTACAGTACTACAATAACACAGTGGTGCTATGATAATACTACTGTAATTATACTGTAGTTCTACAACACTGTTAGATTACAGTACCACAACACTGTAACACAACAGTCCATTACTGTGATACTACACAACAATAACACTACATTGTTATATTACTGCACTGTAACACTACAGCACTAATGAAAATACAACTAACAAGATACACTCAGACTAAATGTACTTTTTTTTCATTCTGTGTAACTGTCAACGTGAAGATAAATGGAAAATCAAATAAATAACTTGTAATTTCACGAAAATGAGGATTTTCTGTTATATTGTAAATTTCAATTTTCCTTTATTGTCATCGAGCAACGAAGCACAACGAAATATATGTGAATCTCTCCCTAATAACTTTAAAGAGTAATTTAAGATATAGATATATTCATTATGTAATAATGCAAAAAAAAATTCACCTCATGATGTAATGATCTGCCACATTTTATGATAAAATTCTTAAACGCAATAGGTAATAAACCTTGTTGCATTTTGTTACAAGTTGTTACATATTGCATTAGTTACAAAATAAAAGTGTTGCACTTTTTTATATAGAAAATGTAAGAATTTTGTGCAAAATGTAACAATTTATTACAAAATGCAGCAAAGTTTATTACATATTGCATTCAAGAAGTTTATTACAAAATGTGAAAATGAATTACATTATTACAAAATGCGGCCTCAACACAGGCCTTAATTAAATAAATCATTTTTAACAGTTTTCTTCACAATTTATTTAGTAAAATAGAAATTAAATGAAAGAAATGAAATGTTTTGTGTTTGTTCCTCTGGTGATAATACGACAGGATGATCAGGAGGAGAGCGAGGCTGCAGCTCAGAGGTCAGAGGTCATCTCGCCTGTCTCCCCGTGCGGCGCTGTGACGTCGTCGTCGTCGTGGTGACCATGGGGGGGCGTGGCGGTGTGCGGCTCCATCAGCTCGGTCAGAGCTCTGTGGGAGACCCGGATCAAGAGGAGGAGGGAGGAGCAGGACGAGGAGGAGCAGCAGAGGAGGAGGAGCGGCACCGAGCGGCGCTCCAGACTCAGCCTGGGGGTCTGGGAGGACCGGGCCCTTCTGGCTCGACTCAGACAGAAGCTGCAGACCGAGGACGGACGGCTGGTGCTCCGCATCGAGCAGGAGGAGTGGAAGGTATCAGATTATTGTCCTGGTCCAGTCTTCGGTCTGATGCAGGGGCGTAGCTTTGGGTTAAACATTTGGGGGGGGGGGTTAAGATATCGGTCTGTATAGGGATTTTTTAAAGCAAAAAGGTCAGCGTATGCGTGGAAAAGTGCAAAATCATTAACTTTGATAAAACGACAAGGCTTATTTGCCTCTTTATTTTGTCATTTCCGTATTAGAATATGGGCTAGACCAATCATGACCAGGGAATACCACATCATAAAATAACGGTGTAACTAACGACACTACTTTTTCAGTGACAGGTAATCAAAAAAGTTACCTTTCCCCCGCTATAACGCCGTTACTGTTACTGACAATAAAATGCACCGTTACTTGACTCAAGAAGTACCATCATTTTTTTTCAGTCCATTAACCGACTAGTAGAAAAAAAAAACATGTATCTGGAACGAACCAACTCCAGAGTTGGGAGGGAGGTTACTGGGATGAGTTCAAGTAATTTGACATATTTCAGCATTTTATATTAAAAAAAGCAACGCAGTTGTTACTTTTATTACAGTATGTAGTAATTCAGTTACTAACTCAGTTACTTCTTGGTAGGGCTGCAGCTAACAATTATTTTCATTATCAATTAATCTGTTGATTATGTAAACGATTAATCGATTAGTTGTTTGGTCAATAAAATGTTTTAAAAAATGTTGAAAAATATCAATCAGTGTTTCTCAAACCACCAGGCGACGTCCTCAAATGTCTTGTTTTGTCCACAAACCAAAGAGAGACTCAGTTTATTGTCATAAAGGAACAAAGAAACCAGAAATATTCACATTGAAGAAGCTGCAATCAGAGAATTTGGACTTTTGTTCTTAAGAAACTACTCAAACTGATAATTAGATTATCAAAATAGTTGATAATGAATCGATTATTGTTTGATTAATCCAGTAATTTTGTTTTTTTTTATATCATAAATTACGGCCTTGGTCTGATGCGAGTGTTTGTCTCTGCAGGTCCTGCCGGGCTGTCTGGTCCAGCTCAACCAGGTC